>NC_133773.1:59598680-59908186 GCF_003597395.2 Chelonoidis abingdonii
TACCCTGGAATGATTGTGTCCCATTGATTGCTCTCAGTCCATCAGGTTTCTGTGATGCCTATTATATCAATATCCTCCTTTATCACAAGGCACTCTAGTTCACCCATCTTATTATTTAGACTTCTAGCATTTGAATACAAGCACTTTAAAAACTTGTCCTTGTTTATTTGTCTGCCCATTTCTGATGTGCCAGATTCTTTTTTATGTGATCTATTTTTATATTAGATCTATTATATTATAATACATATATTATATTATATTTTATCTATTTTATATTAGATATATTTATATTAGATCTATTTTTCAAAACCCAATCCACTTAATACAATACGTTCTATAAATTCAGGAGGACACCCAGGTCTCAAAACATCTATACAAAAGAGGGAGGATCAAACAATGATTTAAGAAAAATAATAATAAAATTCAATTTTGTATTTATATAACTTTTTTTATTTTAATCAATTATTTCTATTTATATCTGGATTTATTTACTTGTGATTACCTCTTCACCCACACACACACAGGCCAGGGATTTGCTACACTTTCTTTTGAGCTACAGGGCAGGGTAACATCTTCAACCTTATCCTTCACCTATGGCCAAAGACTATTTGTTTGCAAGAAGTTTGGTGGTAATCATAACATGATACAAAGGCATCCAGCGCAAGAAGTGCAGGGTCACACATGCAATAAAAGGAAATATTTTACCACAGGTATGTCACTCTCAGCACAAATAGCAAAGTAATAAAAAAACACAAAATACATTCATGAACATACAGATGGAGGACAAAGCTCCAATAATGATAATTGTTACAGAAGTTTCTCATGCAGAAATTGTGTTTACTGTTGTGTCTCAGACAACAGACTGGTCTGGAACATTGGCAATAATGAACAAAAAGTGACTTTCAAAACAGATACCAAACCGAATGCATTTGAATCATAGCAAGTGACCAAGTACAGATTCTGTATTTTTTTCCAGCTGTCTCAAGGGAGTCTCTAATTATTGTTATTTTTTCTAAGATTACAGATATATCAATTGATGTGATCCATTCCTTCGGAGATGGCAACGATTCTTTGTTTCTGTGATGCATAATACATAGTCTTGCAATGGAGAGTACTGCACAGATAAATCTTTTCTTGCACTTCTCCAGAGGAAGCTTAGATAAATCATGTAAAAGACATCTTTGTGGCTGTAACAAATTGTGAACATTTAATATATCTCCCCTATATCTCCTTGATATTTGACTCCAGAATTCTTGAACCTTTTAATATCACCATAGTCTCCAAGTTTGGATTTTCAACGGCTACATTTATTCTTTTTATTTATTATAATTATTATTCTTATGGCAATCACCCCCCTAAGTCTCCATTGTACTAGGCTCTGTGCAAGTACATAAAATATACAGGCCCTGCCTTGAAGAGCTTGCAATCTAGTTTAAGGCAAGCTATAACAAGTGAACATAACAAATAAGATAGAGGACTACATAGTTTGTGTGCAGTGTAAATGTTCAAAAAACAATGGGTGTGATTTTCCACACATACATAGTACATTTATATATGCGAGCAGTTCCATATGTATCAAGCTTCTCATGTGTAAGTTTGCTGGATGGGGTCCCATGTTTTTATATTATACAGATAGATATGTTCAGCACTTGTGGCTACCTTTTTTCACATCTTCCTCTTTGTGTTATAATAATTCTTTATTAATTTGGTGTTCTAAACTTCTGCTCAATTATTTTCCCCTTTTTATACCTTGACCTGTTTCTATTCTTTTTAACAGTATTCGATTGTTTAGTTTATTACGTATATTACTGTAGCATCTAAAGGCCTCAATCAAGAATAAGGAGCCCCATCTGCTTATTAAAACACTTTCTTTATTTCCCATTTTTAGTCCTGTATCATTTTTTTAAACATTTAATTCCTTTTCCCCCCTTTCTATTAGCCAGGATGGGCACAGGTGGTGTCCCTAGTCTCTGTTTGCTAGAAGCTGGGAATGGGCGACAGAGGATGGATCGCTTGATGATTACCTGTTCTGTTCATTCCCTCTGGGGCACTTGGCATTGGCCAGTGTCAGAAGACACGAAACTGGGCTAGATGATCTTTGGTCTGACCCAGTATGGCTGTTCTGATGTTCTTATTAAACCTCTATTATTTTCAAGCATATATCTATATATTTGTATGTGTTTTCTGCTACTGGACACTGTAGAAAATTGGGAGAAAAAACACAGGAGAAAGGAAGAACAGAAGAGAGCAGAAGCATCGGGAGAGGTTAGAAGAAGTGGGGATAAGGAAGAAGCAAGTCAATAATAGCAGCAGCAACCACAGTATGCTGTGGCAGTGTCCACAGAAGCCTCAACTAAGCAAAACACCTAATCATGTGCTTAATTTTTGCACTTGCTTTTTATGCCCAATTGATGTCAGTGAAATTTAAGTACAAAACCAAAAGTTAGATGTGGGTTCACTGCTTAAATGCTTTGCTGTATTGGGACCATATACAGGAGGACACAGTGCCTACTCCAAAGAGTGTACTGTCATGCATCCCAACCTTACAAGCATGTGGGTGAGTAACTTTACACATGCGAGTAGTCCCATTGAAGCTAGTGAAACTACTCACACAAGTGTATAAAGTTATGTTTATAAATATGTGTAGGGACAGGCTCCAAAATAATTTTGTATTTAATTAAAAATGTGTACAAGTACATATCAGCTATAGCCAACCACCTCTTAGCCTAGCCATTCTTATTTGGCCAGTTTTCTGTAGGTGTCACTGGAGAAGCAAGCCTTGAGGAGGGATTTATCATTATATTTGGCATTTGCTGTTTTGTGCCTTGTAGCTGTCATACGAATATTATACTGTATATGAATAGTGTTTAAGAAATAATTCTGCCTCCCATAATAAATATTGTTGCAAGAAAAAAGTGATCTTGATGTTTGCAAATTTCATTTATGAATAAAAAGGACTTTACTTGGATACTGACATGCGAGAGATTTCAGCAGATGAAGAGGTGCTAGCCATAGCAGAGAGAGAAAATGAGACTAAAGACAGATGATAACAAGTTGGAGACAAATCAGCAATTGTGCATTGCTGAACTACTTTCATATTTGTCCATAGCAATGAAAAGGGGACAGCCTACGTGTACCAGTTGATGATTTGGAAAATCTCCTAGATAAAGTCTGCAAATACAAAATATACCAAGCAGAACTGCAGATATTTTTAATTAATTCAATACAGCATGCACACTAATGTCATTATAAATCTTAAACAAGTTCATATTGGATACTAAATTTTATAAAGTTAATGAATTGTACTTTATTAAATTAAATATTACATTAAATGTTATTGAATTGATCCACTAATAAAACACAGATGGTCAGATGGAACTGGCTGTGACTTGGTGAACTTAGTCTCTCTGGGATGGGACAAATCAGAATCTAATGAGACAGTCTGATTAAACAGTTTCTTCTCTTTTATGATCCTAGTGCTGTGTTCATTCTGATGTGCTGAAAATCTTCCAAAGCAAAACAATCACACCCCTAGCTCAGAGTATAAATCTAGCCTTGTCTGTGTTTTGTATATATTGAACTCAATGTATCTGTTCATAATTAATTTACAGATAGCTAATACTTAAAAACTAGTGTGATATAGTGTCTTCATCAGCATATATTTCAGTGGTGATGTAGTTTCTACTACTTTTGCTGGCTTGTATGGCTACACTGGCACTTTACAGCGCTGCAACTTTTGTGCTCAGGGGTGTGAAAAAACACCCCCCTGAGCGCTGCAAGATACAGCACTGTAAAGCCTCAGTGTAATCAGTGCCGCAGCACGGGGAGCATGGCTCCCCGTGCTGCAAGCTACACCTGTACAGGATGTGGTTTACGTGCAGCGCTCGGAGAGCTCTCTCCCAGAGCTGGCGCTCCGACCACACACACACTTCAAAGCGCTGCCATGGCAGCGCTCCCACACGCTGCCGTGGCAGCGCTTTGAAATTTCAAGTGTAGCCATACATCTTTAGAATCTCATTTCACATTCTTGCGAGCAATTCTTGATGAACACACACACACACACACAAAACACTACAAGCAACTTTAGATGTCTTGCATTTTAAAAGATAAAACTCTTTCAAGAATTACACCATTACTAAAATAACTAGAGGCCGCAGCCCTCCAAACACTTACTCATGAAAGTAACTTAGATACATGTATAGTTCCACTGAACTTAATGTACTCACCTGCCTATGTGCTTGCAGAATCAGATCCCAGTGATGTACTTTGTATCATATTATAGAAAAAACAGAAGTGAAATAGAAGATTTTCTGCTCTCTCTCTATGTATCCTGTCCTTTGAACAGTTTTTAAGATGTATTTTGCTATCAATTGCTAACTATAATTTCTACGGATGCATCCAATGTACAGTCAATAAATAAAAATAAATTGACAAATAAAAAATATACTGAATTAGCAAAGAAAATATGACATTGTTGCATTTACTCTTTTTCTGACTGCATAATGAACTCTACAGTATATTGCAGAATGAAGTGACAGCTGGTGCTGGTCTATAAAGTCATGATATAATGTATTTATTGGTTTACAAAATCAAGAAATGGGTCCCAGAGATCCTTAGATTTAATCTCCTTTTTTTCCTGACACCACCAGGGTAACCTTGCCATAGATATGCCATTTGGGGGTTTTAGCCAACCCTTAAGTTTTTAATAACTTAGAATAATGTATTTAGCTACTATCAAACCATTGTCACTTATTTTTCTTTAGGATGTAGGAAACAAGGTATTTCTGAGCACCATTTAAGGTCAAGCTCTCATTCGACTTCAGTGGCCAAGCAAACTTGATCCCCAAGAAACTAAAAACCAGATTTCAGAAGAAAATCTCACACATTAACACATTTCATTTTGTGTCTGAGTTCAAACCAATGGCTTGGTAGGTACCGCTGTATGTGCCAGTATCTGTTTTTTGACAATGCCAACATTCATTCAGTGGCTGGAGTCTTGCTCTCTGTAATATATTTATCATTTAAGGAGTAGTGATTTTAAAGTGACATCTCTAGTAGCCCTGTATCTTTGCATTAGCAGAGCTAGCTATGCAGTGTTCTATATTATATTTCCTATTCATTTGTTGTTCATATCCTGCAATTGACAATTTTCCTTCCAGTTTGCTATAAAGCGCACTACTGCATACTTTTAGCTAGTTAACATTTTGTTGCATATATCCCATTTCTAGGCTTGTATTTCAATTAATACCTTTATTACACAGAAATAACTTATTTTAAAGAAGAAATAGATCCATTCCAAGTAGTACAAGCAAGATTTGAAATTACGTAAAACGACTATAATTAAATAAGAATACCAGACAGCTGCAGGGATAATAATGGGACATGGAAGCTTTCACTCCCAGGTTATTATTAGTTTAATGGCACCAAAGATTAGACTGACAAAAAGTTGCTACTGGAGATTAGTGAACTAGGCCCATTGAAGTCCGGTGACACTTTTTTTCAGAGGCCCCATTGCTTTGATGATATTTGGATTCAGACAACAAATACAAAATTAGATGGCAAGCTGCTCAGGACAAGCATTATGTCTTCTTCACATTTGTTCTCAGAAGCCCCTGGCCCACTTTTGGCTGCTGTATAAATATTTCATGATCTACATGTTTATGCTTTGGTGAAACTTTAGACATCTTTGCCATTCCAAATTCATCCTCTGACCAGCCCATTCCCTGGCAGCAAACTGGTGAAGCCAAGGTTGAAACTATGCTATGACTGAGAGTTGCTAAATAAATGAAATAATGAGTGGGGGAACATTAACCTTTGCTGGCCTGTCTGTGAGCATAGTGAATAGTAGCAATATTTTAAAAAAGCTAGGATATTAGACTAAAAATATGTCTCACAGTTATAAAATCTCGTTACCATAGTGATGAGGACTGAGCAAATGATTAAAAATACCTGGTCTTATTCAGACTGTCTTAGGAATGTGACCTAAATGGCATATAATGCATGATTTTCCATTGGAAATTAATTAAATTTACTAGAAGTAAACATTATTGAGATATACTATTGTGTAAGGTGACATATGGGGTCAGACACTCAGAGGAAAACCTACTACCCAGGGATTCAACTTCAGTAGGCTAAAAATCTCAACGAAGTATCACATTGATAATAGTAAGTCATTAACAAACCAAAGGTGATACAACTGAACATGACTTTATCACACTATGGCAAACCTAACGAAGTTTCCACCTGAATTTCATGGACCTCAAATTTATCGTTTTCCAAAACAGGGTCACTTTTCGCAAATGTTTGACTACCCTGGCTGACCCCAAAATTAGGGAGCCACAAAGGTGATCTAAAACCTCCTTGGGGCTCCTTTTGGTGCAATGCTGAGTACAGTTTAGCTGCACCCAAAACTTGTGGCCAACATCTCATTCATCTCAATACTGTGTTGTTGTAGCCTAATAACAATTTAATTGCAAACACCGACAGTTCTTTCACTGCATTTTATCAGAAATATCCAGGTATCACACCTTCCCACACTTACTGGATGTACTGGCAAACCTGGGTAAGGATGGCCACAAACACCATGAATTTAAAACAAAGGTGTATTGCTGCACAATGGAATCTGGAAATGCCACCTGTCCTTTCCCTGTCTCTCAGTGTCTGAGGCTGGGTCCAGAGTTCCATTCATAGAATTCTCTGCGACTGCCCAGAAGATCAGGGAAGAGATTAAGCTGTTCCAAGACGGCTTCATTCTCTTCCCCAGAAGAGGGAGATGCAAAAGAGAGAGGCATCAGAGTGTAAGCAGAGTCAGGATGAGCTCTACCCTGACATCTGGTGGTGAATTATGGGAAGTGTAGAAAGAATTTCAGAAAGTGTGACTTCTCAGATATTTGCATGGGCACACCCAGCATAGCCCAATGCAGCCTGGGATGGTTATTTTGACAGCTCTGGGATCCCCAATTTCTTTGTTATTGGGGCAGGATAAATAAAGTGTTGCCACCTGATTATGTGAATGAGGATCTACGAGACTGCTTTATGACCGAGATGTCTCAGTATAACTTACGTGACACTTGCTAAACAAGGGACACGGGTTCCAATACCCAGTGAATTGAGAGAGGTTGGGGATTGGTGTGTGTACCTAATGGTATGGGCCCCTTTTGAGGGCCTGGAACACCAATTGCACAGCCTCCTCTCTCCACTGTAAAAGAGTAGAGCTAATTTTTATTCCATTAGGAGTCCATCTAGAGACTGCTGAGCTGAGTTCATGTTGGGCCAATGGTGCACCAGCACCAGGGCTCCCCTACTAAGAGCTGAAACACTGAAAGAGCTGAGCTGAGATCACTGAGTGCTGTAAACTAGTGGGGGAGCCTGAAGACCTATTGCTAAGTGGCTGGCAGAGCGGAGCAGTTTGCAGCATGTTGGAGCAGCCCATGGAACAGTGAGCGGAGTGAAGCAGTTTGCAGGGACAGCTGGAGTGAGCGGCACACAGCTGGTGTAGTGGAGCTGGTCGTGGTGAAGGCTGCAGCAGAACTCCAGGGAGAGGTGCGAGAGCAGTTGGCCCTGGCCCAATAAGGTGCCCTTAACACCTTGTGTGGACTCCCCCCCCACATTTCCACCCAGGCTGGGGGAGGTAAAAACTCTGCAGATAAACTTTTGAATTCTGGGGTGGCACTAACCAGAGACTTTCAGGTTTTGGACTTTGGGGTGATTGGGCTTAAGACCCTAAGGGGGGAAAGGACATTGCCAAACGTACTTGGAGGTGGGTTTTTGCTTATGGTTTGTGTTATAATCCTGTTTGTGGTGTTTCTCCAATGGATGCTGCATTGTTTCCTTCCTTTATTAAAAGGATTTTGCTACACTCAGACTCCGTGCTTGCGAGTGGGGAAAGTATTGCCTCCTAGAGGTGCCCGGGGGGGTGTGGTATGTAAGTGTCCCAGGTCACTGGGTGGGGCTCGAGCCGGTTATGCATATGTGTTATTGAAACGGAACCCCTGGATACTGAACCCAGCCTTGTTGCTGCCAACTCAGAGGGGCAGAAGGGTTACATTTTGAGGGCTCGTCCAGGATCCCTGGGTCAGTACCCCTCGCAAGCACCTGTTGAGTGTTCCACTGTATTGGGAAATAATTGTGTTTATATTTTGAGGACATTACTGTTGTATAATGGCTAATATGTCAGGTTTGTTGGGCCCCAATCCTGCAGCCTCTAGCTCAGGGCGCAGCAGACACAGCCTATGATTGGGCAAAAGCACTGGGGCATATATTGGAAAAGATTGTGTTGGCCTTGCTACGTCAAAACTCTTGTCGTAAGTTAAGGTTATTTGCTGGGGAAGAGGAGTTTGAACCCTGGTTGGAGCATACCACTGAAAAATGCTGCAGGGAGTGGGCCGTACCCAATGCAGAAAAGCGAAGATGTCTAATAGAGAGCCTTAGTGGCCAGCATTAGATGTAATTCGCACCCTAAAGCTCATTGACCCTGGGTCAGTGTGAAGGACTGCCTAGAGGCCCTTGATAATACCTTTGGGAGCGTAGAGGCCCTGAGACAGTTACTGTAAAATTCCTTAATTCCTGACAGCAAAGGGTGAGAAATTTCATCCTATATACAGAGGCTGGAGAGATTGCTTCAGAGAGCTGTTATGAGGGGAGCAGTGACTGCTGAGCAGATGGATCAGACCAGACTGGCTCAAGTTGTAAGAAGGACTCAGTATCAGAACCCGATCCTAATTCATCTCCGATTAAGAGAACGGCAGGAACATCCCCCAAGTTACTCCCAGCTGATAAAGGAGTCAGGGAAGAGGAAGAAGAAGGCAGGCGGCCAGCGAGCGTTGGGAAGCCCAAACATTGGAACCAGGCAGCACAGCGCCACTGCCAATGGCCAATGTACTGATGGTGAGCACCACAGAGGAACTTGCCCAACAAATGCAGGTCCTGACGGAATGGATAGCTGAGCTGCAAAGTATCTTTGACCGAGCTAAGATTTCCAGGAAAAGTAAGGAGCCTCAGACTGTGACGATGGAGAAGTCAGTATCTAGAGCCACATCCCACCTGGTGAGGGGAAAAGGACAATTCTTTCGCTACCGGTGATGTAAGTGGTGTAGTCAGGATGGGCACAGTGCTGCTAACTGCCATAAGGAAGAGAAACCCCTCCTTAGTGTATGAAAAGCTGAGGATCAGTTGGGAGAGATCCAGTAGCTGACAAAAGGTCTGGGGACGGTGACCACCTAGGCCTACAGGATTTGAAGATTCCCCAGAAGAGACCGTCCAGCTGGGATCCCTGCAGGACTGAACAGGCCTCGAGCAGAGTCATGGTGAGGATTGAAGAGGGCGGAGTGTCAAGCCGTGCTTGACACTGGCTCTCAAGTGACTATTATTTTCAGTCATTCTACCAACAGATGCTTAGGCACCTGCCTATACAGCCACTGACTGGCATTGGTCTGTGTGCCTCAGCACGGATGAATACCCCTATCAAGGGTATGTCATAGTGCACCTGAAATTCCCAGAGGACGTTGCTGGGGTAAAGGAAGAGGTAGACACAGATGCCTTAATATGCCTGACCCTAAAGGGACCTCTGATGTGTCTGCTGATCGGGATCAACTCCAGTCTCTTCAAGGTACTCGCGGATTACTGCAGACGACGGGCTGAGGACCAGTACCTGAGTACCCTGATGATCCATACGCTTTTGCTGAAAGCCTATAGGAAGATTAAGAGTGCTAAAAAGGAGACATCTGAGCTACCAATTGGGGCACTGAAGTACATGGGTACAACACCTTAGTAGTGCCTGCAAGGACGGAGCAAGAAGTGCTTGTCACGAGTACCAGGCTGAATGGCAGTAAAGGGGCATTAGCAATGATAGAGCAGCCAGGTTGAAGGAGAGCTCCCGGAAGGAGTGCTGGTCCCCAGTTGGAGTCATAACCCTACCTGCTGAAGCCCAGGAAAAGGTGACTATACTGATTGCTAATGAAACAAGTAGAGATGTTGTTGTGAGGCAAGGACAAAAGATAGTAGATCCTCTTGAAGCCTGAATCAATTGTAAAAACCCCAGTGTGAACTCAAGTTCCGACAATAGACCCAGCAAAGTTTGACTTTGGAGATTCACCATTGTCCGAGGAGTGAAAGATCGCCTGAGAAGAGGGGAAACTTTGTGAAAGACCCAAGGTGTTCTCATTGCATGAATGGGATGTGGGATGTGCAAAAGGAGTAGAGCACAACATCAGACTTCATGACTCTTGACCTTTCAGAGAGAAATCTAAGAGGCTTGCTCTTTCTGAGATGGAAGATGTGCAACAACATCTTCAAGAGCTGGCTGCAAATTGGCATCATTACAGAGTCCCGCAGCTCACACGCCTCATCCATTGTGGTGGTCCGTAAAAATAATGGGAAAATCCGGATGTGTATTGACTACCGCACCCTAAATCGCTGTATTGTGGTTGACCAGTACACAATGCCCCGAGTCCAAGTGCCTTAGACTGTTTGCTGGGAAGCCAGTGGTTCTCTGCGTTGGATCTTCGGAGTTGTCATAAACAAATAGGCTAAGGGTTAATGTCTCTTTCACCTGGAAAGGGTTAACAAACAACACCTGATCAGAGACAATCAGGAGACAAGATACTTTTAAATTTGGGTGGAGGGAAGCTTTTGTGTGTGTTCTTTGTCCGTTGTGTGTTTCTTCTCTCGGGGGTCGGAGAGAGACCAGACTTTACTACGGCTCTCTAAGTTTCTGTTCAAATAGTAAGTAAAAACAGGCGGTTTAGGCTTTTTGATTGTTTTACTCTATTTGCAATTGTGGATCTGGCTGGTTAACTTTTATATGTGTAGTTGCTGGGAATATTTTGATTTGTATTGGTACCGGGGGGAAAGTTTCTTTCTGGTGTCTGTAGCTATAGGACCCTGTATATTTACATCTTGAAGTTACAGAGATAATTTTTACTTTTTCCTTTCTTTTATTAAAAGATTTCTTTTTATAGAGAACCTGATTGATTTTTTTCCTTGTTTCCCTTGTTTTATCCCAGGGGATTGGGTTAACTCACCAGGACTGGTGGGGGAGACGGGGGGGGAGAGGTAGAATCTCTCTCTGTTTTCCTTGAATCTGTTTGCCTCTTTGTGGAAGGGAGGGGACATGCTTCTCTGTATTGTGATTTAAAGAGGTTGGTTCAGTATCTCTCAGGATAGCCAGGGAGGGAAAGTCTGGGAGGGGAAAGCAGGGGAATGGTTTATTTCTCCTTGTTTTAAGAATCCAAGGGATTTGGGTTCTTGGGGTCCCCAGGGAAGGTTGGGGAGGTCAGAGTGCCCCAAAACACTATATTTTTGGGTGGTGGCAGTGCTATCAGATCTAAGCTGGTAATTAAGCTTAGAGGATTCATGTGCTAAGTATCTCATTTTCTGAACTCTAAGGTTCAGATCTGAGAGGCAAAGCTAGGACAGGAGTGGATACTACCAGATCCCTCTGGTTGTGAAGAAGATAAGGAGAAGACAGCCTTCATCTGCCCATTAGGGTTTTATCAGTTCGAACGCATGCCCCAAGGGATTCTGGAGCACTGCCACATTTCAACATCTTATGGAGAAAGTTGTGGGAGACATGAATTTACTGCAAGTGTTAGTTTATTTTTGGATGACCTGATGTGTTGGAAGAACTTTGAGGAGCATGAAAAAGACTTCTTAAAGTGCTTGATAGGTTGGAGGATTATGATCTGAAGCTTTCAATTGAAAATGCCAGTTCTGCAGGACCTCGGTGAAGTATGTGGGTCACATCGTGTCCCAAGAGGGTGTGAGTACTGATCCTGATAAAATAGAAGCACTCACTTACATGGACCGCAGTCCAAGCAACTACAGAGAAACTCAAGACCTTCCTTGGGTTTAGTGGCTACTACCGCAGAGATTTGTGAAAAACTATGCTACAATTGTAAAACCCCTCAATGATCTTACTAGGGGATATCAGTCCAGCAAGAAACAAATCTAAAGACCAAGAATAAAGGGCCTTCCGTGCAGAGACACTATGGCCCCTTTGAACCCTTTGGGCCACGGGTGGGTATGAGAGATGTGAAAGGGCTTTTCGAGAAATCATTACTTGCCTAACTCATGCCCCAGTCCCAGTCTTTGCTGACCCAAGTAAGCCATTTATCCTGCATACTGATGCCAGTTCGGAGGGTCTGGGGGCAGTACTGTACCAGGAGGTGGAAGGCAAGCGTAAACCTATAGCCTTTGCCAGCCGAGGACTGTCTGATAGTGAAACCCGCTTATCCCACCCACAAGCTGGAGTTCTTGGTCTTGAAATGGGCCATCACTGAGAATTTCAAGACTACTTGTTTGGGGCTCAGTTCCAGGTGTGGATAGACAACAACCCACTGACTTATGTGTTAACAAGTGCTAAACTGGATGCTAACAGGGAAAAGATGGGTGGCGCCGTTTGGCTAGCTATGACTTCAGCATTCCAATACCGATCAGGGAGAAGCAATGTAGATTGCAGATGCATCGTCCAGGCGGTCCAGAGGCACCAGAAATTGCTGTGATACCCATGGATGGAGTGAGAGCTATTTGCTAGTGTGAGTCGCTGAGAGCGCCGGAGGCCCATGAGAGCCTTCATGGATGTGTTGCTCAAACTTTGGGCCTACCCCCTGAATGCGTGCCTTCTGCTTCAGTGAACTATATTGCTTTGGACCAATCTCCCTTGCCCATGCTCAATGCGGCTGACTGGCAGGAAGCCCAGCTGCAAGATATTGACATTGATGATACACTACTTGCCAAAAGGGAGGGGCGAGGCCGAGGAAGTGGGTTTTTTACCCACAAAAGCTTATGCCCAAATAAATCTGTTAGTCTTTAAGGTGGCACCAAATTCCTCGTGGTTTTTGTGGATACAGACTAACATGGCTACCCCTCTGATAAAAGAAAGAGGGGAGTTTGTTTTACTTCATTTTTGATCACCTTTTTATACTGCAGCATAACATTATTCTCCTCTTATAACATTTTATTCCATTGACTTGCTCTCTTTAATAATATAAGTGCACAAAAAACTTAATTGTGAAGCAGTAGGGTTGCTATATACACAGCATTTGACATAAACCCCAAAAAGCAAGACAATGAAAAGTTAAACCATTTAACAGTACATCTGCTCTGATCCTCCATTCACAAGCACACGTTACCATTTCCACGACTACCATATACCACTTCAAACTTAACTCTGCCCACTTTTGTCTTCTATACCCCTTTGCCAGATTATATTGACACACGCACGCATACACTAGTAGTTGTGGATGTTTGGTGTAGCAGATTGTTGCACTGAGTTGTAAAGAGTTGTGTGCAGAAGGATGTTTAAAGGGGATGGTGGAAGGCTGGCACCCCTGCGATGCAGAGTAGGGAAGGAAGGAAGTGCCTGGCATGCAGATATCTGAAATGGCTGAGCAGCAAACTAGGGCACACTAAGCTTCTTTGTACTCTTGTGAATGCCATTCAAGGTTGTGAAGGATCAGTGTCTTGCATTGTTAAAACAAAGAAACTCTACAAAGTGTATTTTCATTTGAAATTCTAAAACACTACATGAGGAAAAATTTGAGCAGGCTTTGTCTAATCTATTTTTAATAACAACAGCAGCTCCTCTGCTGCCTCTACACAAAGACATTACAAAATTGCAATAGATATTTCCTGACCATTCTGAAAACATTTAAAAAAAAATAAATAAGACACTTACCTGGACAGACCAAATGCAAAACCTTATCTATTTGCTGCGGGGGTAGTAATTCTCCACAGTCTTTGAAAAATACCTGCAGATCATTTTTATTCATCTCTTTCCAGAACTCCCTCTTGGCAAACATTGTTTCATAAACTAAAAGAAAAGTTTCATAGTTTCATTTACAGAAATTAAAAAAAAAATCTTACTAGGTCTATTATCTATGTTGGAATGTTCTGTATTTGTCTAAGAAGTGTCTTATTTAGAACCAGGTTCATGTACGGTACAAATACCATACACACATACAGTACAAAGACCAGGGAAATTATTAAAGGCCTTAATGAGGCCTTTGGACTTGCAAAACAAAATAACTGCCAAAAAAGGAACTAGAAGATTTGAAAATTGGTACAATATTTTTTCCAAACAGGAAAGAACAGTAATCCTGAAAAGTTTTACGATATACTATAATTAAATAATGAAACAATTGTTATGAGGACAAAATCACTCTAGATTATAAGTGAACTAAGAGCAGTAAATAGGTTGGATTTATAAAAAACAAACAAATATTTCTAGACAAACTGGATTACTTTGAAAGAATTACAAAAATTAGGGTACAGAGGGAAAGTGGTAAATGTAATATTTAGATTTTAGTAGAAGAGGGAGAATATCTGGCAGGGAGTAGTTTGGAAAATTTTAATTTCTTCATCTGTCTGTCAGCTGTCTACAAATGTGACCAGTTTTTAATTTGTAGATTGTTCTCAGCCTTTCCATTTTTTAGTCAAAAATGATCCCTAAAACAAAAGTAATGGATGGAACCCAGAATGATGAAACATGGTTGCTGGAACATAATCGTCAATTCTTTCTTTTTCGTATGGTTGGGTGGTTGGGTGTCAGATTTCATTGCCTAAAATGGTGGACAGTTGTGGAAGTAAAATTACAGAAGACAGGACAACTGAATTCAATATTTGTCACTTTTTTAAAAGACCCTTATTCCCATCCAATGACTTCAGCTTCAAATGTTTTTAACACGTCCCGATTGTGTTGATCAAATCTCCAGGGGCAGCTCCAGGCCCCAGCACACCAAGCGCGTACTTGGAGGGGCAAGCCGCGGGGGGGCGCTCTGCCGGCGCCATGAGGGCAGCAGGTAGGCTGCCCTCGATGGCTTGCCTGCGGAGGGTCCGCTGGTCCCGCGGCTTCGGCGGACCTCCCGCAGGCATGCCTGCAGAGGGTCTGCTGGTCCTGTGGCTTCAGAAGCTGTGGGACCAGCAGACCGTCCACAGGCAAGCTGCAGAAGGCAGCATGCCTGCCGTGCTTAGGAGGGCAAAATTCCTAGAGCCGCCCCTGCAAATCTCCACAGCACGCTACAAGCTAAAAAGGCAAATAATTATGCAAAGTATAAAAATGTCTGCATAATCTTCTACATTTGCAAATCTAAAGATCATTTTAGGTAATCTACCATAGCTCAAAGACTTTTATAGACAATCTTCCTCCTCAGTAAGCAAACAATTTCAGTCTAGCTGTCAGAATGAATGGTTTACTAGTTATTAAATTAACCATTAATTTGAACTTTTAGATAAAGTTAATAGAAATTGACTGGATTAAGTATTGATATTAAAAACACAACTACATATAGTAGGACTTTTTCTCTCTCTTCTTCAAACGCAGCATACACTTATCACTTTAACATATAAGAAAACTAACAACATCTGGCTGCTAAACTGGATTTTTCCTTCTAAACGTTCAAGGACTATGAAGATAGGAGGACCACAAGAAACAAAATGTCAGGATGTAACATCTTATGTCTACAAAGAAGCTTTGAAGGGGTACATTTTTCTGTCTTCATATTAATGCCTCAGTGACTTAAAAAACCATGCAATAGTACACATTACATGACACTGAAAAGAAAAATCTTAGTGTAAAGGGGCCTTAAAATAGGTATACATTCCAAAGCAGAATAAAAGGGACGTAGCGTAAATGAGAATTAAGCTCTACATATGAAGCTCAAAGGAAACCAAGAAGGCTGGAATCTAGTTCCTATCTTTATCTGGTGACCCATTAGCTTTCTCAGAATTTACATGTTCCTTTGAAAATATGTTTCCAACCCTAGGATGTGAAGGTAGTTTTCGTACTATGGAATCAGTGTATACTGTTGCTTTCTTGAGACTTCAGAAAGGTGGAATGAACCAGTAACTCAGAGGCACAAACTACATCCATTCATCCCAATGGTGAGTTAACTCTAAAACCTGATGAGGGCAATTTAATTATCAACATTAACAATGCTACCCATCTTGAAGAAACATCCTGTCAATATATTCTTCCAACATGGCTGGATATCACAGGGCAGATACTGAAAAGTTCTGTTAGGACAGTACTGCTCCCACCCACCGCAGCAATTGCTACAGTATGTCAGCCCTTCAGTGCTTTTGCCAGTCTAATTTTACATACTCATTGTGATAGGGCTGTTATCACTTCCTTTGGGGAATATTCTGCAGTATAATAGATCTCACCGTGAGGAAGTTTTGCTGACTTTTTCTCCAGTCTAAAATTTTCTTTTTCTTAAACTCATCCTATTACTCTTTTGTTATGTCCCAAAGATTGATCCAGTAGTGATATGCAAATCAGTGCAGGAGTGAACAGAAGAGCAGCAAGGATGCATTGCTGCTACCCATCAAATATATCCCACCCTATTGGTGTTTCCCTGCACTTAGTGATGGTGTGGATCAAGAGAAGTAAAATCTTCCCACCCCTAAAAAAAGACCACTTGTTTGGCTTTAGTCTTAACCTATTATCATCATGCCCAGTTTCTCCATTGCATACCCCAGTACATGCACAGGGTCTATGATGACTTCACATTGTGCTATATAGGATTGCCTCTCACATACAAACATACAGCCATTCCACAACCTATGCTCTTCTATGGAGTAGCCACCAGACTGGAACTAAAATGAGCTTGTAGGAAAGGCAATATGCAGTATAAAAATAGTTCTGTGAATAAAATGTCTGAAAAATGAAACATTCAAAAATGCAGAGATCTTTTCACAAAAAGCTGTTTATATTCACAAATAATTTCTTCTATTTTGGAAGATGCTACTAGTTTGAGAGAGATTCACTGTACTTGAAATGGGGCATACTGGTAATAATTCTCGAACCAGTAGGAATTTTTAAATGCAATCACTGTTAGTGAAGAGAATATAGTAGGTATTAAGATGATTTGCAAATTTGTCCTCTGCCACCTGCCAGCTCATTAAGAATTCCTTCTCCCTGACAGTGCATAACACTGTCCATCATCTGAAAGTTACAAAACAAAAATCAAATGTCAATAGTGCAATGACTATGTCACATATTGTTGTACCCACGCTGACATAAATCCCACAGTCTGAAGGCCAGAATGACATCTTACAAAAGCAGTTGTGCATACAGAAACATGCAATGTCCTTTCCACAAAGGAGCAATTTAAAATGAAGTGATAAATGAGCAGTATTACTTAAGAACAGATTCAACCACTGAAATTAGAATAAAAGATTACTCTGTACAAAAATGTCAACAGCACTTACATTTTTTCTTGTCCAACCACTCTTCTAGTTCTGAATACTTTAGTGGTGTGGATGGATTCAAAACACCAGCTCGACGTTGAATGCGATTCATCATTTTACGGTAGTCCTTTACAACTGCTAAAAGGGATGGTCCATGACTTGCAGCCTGCAATTACAGATATATTTCACTTTCATTACTTTTAGAAATAGTGAAGGATGACTAAAGAAAGCAGATGAGGAGGTGAAACTGATAGATGTGCAGAGTAAAATAAGATCTTAGAGGAGGGTGAAGAGAGGTAATTCTATTGCCACAAATAAGTAACTGTAGATCTGAAAAACTGTTATGCACCATGTGATATATAAAAGATGAGTGTACAAGACCTGATTTCAGTCTGCAGTGCTAATAAGGGCTGATCTTTTCAAAATATGTTGAAGTGGAAATATTTTGGGATGTGTGGGGTACATGAAGACTACAAGAACAGAGCTGGAATAATGAAGAGACACAGACGTTTTTATTTGTCAGAATTAGGGATCTGACAAAGGAATAGTGGGACGGAGCAATTACCAAGGAACAGGGGAAACTTGTCAGAAGCATCAGTATGGCAGGATCATGTGACTGACATCATAATACAGCAGCAATGTGATAATCACAACTGCCCAATGAAATAATGCTGAGATTTCAAGAAACAATAGACATGGGGCATGAGCCAAAGCCCACTGAAATCAATACAAGCCTTTCCAGTGACTTCAGTGGGCACTGGATTGGGGCAGGAGTTAATAAATATCAGTGCTGCAAAAAGATTTAAAATGGATGGTATAATTTATACCGTTACATATATTTCTAGAAACATGAAGGATTAATAAATGCAAATAAAACCTTAACCATTGACTGAATCAGCATAACTTACCTGTGAATTCATTAATGGTAATCAGGGTAACAGCAGCCACTAAACTGCATCAGATACCACAGTTATCATCAGATATAATTATAGAAAAATAATGTGGTATCTCAGATTCCATGGTACAGTAATAGCTGACTTTTAAATGCCAACCACTGAACCTAACAATCAGTGTTCAGTCCAAAGTATAGCCACGTAAGGGAAAATATGCCCCATTCTCTTTAGTCCAACAACAGATTTCAAAACTATGCAAGTTCAGTTCATCTTTAGTCATATAAACAATACAGCCACTTTTTGTAGTATATAAAGCAGCATACTCGCAGTGGAATTTGAGGACAGTTTGACGATTATGGAATATTTTTATCTGGTTTGTATTAGCTCTATTTAAGGATTCTTGGAAATCCTTTAACTATGGTTTTCAGTTTGATTTATACATTCATATAATAAACAGGTTAATGAAGACCCCAGTTTATAATAGACCAACTATTTGAGTCAGGTGCAGGGTAGGCTATGGAATACTTATTAGATTAGAGGGAGGCATATTACTTAAAGACTGAAATCCTGCTGAGATGGAGCTGTGTTATCTCTATAGCCAGCAGTAAGCAAGACCTCTTTTAACTACTGTGCATATTGAAATGGAACGCAAAAGTAAACATTCCAGTGCTTTCTGACCCTATGTGCAGGAGCTCATATTTGACTCATGGTCTGAAAAAGAAGTAAATTTCAAAAAGGACAACTTTATGACATACTCTATGCATGCTTAGCTCAAGTGTTTGATATTTAAAATGGGGGTGAGTAAAGAAGAGGTTGATAAACCTATGCTGTTTTTATATGTGAAAAAGAAATCCTGGAATTAACTGATTAGAATGTACGTGTGCCACAGTTCTCTTCAGGACAGAATTAAAAGGGATCAAATGTTAATCACAGGCCCTTTACTCCTACAAGCTAATGGAGGTTTTCATTAAGCTCAAGTGATGAAGATCTGTCCATTTAGAGCAGGAAGGTTCAGATATTATCTTCATTGTCACTGAATTTCCAAACAGCCCACGGTGTTCAACACAGCAGTTACAATAGAAAGGTAACTGGGCCTGGACATAAAACAAATATTTCATATTAAAATCATAAAAAGCAGTAGTGCTTAGGCTACTTTCCTAGAATTTTAACACTACCCAGGCAGAATGCTAAAGTAACATCTGACACATTACCTTGGCCTTTACTCTGTTGAATCTGGTACGTTCAAGCCATCCTCTGACATATTTCTGAATATAAATGGATGCTCTAATTACTTTTCTGGAGCTAGGGTCCTTTCTGGCATGGAAAGCCTCAAAGATTTCTAAGTGTGGTCCAATTCTTTTGACTTTTTCCTGAGTTTTAAATGCAATATTTTTTCCACTAGAAATTAAAACAAAAAAGGTTTTTTTAAATTTATTTTTGGAAAGTGTAGAGCATTCAACACAAACCATCAAATCAAAATTCTAGCAAAGGAATTGATACAATTTGAATCTAAAATAATTGTACAATGAATTCCTGGCTTTAAAAGAAGCATTTAATCATTTACCATCTCCTATTACTAAATCAGCATCCAAAATTTGCTGTGTTTTACAGACAGGTAGATCAGTACATTCCCTACTAGGCTGCAAGTATTAAAGGTATAATCATGAGTGGAAATAATCATTTCATAGTTAAAGTCATAACTAGCTTTGTATTATAAAGCCAACTGTGATTCTATTTCCTACACCTAGACTAAACTACTCCATGGAAAATGCCACTGAGTATCTCTGTCACAGGAGAATGGTTGGGTTTTTAAAATTTGGTATTAATTGAACAAGGTGCTAGTAAGTTATGTAAGTTATGAAAGTATGAAAAACTGAACTTCTCCCATTTGAAAGTTTCCCATATGTGTGTGCAGTTTTGTTTCCTTTGGTTTTGGCCCCTCAGCCTCCGTTTTGGGGTACGTTTGTTTTGGAGAGGGGTTTGGCCCTATAAAATTGGGCCTTCTCCCTATAATCAAGTCATTACAGCATTTTCACATTATACCCTTTACATATAATCCACAAACACTTTATCCATCATTCCACTATATACCGCAAAATCCAATCAGCCGTTCTCTCTCTCTAGTTTAGAAATACTTTTGATTATTTTAGTCACCTTTCCAAAGTGGATCTGTGACTCCATCACTCACATACAATCAGATACGCATTCTGACCTTTTCCATTCTACAAATAATAATAATAATACCTAGTTCTTATACAACATTTTTCATAAGTAGATACTGATCAATACTGGCCCTGATTCACTCATGCACCAGCAGCGGCAGCTTACTCAAATAAAGGGCAAGTAGTGTTTACATTGCTGCCTTCCTCCAGGTTTTTCTAGGGGATGGCAACTTTAATTTGCCATTGGGGTTCCACAGCAATTGTAACATAAAAGGCTTCTTAAGAAATATATCAGATTAGTTAATTTCCGTGACATCCTGGCTCCAACCCTTTCCTAGACAGTGGTGCCCATTGTGCAGGCAGTTCTGGTCTGCTCTGGGACATCAGATGGAGGAGAGGCTAAGGGTGGCCTCTTGTCATATTTTCACCACCACTTTGTGGCCTGTGGATCAGAGTGCATCATTGTCTCAAACAGGCTAGACAGAAACAGCCTCACCTATGCTACAGGCAGAGGGGAATCAAGAAGCAGAATGGACTGTTTTTCTTCTTGTTAATCAATTCAAAACTTTGAAAAATGTCAGAAACATTTATCATAGACCCTTATCTACATCATGAGGATGATTGATACTGTGGCGTCACTTGAGATGGAGTTAAGGTTGCTTGGGTTATCTCACCTCTACTTTCAGACTCACAAACATTAGGGTTACATTTTAGATTTTCTAACTTTCTGGGTTTCTTCCCTCTAAAGTAAGATTTTTAAGGGTTCTTTTCCTCATAAGCTGAACTCTAGCTTAATATTGTTGTCTGGGGAAATCACTTATTGTGTTGATTCCACTCACATTTGGTCAACATTCACTGCATCAACTCATATCCTTTTGGGGGCTATTACAACACAAATATGGAAGGTATGAGGACCTGGAGATAAGCTCTATTTGAAAGATGGGAATAAACAAGCAAATCCTCAGTTAGGTGCAGGGGCAGCTGTCAGCTCCTTAAACATCTAGGAAAAGCCAAATGTGAGTAGACTGCAATGCAGATCCAAGGGCAGTATATTGTATAACTGTCACCATCTAAAGTGTTTTGATGTTTACATGGGCTCGTAATGGAGATTAGAAAATTGAATTGGAAGGTTTAAATCTTTTAATTTAATATTATGCCATTTACATGTGCCTATTTATAGCGCTGTACAAAAGTACAATATTGTGAATTGGCACTCGAATACAAGCAACCTGTTATGGTTATACCAGTATTTTGTATTGGCCTAAATGACAATAAAATAACAAAATGCTATTTTCATGCTACACTGTTCTTTCTTATATGTGTCATTGCTTAATATGAAAGTTTGATATTTTTGTTAATTCCTGTATTATGTGATTTCTATTAGTTATACCACTTCTAATACTTTTCTTTTTTTATGAGAAAATGTGTTCTCTGTTCTTAATAAAGAGGATAAATCAAGAGTGATTTTTAGTATTTCAAGTTTATAATACACCAGATCAAAAAAAATAGGTATGATGTTTGAAAGGAAACTTACATTAAACTGTAATCTTATCAGCATTAATACATATTACACAAGTTATAAATTTTGGTTCAGATATTGCTACTAATTAGTTTTGGCTGATATTGAAGTATTTTGCATGCCCCATGTATAAAAGCTGTTGGTCCATCTGTTAATAGGTTGGAAATGATTAAGGGATACTTATTTTGGCTGTTGTAAAGGCCAAATAGTTTTCAAGCTGCAAATATGTGAGAAAAAACTAACAGGGTTGTCAAGTTCAGAAAAGTTTTGATGTCTGCTTCTGCTTTGGGCCATCAAATCATTTACAATCCTACAGTATGTATAGGCAAATATTCACCCTTCTTTTACAGGACCAGCCTACTTACTTTATTATAAATTACATTTGAACAAAGTTGCAATTTACTTTGATTTGGTTGATCTGCTATGAACCCAAGTCAAGAGATTTCTGTTTCACATATATTGACCTGTGGTTCCCTGATACTCATATATGGGTAGCTGGTGATACATAAGTTTGTGGTTTCAGTTCAGTCCCCAGGAGACGTTTTACTCATGGTATAAATTCACCAAGTAATTTCCAGAACTGGCATTTGGCATCAACACCACTACAATAGAGTTTTATCAAGGTGCTGTGGCTGCCATTGGAGCGGAGAGCATTCTAGCCTTGTCAGCGTACATAGTTCCACATCTACATGTAATATCTGAAAAGAATCGTTCCAGGACTCAGTGCAGATGAAGAAAAGTGAACATTAATTATTCTTTAATATCGGTATTGTTATAGCACCTAGATTCTTCCACTAGATTCCCACTGTTATAGGCACTATGGAAACATCTAGGATTAGATGATCCTATCCCTTACTTGGCCATGCAGGGAAGAAAGAGGGACTAAGACCCCCTTTCCCTCTTACGTCCCTGCTTGGATTGAATTGCAAATCCACCTATAGTGAGGAGAGCAAGTGGATAACCATGAAAAATGGTGGAGAGTGGGAGAACACTGGCTCATCTTTCCTCTGGCCAGGGGGTCAAGCTTAACCTATTCTTTCTACAGAGCAAGGGAGGAACTCAGGAAGGAATTGTGGTTCTGAGTCACAACTTGTTCTCTGATTTTCTCTTGGTATGAGACAGCTTCTCAGGAAAAGTTGTAAACTTACAATGTAGCCCAGGGTAAATGACAGTTCCTGTCCTAAATTATGATTTATTATTTGTATTATCATAGCCCTATGTGCCATAGTCATGGACCAGCACCTCACTGTGCTGGGTGCTGTATAGACACAGAACAAAAAGATGGTCCCTTCCCCAAATTGCTTACAGCCTAAATATAAAACAAGAGATAGATGGATACAAACTGATAGAAAAGAAAGTACATGGAAACAATGAGACAATATTGGTCAGCATGACAGGCAATGGTCTTGACACAGTAGTTACCTGTTAAATTTTAGTATAGGCGTCATAGAAAAGGAGAATTTTGAATAGAGTTTTGAAGCAGATGTTGATGTGGAGCTCCACCGAAGAGCAAGGAGTAGCATAGTAGAAAGTACGAAGTTTGAAAATGTAATAAGTGCATGATGGAGGCTGGTATAAAGAGCCAAACAAACAGGATTAGATATTTCAATAGTGAATGAGAGATAAAAGGGGAAAAGGCTATGAAAGTCCTTGGAAGTGAAGACAAGTGGTTTATGTTTGATAAAATAAAGAAGGGGGAGCTAGTGGAGGAATGCAAAGGAGGGATGACAAAGTGACAGGCTAGGATAATGGACTTTGCAGCAGTATTCTAAATGGATATGAGAGGGATAAGATTGCATTTGTCAAGCCCAGAGAAGAGGATATTGCAGAAATCAAGATGATTAGAGCTAGATGCAAATTTCAGCCGTGTGGTTGCACAGGAAAGGCCATATAATAAAGATGTTATCAAAAAAGAATCAGCAAGATTTAAATATAGCCCTGATGTAAGCACCAAGAGATGTCCTAAAGAGTTTGCATTTTGCAAGTCTATAGGATTGTCCACCGGATGATCCTCAACTATTTCAGACACTCTTTGCAGTGTCCTTGTTGATCTGGGAAATCTTTATGATCCCCATTTTACAGGTGTGGAAACTGAAGCATAGAGAATTTAAGTGATTTGTCTAGAATATCGAAGAGAGGGGAATGCAGGTAAAAGCTTCAAGTCATGGGAAGAGGAGCAGAGGAAAGATTATAAAAAAGACTAAGCCATAAGAAACCTGAGAGGAAGAATGTGGGAAGGTAGTGAGGTGTACTGGTATGGAGAAGGGGGAATGGTGTGTGTGGGGGGGGGAAAATCAATAAAAAAAATCTCCATCAACCCAAATCCCTAGTCACAAGGAACTTCCATGCAGTGCCTACTACCAGATAATCTTAGTCCTCAATTCTGTATGGAGGAGGAATATTTCAGCCTAAACTTTTCTCAAACAAACTAGACGGTATATCCCTGTGCAAAGGATCAGAACAAGGTCTATATCCCATTTAAATATCAATTATGTGTGAGATTTAAGCGATGCATAGGCCCTTTGTTGGACCTCTTTGTTTGGTGAACCTCACTTATTACATCATATTCTGCATTTTCTCATATACACAGTTCCATACATTGCAGCCAAAGCTGATGGAAAGACATGACTCAAGCTTTCAGTTGTCAGAGATGAAGAGTTCTTTGGAGATATGTAAAAAGCATTCAATAAAATATTTAGGGCTGTCAATTAATCACAGTTAATGGATGCAATTAATCAAAACAAATTAACACTTTTTTTTTAAATGAGTGTCAATCGGACACCTTTGGCTGTGGCCAGGAGGAAAGGGAGACATGGCTGGCCTTAGGGGTGTGTGAGGGGGGCCACCAGCCAGAGGTGTTGTGCTCAGGGCAGTGTCGCTGCATGCCTCAGGGCAAGGGTGCTCCTCCTCCTGCCACCCTGCTGCATTGCTGCTCCGGCCTCCTCCACCACTGCCCACAAGAAGCCACCCCCGCCAAGCTGCTGTGGACTAGGAGCCTGCCTCCTGAGCAGAGAGGGAGTAGAGTGGGGGGCTGATGTTGGGTTGTCCCCCTCCCTTCACCCATGTACCTGGTTGCTGATGCCCACTCAGGAATGAGTGCTGCCGCCTGCAACTGCTGCTGGCTGAAAATGCATTCAAGCTACTAAATGCTCTGCTTAAAGAGACAACACTCTCCCCCAGCCCCACCGACACACACACACTCTCTCTCACACCAAACCAAAATCTAAAATGGTGCCCCTTGGGGGCCAGAAATGGTCAGAAGTCTGCGAGATGGCAGTGGGCTCCGGCAAGATGCAACCCCCGTGCGACAGCACAGAGCCTGCCTTGAGCTGCAAGTTGAGTGCCAGGTACCACGAGCTGTAGCAGCAGTGCAGAAGTAAGTAACATCCAAAATATTTAAATAAATGGCATTCTATTGTTGTTTAAAAATGCAATTAAAATTGCAATTAATTGCAACTTTTTTTAAGTTTGTGATTAATTTTTTTATATCATTTGACAACCCTAAAAATATTCCATACTTGTTGCATCTCTGGCTCATGAAATAATTTTTCTTAGTTGGATTTAGATTTAAACTGTGACACCAAGGGGGAAAGATGAGTGACTAACCCTGGATCTATATACTTCATCTGCTAATTTAATTTTTAAGTGAATAATATAGAGCACTACCAACATGAACTTTACTGGAAAATCTGTCAAGCACTTTCTCTAATGATTATGCATCTGAGAAGTACAACAAATGAAAGGATTACCACTGAAATCATATTAATCTACAAAGGATTAACAGCACACTGTTGAAAGACTTCAATAGAGAATAAGTGGTTTATTCATGAACTGCAATAGGACAGTATCTGAGATTTAAAAATCGCAATGAACTTTTCATATATATTGTGCTGAAGGAGAATATAGAAGCTGGAGCAGCAAAAGTTCAAATGGACTCTATGAAAGAATGTTTATATAAAGAAAACACTCCACGCTGTAGAGAATAGAATGGTTATATGGTAACCATGGAGTACAATATATCACATTGTATCGTCTTACTCCCTAGATATTGTCTACTCATTTTCTCTCTGAATTCTTGCCAGTTGTGTTCTCATTTTAATTTAGAATTTTAAATTTTTAGATACATTATATGAAAGGTCTCATGTTACAAAAAGGAACTGAATTTTACTGAATTTTCTGAACCTACTGGAATTGAGAATGAAGCGTCGATTTCCTACAGACAACCTGCCAACCTGAAACATATTCTCACCAGTAACTGCACACCGCACCATAGCACCTCTAGCTCAGGAACAATCCATGCAACAAACCTCGATGCCAAATTCTGCCCACATATCTACACCAAGCGACACCATCACAGGACCTAACCAGATCAGCCACACCATCACCAATTCATTCACCTGCACGTACATCAACGTAAATATACACCATCATGTGCCAGCAATGCCCTTCTGTATGTACATCGGCCAACTGGACAGTCTCATACGGAAAAGGATAAATGGACACAATCAGATATTAGGAATGGCAATATACAAAAACCTGTAGGAGAACACTTCAACCTCCCTGGCCACACTATAGCAGACCTGCAGCAAAGGCATAAGGTGGCCATCCTGCAGCAAAAAAACTTCAGGACCAGACTTCAAGAGAAACTGCTGAGCTTCATTCATCTGCAAATTTGACACCATCAGCTCAGGATTAAACAAAGACTGTGAATGGCTTGCCAACTACAAAACAGTTTCTCCTCCCTTGTTTTCACACCTCAACTGCTAGAACAGGGCCTCACCCCCTGATTGAACTAACCTCGTATCTCTAGCTTGCTTGCATATATATATATATAATTACTGCCCCTGGAAATTTCCACTACATGCATCTGACGAAGTGGGTATTCACCCACGAAAGCTCGTGCTCCAAAACGTCTGTTAGTCTATAAGGTGCCACAGGATTCTTTGCTGCTTCTACTGGTACTGGGTGTTCTCTAAGAAATATGAAAGACCCCAACTGCATACAGAGCCCACAATCTTTGGCAATGTGCAGCTTAGCTTTTAAAATTTCAACACAAAACTGGAAATTATTTTCCCAATATATTTTCCCTGATTGTAGCAGCAGTAATGAATTTATGGTCAGGCATTTCAAATTAATGACAAGCTGAGTTCACCTGTTCAAGACAATCATCAGGGCTCTAGATTCAGGAGCCATGCCTATTCATCCAATCACTTAAGCACATGCTTGACTTTAACTTCAAAGGGATTTAAGAACATGCTTAAATGCTTTGAAGTTAAAATTAAGCAAGTGCTTAAAAAAGTGCTTAAGTTCTTTGTTGAATATGGATGCAGTAATGAATCAAGACCCCTTGAGGAGTTCTAAGATATGGCATAAATAAAAGCATACACATACACACACACACACACACACACACACCCCCGTATGGAGGAGAGGAATTTTGATTACCGGGTTATTATAATTCAAACTGTCACAAAATATGCATATGAAACAACAATATTGAAACCCAAAAATCCAGCTCAAATTGTTCACTGTTTGAATGTTCATTGATTATAACTTATAATTAGGCCCCTACCAAATTCATGGTTCCCTATGGTCAATTTCATGGTAACAGAATTTTTAAAAAATGTAATGTTCATGATTTCAGCTATTTAAATCTGAAATTTCACAGTTGTTGTAATTGTAGGGGCCCTGACCCCAAAAAGGAATTGTGGTGCAGTCACTAGGTTCTTGTAGGATGGGTTGCGATACTGTTACCCTTACTTCTGCCTTGCTGTTGGTGATGGCGCTGGCAGGGGCGGCTTCAAGCACTAGCGCAGCAAGAGCATGCCTGGGGCAACCGGTGGCCTGCCGGTTGCTGTGAGGGCAGCAGTCAGGCAGCCTTCGGCAGCATGCCTGCAGTAGGTCCGCCGGTCTTGCAGCTTCGGTGGCAATTTGGTGGTGGGTACACTGAAGGCGCGGGACTGGCAGATCACCCGCAGAAATGCCGCTGAATCCGCGTGACCAGAGGACAACTCATAGGCGTGCCGCCGAAGGCCGCCTGACTGCCATGCTTGGGGCAGATAAAAACATACAGCCACCCCTGTCAGCTGGAGAGTAGTGGCTGCTGGCCAGGAGCCCAGCTCTGAAGGCAGAGCCACTGTCAGCAGCAGCACAGAGGTAAGGATGGCATGTTATTGTATTGCCACCCTTACTTCTGTGCTGCTGCCTACAGAGCTGGGCCCTCAGCCAGCAGCTGCCATGCTCTGGCCATCCAGCTCCGAAGGCAGCAGTGCAGAAGTAATAGTAGCAATAGCGTGACCCCTCCCATAAAATAATCTTGCAACCTCCCCTTCAACTTTCTTTTGGGTCAAGACCCCCAATTTGAGAAATTCTGGTCTCCCCCTGTGAAATCTGTATAGTATAGCATAAAAGCACACAAAAGACCACATTTCATAGGGGGAGACCAGATTTCACCATCCCGGACACGCTTTTCATGGCCATGAATTTGGTACGGCCCTACTTATAATACTCTAGCAAAAGAAAATGCTGCCATTAAGACCAGCTGTTAAAGTTGGCTTAAGAGCAGGTCCAACTTCAAGCTAGAAGACAAAGGTAATAGTAATTCAATGGATTGAGCCCCCAGGCTTAATCCTGCAATTAGTTTCACGTTCTCAGTGCCCAGTGAGAGTTGAGGGTGCTGAGTAATGAAAGGATTATGCTGTTATAGCACAACAGTGGAGTTTTACATCATAATAATATTAAAAATCTAGGGTGTTTGCTTCTTTTTTGTAAATCATTTAACCTCTGATTAAGGCAAATAAAAGCTCTCTCTTCCATCTCACCTTTACAAAATAACCAGAAAAACAATACAAAAATAACAATTAGCTATGACTTTCCAGAAAGATTGGTACAAAAGAAGCACCTGCTAATCTTCCTTTTTGATTTAGTAGCAGTAATTACAGCTTGCTTTAATTCGTCATCTTGTAAATCTGTTGTCATCTAGAAAGAGAGATAGAGCTAGTGAATTCTACAGGAGAAATCCATGACAGTTCATACTGCCAAACATTTCAAATATAAATATAAATATTAAAAAGTTTTAAATTTACATAACACTTTGTTGAAAGAACTTATGCTGCTAAAATACATAAATCTAGTCTAACCATAGCAATGAATGGTAGTAATGAGACCAGCAACAGTCTGCCTTGTTTCTAGATTGCAAATTCAGAAAAGTCTTTTCCTTCTTGCCCCCACAAAACAGTGGAACAGAGGGAAAATTCATTTGAATAAAATTCTACAAATACTTAATAAATTAAGACAAGACAAAAAAAAGTATAGGGATTGACCACCACATTTTTTAAGCCAGTTAGTTATATATTACAGAAGGATGACATCAGGCTCTATGGTTTTGTTTATGATCCATTGCTAATGTTGCACCATGGTTATTTTCATTTTCTTTAATGGGATAAGTTACTTTTGAAAGGTTTTAATATAATATGGTCCCCCAAAGATACTGCATGCAGTTGCAATATCTGTCACGCTGGGCTCTCCACATATGGGTGAGCGCACTCTGAATTTTTGGGATTGGAGATTGGTATGTTAGAGAGAGAGAGAGAGAGAAAGTCTCCTTTGTCAGGACCAGACCTGTTCACAATTCAGTGTCAAGGGAGCAAAGGTGAGCTATCACATTTGTAGAAGATTTGTAGAAGATAGGTTTGTTTTTGTTTTTTCCCTGAAAAACACTTTTCTAAACATAAATAACTGCCACATTGCTAACTATTCATTTCAAAACTGAACATTAACATAAATGATAACATTTTGATGAACAGAACTGCTACTAAAACAGCAACACCCTTGGGACTTAAAATATTTTGTACTTTCAGAATGAATTGATCCTTTAGATACTTTTTTCACTGAGTATCCTGAAGTATGCTACTTTCCCTCAATTTGTATGTCATAGTAACCCCTTAGAATGTAAAGAAGGGGATTGAGGAGCACATCATAAAGTTTTGTTGTTAAGTTTGCACTAATGGTGCTCTTTGCTACACTCTCACAGCAAGAGCTTTAAAAGCCAGCTTTATCTTCTCAATACCTTCACAGTGCAGCAAAGCATGTGTTTGACTCAGAATGAACTGTTCCCACTTTGCACTATGATGATCCACTTGCCAATTCAGTTTATTCTGCCTCTCACTTACAAGAGGAATTTAATTGGCTGTTATAGCAATATGCACTGTGCTGCTTAGAGAAGAAATTGTCTCACCTAGATATCTTTACTGAGTTTCCCTTCCACTGCCCTCCAGTAATATTGTTCTCCCATTGCCATCTGCCACCACTCTTCAAGGCCAGTTCCTCTCTACAGACTTCCAAAGGTCCTTCAACCTTATGACTATCCAACATTCACAGCTCCTTTGCTCCACTTCTCATTTTATCTTAAAGATCCAATCATGAGGTTCAGAAAGTCTTGCAAGCTCTCTTCTGGGCTTGACCCCTGCTAAATTCAGAGCCTTCTGTCTGAAACAGGAGCACTCTGCAATAAAGACCTTCCTTCCACTTCATAAGCCACCTGTTATCTTCCTCACCAGCACAATCAACTCCTCTGCTGCTTCCCAGTCCTGTTGCTCCCCAACCCACTGTGCCATCTGCACGGCAGGAATTCAGGGAAAAGCTTACTAAGTGTTATAAGTCTCAGCTTTGTCTCACAGGCAGTGATGCTTTGTGAGCAGAGTAATTATTCCAGAATAAAGTCACTTTTATTCCAAAATAGAGTGTCCACACAAGGGGCTCTACATATGCCAGTCAATTTTCCCTTACAGACTAAGCATAAGGGGTTATTTGGGAAGAGTTTAAGGTTCTTTATCCAGAGCAAAAATTTCAGTCTTCTATTATAACTCCATAAAAACCAACAGCTTTAGCTTTAAATTAATCTGAAAAGGTTTCAAAATGTCTCTTTCAACAGCTCCAAATTGTGTGACATACGGCGATTTTGGGGGATTTTTTTTTTAAGACCAACAACATTTCAGGAATTTGACTGAGAAAGTCATGAGAGACTGAAAAAAGGTGAGTGGACTAGATTAAAAGCTGAAATTCAACACTATTGCATAGCTGGCACTGTGCTCTCTCCCGCTACATTTTTTCACGTGCGATGTCTCATGCTTTGTTCAGTTCAGAATATCACATAAGCCAGTTTGCATAGGGAAATTCAAAACTATGGAGCCACCTTGCTTAGATAGTACTATTGTTTGCCAGCACTGAACCACAGTGCCAGAGTCAAAGTGTAGCTCATACTAAAAGCGTATTCATTTTAAAGAACACTCTTTCTCCTGTTGAAGGTCATGGAAATAACTCTATTGAAATAAGAATTGTGAGCAAACCATAACTACATCCTATATTTTCTCAATGAAAACAACGCAATAATCCAAAATAATGGCACTCTAGTAATTCTACAATTTGCCTATGCAATCTATTATCCATTATCCACTTTCCCATGTGCCTTTTAGTGAAAAATGTTGTGAAATACATTTTAAAGTTTAATGAACCCATTTAACTTTGTTGTTTCTTAATTTTCCAAAGAGTATATTAAAGCCATTCTAGACAACAACAACAATACCCCTTGTGTGTACATGTAAGTGAGGCTACAGGCACTTTCTGGGTCTGCTCATTGTTTTCTCAAAATTCATATTCTATATCTGGTGCATTTTCTGTCATAAAATGAAAGCAATTAGAGCGGCAAAAATATTCTACAAGCTGGTTTTATTTCTATGTGAAAAATGTTCACAACCAAAAGCTTGTCTTTTTAGATGGCTTTATTTTTGGTTATGGTTTAGGTTTAGTTTGTGTTTTGTTTGTTTCGGTTTTTCCTTGTTAATTTGGACTGTTTCATTTTAACTGGATTACCTATTGTAACTAAATTCCATGCAAGTGAAAATGCCAAAAAGTGAACACACCTTGCTTAAACACTAACTTACTCACCTGACACTTGCCTGTTGAAGTTCTACGTAGAACACTAACCCAGTGTTCACAACAGTTGTTAGCAATGGGTTCCCTAACCCAATTGTGAAAACTGCTTAACTGCACTGTAGAAAGGACAGAACAATTTTCAGAACCATTACAGAAAGTATCTCAAAAATAGTTTTGTCCCATCCAAATAGTCAATAAACTGTCTTCACCACAGGAGAACCTGTTGCTCACAATCATTGTCCACAATGGTTCAATTCTATAATGTAGAGGAGGGTTTAGAGCAGGGGTCTCAAACGTGTGGCCCACAGGCTGCATGTGGCCCGCAGAATTATTAGCTGCAGCCCACCTATGTCCCCTCCCCCGCCGCTCCTCCCAGCATGCCGCGTCCGCACTCCTCTGCCTACCTTCAGGCGCTTCCCACCACCAAATGCTTTCCAGGGTGGGGGGAGGAGCGAGGAGCCACATGCTCAGGGGCGGAGGCGGAGAAGAGGCAGGGCAGGGGCGGGGATTTGGGGAAGGGTTGGAATGGGGGCAGGAAGGGGTGGGGCCTCATGGAAGGGTTGGAGTAGGGGCAGGCCCAGGGGCAGCAGTGGGGAGTTCAGTGATGCAGCCCTCTGGCCAATGTTCTAGTCCTCATGTGGCCCTCATGGTCATTTGAGTTTGAGATCCCTGGTTTAGAGTGAATGACATCTTCTATGGGTCTCCTAAGATAGCTTTTTTAATTGCCCTTTCTGATGTGACAAAGGACAATACTGGAGATTTACTGGCAATTCTATTCCCTATGAGAGGCCATTTGTAAAATACAAATATGAAGACTAGTGGCACGAGCAAGAGATCCCAAAATACCTTCATATATGTATGTACAGATTGATACTTTATGCCTACATCTACATTACAAGCTAGGGGTGTGATTTCCTGGCTCATGTACACATACTCATGCTAGTTCTAATCAAACTAGCAACAGTATAAATAATGCAGCTGTGGTAACAGTGGTACCTGCAGTGATGGTATGGCTTAGCCATGCTGTGTACAAACCTGCCTGAAACCAGTGGGTATGTACTCTGCATGGTTAAGACTTGTCTCCGCTGGAGCTACCCACACTACCATGGCTACTCTATTTATATTCGCTCTAGCTCAATAAGAGCTTGCACAAATGTGTGTACATGAGCAAGGGAATCACACCCCTGGTTAGTGGTGTAGACATAGCCTAAGACACATATCTGCATGGATATTTTGTCTTATATCTTTTGTTTTATGTTCCATGTCTTATTTGAAGTATTGTGACAATTTAATTTAGCAATAATCCTACATTCAATATTATCTAACTCCAGGTGAAATACACTCCTCAGTTGTGGTTCTCTCTATTGTCTTCGAGCACTAACTGACTCTTAGGGAAATTCACAATTCTGACTGAAAAAAGAATACAAGAGGGAGAGTGCTTATGGCACAAAGGCTCAATTCAAAGGGTTTTACAAACGGTACACAAAACCATTGACTATATCTACCTGAAAGTTTCATTTACTTGAGTCACGATCATTAAAACAGACATTTAGCGATAACATCATGCAACTGCAGAGTTGCTAGGGTTCCAGCTGTGACTATCCAGAATCCTGTCCAAATCAACTTAAGCTATCAAACCTCTGTCCTTCTTTCATACTATGTTTTATTCACAGATCAAGCCGCCTTGCCCCCTTTAAGAACAAAAGGAACATTTAAAGAAAATAACCCTCCCATTTTTCTTACTACAAGCCTTTCAACCTTCACAGAAATTCCCAGATAAGCTGAAATATGTAAGAAAACGATTTTACAAAATAGAATATATTCAGATCTAAAAGTTAAAGATACTACCATAAATACCATAAATAACCTGTAACACACTGTACCTCCTAATTATTTTTGCTAAGAAATAAAATATATTTAACTTTTGTTAAATGATTTCATTTCATTTCAGACTTTGCATCAGTTGTAACTGTACAGACTGGAGTAAACATCACCCTTTGGAGTGCTGCATGTTTTTCAGTATTTAATGTCTAAATTTTTTTTAAATCACTGTGACTTGAATTGTTATGGTCCTGTTGCAACACTGCATTTCAGAGGGCTGGATCAATTTCCATGTGTTTTTTTTTAAGCCCAGTAGAGGAAACCTTGTATTGATGAAGAATACAGTGTAAGACATATTTGGCAAAACAAAATTGTTGTGGTAACGAATGATGTGAATAACAAACTAGAAATAGAGCTGTCTAATTCGTTTTCTCACAGAAAGTTTGGATTTTCTAGAAAAGGGGATTTAAAGATGTGATGATAGCATGTATTGGCTATCACATGCTAATTAACATGCTTTAAATGTCTAGTGTAGAAAGACCTTTAGCACATGCTACACTAGTCAAGTTTAAGCCTAGGCTCCCTGGATACATGGAAGCATATGAAAGATTTTGGTGAAATTAGAGACATGACTAGTATAGCCTTCTAATGAAAAGCCTCAGAAGAAAAACACTGTTTGATAATACTGTTGCATAGATTATGCGAACTCCCAGTTAAAAAAAATAAATTTCAGTATTAAAATGTACATATTTCTCATGCAATACTGTATTAGAAATGATTCTTCATTTATCAGCTGAGAGCAGTTTTACATACCTCCTTGTCTGAATCTTTTATTATTGGCATCTTTTGCTTCACTCGTTTTTGCACATTTAAAGGTTTCTGTGATACCACCCCTCGCCAGTCCTGGTATACTTTGCCTATAGAAAGATCAACACAGTTTAGAATAATACATTATTTACCCAGATTAAGTGTCCACTAATCCTACTGGGCTAAATTGAGCCTTCATATTAGTAGGTCCAACTCCCAAAGATATCAATGGGAATAGCACCCGCTTAGTACAGGATCAGTCCTGTAAGTGGGAACTACTTCCACAGCAAACTTCAGATAATTCTCACCCTGCCTGGGATCTGGTTCAATGACAATAAAACTAGTAAAATCTCAACCATTGCTCCTGATGGGATCTGGTTTAATCCAGTCTCCCAAATAGTTTCAGACAATTATAAAGGAAACTCCATTTCTGCAAGCCTTCTCCTCGGGTTTAGCTCAACATTCTGTCACAAACTACCAACAGAGACCCCCAATAGCCTCTTTCTCTCCAGGTGTTCTACATGAAGAGGCCCACAAGAAGCTCTCCAAATATCCTACCAGACCAAGGAAAGGAAACTCGCATATATTCCTGCTTCCTTTTCCAAGCATGCATTACTGCAAGACTTATGGTTCTCATGTGTCCTGAAATTACCAGCCAGAATGCCTCTATACCGGGCAAAAACCAGAAATAGGGCTGAGGTGGGCCTGGAATCCATTTGAATGTCAGCTTGTTCTGTGATACATCTATGTGTCTGTCTAGATCAACAGCAGGAAGTATGCCTCCCAGCCTGGGTAGACAGACTCTCAAGAGCTCTGCTCAAGCTAGCATACTAAAAATAGCAGAACAGACATTGCTGCATGGGCGGTGGCATAGGCTAGCTACCCAAGTACAAGTCTGTCTGACCACCTCTGGGGCTTGCCCATGCCAAATGTCCACAGGGCTATTTTTAGCATGCTAGCTTGAGCACTGTCTGTCTACCCAGGCTGGGAGGCACACTGCCAGCTCCAGTGTACATACCCCAGAGCCTTGTGCCAGATCTCTATTTAGTTAATAATCTAGTATAGTTATACACTATATTTAAAATGCCCTAAAAAGTTGCAATTATTTTTATAAACATAGTTTTCTGTCTTAAAAACAAAAGAAAGGCTATGCATCACCTTGTTGTGAATTAGATATGATTTTTCCCACTACTCTATTTTGGCTTTGAGCAAACCTTTACCTGTCAGTTTTACTTGCCTATTATCAGCCTCCACAGTTTTGAAAGTAGCACAGCTTTGATTACATAAGAGGGGCATCATTTGCTATGGGGCACGGGTGGCCGGGGTTCCCGCAGACCTTGGTTTGCATTCCCAAATTTTCATAGCTCCCTGGTAGCTGTCACTGCGGTGTCTCCTCCAGGCCTGTGGGGACAGTTCTAGGGCAGACCAAGCCAGGCTGGGGCTCCTAATCACCACATTTCTGCATCATCCCTTCCCCCGTTTGCTGGATAGGAAGCAGCAGATGAAGCCTGGGCCAGATCTGAGCATGGAACAAGGTAGGCCCCAATCCCTGCTCGAGGCTGGCCTTTGGTGAGACACAGCCTTCTGCCCCAGCCCAGTGCCAATCCCTACTCCCAGAACAGGACTGGGACACCACCCTTCTGCCCATCTCTGGGATTAGACCAGCTTGCTAAACCTCCATGAGCAGCCACAGACTTACTGGGAAGGTGTACGTGGGGATGCTGGTACAACTTTGCCCACAACAAAATTTTTCTGAATGATGTCCCTGTTACTTAAAACTCAATTCCAGTGAAAATTACTATACATTTACTCTATAAGTCCATCATGAATCTACCTAGGTGACTTCATTATGTTCCCTTTTAATTTTGATGTAGTTTTTATTTAGCTCTATATTCAGGAGATTAATATGGGACTATATTCTGTTAACGCTAAACTCAAACTTACTTCTTGTGAATTATACTGTTGCCTGTTAACTCTACTTTGTAAGCTAAGTGAAAACTTCCTTGCTTATTAGTCATGTAACTGCCTTAAAAAAAAAAAGTTAATTGAAAACTTTCTGATGGAATATTTTTACATTAAAAAAGACCAATTAATCAAAACCAAAACATTTTACAGGAATACGTTCATTTTGACATACGTTTACTTATAAAAATACTGGAAAACAACACTTTCAATTTTTCATTTCAAAATGCCTTTTCAGTTACAAAACTTTATTTTAAAGTGGAAAACAAAATGAAATGCTTTGACTGAATTGAACCAAATAAATTAGAAAATTTTGTGGTATGCGAAATTTTAAAATTCTTCACTTTTCATAGTTTCATAGAAATTAAGGCCAAAAGAAACCATCACATCATCTGACCTCCTATATATCACAGGCCATTCTTTGTCACCTGGATATCCCAATTAGTAATATCTTATAGAAAGATATCTAATCTGTTCTTAAATACTCCAAGAGATGGCGAGTCCATCACCTCTTCTGTTGTTCCAATATTTAATTATGCGCACTAGGAGACTGCATATTATTTCAAGGTTAAATTTGTTTAACTTCGACTTCCAGTAATTGGATCTTGGTATGCCTTTGACTCACTCTCTATCTTTGGCCGAATGCATATATAATCACTAGTACACAGTGGAACAACTACAATAGAAGATATTGAGAGAGACCTGCCCCAGAATGTCCCATAGCCCACTGCAGGGAACTTTGTCAGCATGCTGGACTCTTGATCCAGGCTTCCGTTCCAAAACCCATTCCTCATATTATAGATCATTACAATTTTGGCTTTGGAAAGTTCTGACAGGATGTCATCAATTTTGGGCAGTGGATACTGGAAACAGTTCAATGGCTTTAGATCTATGCAGATGTGTAATTTGCCTGTGCTGGCCTCTACAGGTGCTATGATACCCCTGCTTTCAAGATCCATGTATACTGGATTACATAATGCCATTGGAATTTCCGTCATAGTAAGCACACAGTTTCCTTTGTGGGGCCTATTTCCAGTCTCTGTTTTCCTTTGACGTACCCCTCATCTTTGAAAACATCCCCATATGCTTTAAAATTGTCTCCACTGTCCAAGGGACTTCCCCTTTTGCTTTTTGCATGGTAGCTATAAAATTCTAATGCCGAACCCGGATCAGATCCAGGACTTGTATTGCTGTATTCCCTAAGAAGGGTCTGTGGCACTTACCATCCACCAGCACAAACTTCAGTTGGTACCATATGTTGTTTTTCAGGAAAGTTGCTATGAAGTTACAGTTTCTTACGGCCTGCATTATTCTCTCATTGTACGTAATTAGAGTGTGCCTGCTCAATCTGTTTTCTCAACCTGTTCATGTCAAATTCAACCTGAGGAATCACACTGCAGAAGGCCCCACTATCCAGATGAAATCACACAGTGCATTTCCCTGTTAAAATTGTTCTATGCTCGGAGGTTGGAATTGCCCCTTGTTGCTTTCCTGTCCCAATAGCCTGAACTTGATATGTTCTCAGACTCTAAGAGAAAGCCACAATGTCATTGCCATTATTCGATATGCTATCCTTTGCTTGTACAAATCTGACCAAATCTTTCTGGGACCTTTCTCTGCTCTTGCACACACTGCTAAGTGGTTCAACTCGCCACATTCTTGCAATGCTGTCACAGTTGGGCCTCTTCTCTTTTATCGGATCATGCTGTCTCCCACAAAAAATGCATCTCACTATCGGTATGAAACCCTGGCCACCTGCTCTCCTTCTCCCTGCATGTACTTCTCATGGTGTTGTGCCCCTCTAGGGCTTTCAGCCTCTCTCTTGAGGCTTCTGGGGCATACCAAGCAGCTGTATAATGTAAGATCAGCTTCCTAGAGCAACCGGTCCCAAAATGATGATCCCAAGTGCTGGAGACAATCTGTCCTGAATCAGGAACTCTATGAGGTCCCCAAAATTGCATGTAGTAGCCAGTGTGTGTAAGGCAGCAACATAAAGATTATCCCCTCCCTTTCGGATAGGTCTCTTGTGAAAAACCTGTCACTCCACAGTTGCATTCTCCTTTGGGGAGCAATACCTCTCTGGGGCTCCAATGGCTACTGTGAGGATTGAGGCACTGGTGAGCTGCAGCCCTCTTGCCTTGTTCTCCAATAAGATAAAATAATAGTTTTACTTTCCTGATGTTGTGCCCTCCTGCCTGGTCAGGTCTGCATACAGCTCAAACATCTCCTTCCACTGGGTTCATCACTGGGTTAAGTTTAGGTCTGCAAAATACAGGGCCTCAGGAGGCTTCACATTGATTTCCATGGCTCATGCTGCCAGCTGCTGCACTTCAGAGAACTCACAGCTCAGATCCTGCCACCATGTTTCTTTCACAATGAGTGAAGCTGAATGCAAGTTAAGTTGAAAATGTGGAACTTTATGTCCTTTGGACTGGTTTGAGCATTGGCCTGCTAAACCCAGGGTTGTGAGTTCAATCCTTGAGGGAGCCATTTAGGGATCTGAGGCAAAATAAATAGTTGGGGATTGGTCATGCTTTGAGCAGGGGAGTTGACTAGATGACCTCCTGAGGTCCCTTCCAACCCTAATATTTTATGATTCTAAGACTGCTCTGTCCATGTAGCTGAGTTGCGTCCAGTCTAACTCTCCAGTGTTCCTTGTTATCCTGGGGTCTCATCAATAACAGGTCACTCCAGGGAATATGGGCCCTCTGACTCCAGTGCCACTGATCATGATACACCTCTCAGCATGCTGGCTTTTGTGAATCCCATTCTTCTGTGCCTAACTCTCCCCACGCATTTATGGGGAGCCAGGCCACCTAACTGTGAATTTCACTTGGCAGCAGGACACTTAAAAGTCAGGCACTGCCACACTAATGTAGCAATGCCTAGGTCCCCCTTGTGAATTCCTCCCTATCCCTGCCTTCCCCCTTTTTGTGCCACTTCTTACAAACAAACATCTGGCCTTTTTATTTCCCATTGTTCTGTGCTCCACCTTGGTAGGAAGATATCTTTATCTTGTCCTTTACCATAAACAATTTTTCAGTGAGGCCAGTCAGGAGTTGCTTCATTGACTTCTACTTATGAACCAAATGAAGAACAAATTAAGAGCTAGCAAGGCTGATGCTGAAATCCTGTGAAAGCTATAAAAAGGTGGGGAAAAGTAATTTTTTACAATCATGGTTCTCAGCAGCACTCTCATCCCTAATGACCATTTAATTCAAAACTTGTGTTATCTTTTTATAAACTTTCAACTGTTTAATGCCTTTTTTAATTGGACATTCAGTTTTAATCTTCAGGTACTTACAAACAACTAATAGCTGAAAGACAGAATTAGCACTTCATACTTAGATTATCAGCGTAATTAAAAAAGGAGGCGGATCCTATTTGTCAATTTAAATCCTAATTGTTTGAATAATTAACAGTCGGAGGGTTGATTTGAACTGTTAGATTTCATCTGTTATATCAATTTAAAATTGCAGAATATAACTGAACAGGTAAAACATTGGACCAGATTGTTATTGCCACTGAATCCCCTTTGCACCATTTGGCCATGTAAAGGGACCTTAGCGTGAGCATGAATGTAATTATGCCCACTTTAAGGCCTTTTACACTGTCAGAGTGGTGTAAATAGGCTCCAGTGTAAATAAGAATCAGGTTTGTTAGGGAACCTGCCTATGTGATTTCACTCACTGTCCATATTTTTATGTTTATAATTTAAAAACATAAAAATAAAAAACACACCAACATTTAAATAAATTTTACACCAACATTCCTGTATTTGTCAGGTGACTAAGGGATTCAATACAATCAAAAATGTTTCATGGGACAGGGGGCTATTATATTGTTATGAACAGTGCCAAACTCAGCTGCTGTGTAGTGAGGAATACATGATAAATTCCTCTAATTTACAAGGTTATGATGTCATTGAGAGTTCTCTGTTAAAATAAGGTGCAAGAGCATTTAGGGAGTCATAAGAAATCCTATTATGTACTGCTTTTAAAAGCTATCTTAACACACTATGTTAATATGATATGGCTTTCTTTTTTAAAAAAAAATGTGTTTCTTCTCAAGGCGGAACAAGATTCTTATGTCTCAAGCACTGGGCCCATGCTCAGGAGATTTGGGTTAAATTGCTGGCTCTGACACAGACCTCCTGTGTGACCTTGAGCAAATCAGTGAGGCCCAGATTTTTAAAGATATGTTTAGGTGTAGCAGCATTCCTCATTACAATGCCTAACTGATTTAGGTCCCTAATTTTTCAGTAGGACACATAACTCTATCTCGATCATCCCTGCCTGTTTGAGCTGCCCACATACATAAAGCACTGGTAGAAATAAAGGCACAAGCTGACCCCCTTATTTAGCCTCCCCCTTTTAGGAACAGCAGTTCAGGTACTGTTTCTAAGATTGCCGCTATTGTCAGTGATATGCTTCCAGTGCCTAATGGCCAACATAATGTGAAATGGTTCATATTACAGATACAGCCACTGAATCAGCACTAATTGCACTTTTGTGGTCAGCCTCAGCAGAGAGTCCACGTACTCAATGGGTATGTAGACTATATCTTCTCAACCCAGAGATGGTCCCTGCAGAGCAAGGCTGAGCAATCCTGAGAGATGAATGAGTGCATCCACTTTACAGCTATTCTAAAATATTGCCCCTTAGTTTAAAATTAAAATAGATTCTGCATTTCTTTTAATTAAAGAATTTATAAAAACATTCTCAAACGGACCCACCAGACTTAAATTTTTAGCTACTAGTTTAGTGTCCAAGTGAAATTCTCATTTTGTTTACTCAGTAGAAATGTATCAGACAGACTACAAACAGAGAAGAACAAAGCCTCAGAGAGTGCATTTGCAAAAGTTTGCTTTTCAGGATTGATATTACAAGTAATTAGTGTGACATTTAATAAATGACATTTCTAAGAACTGCTAAAGCTAACTTAACAGGCAAATAAAACAGCCTTGTTTTGTTTTTAAAAATCCATTTGCATTGTAGCACATTTTATGCAGTGTTTTTGCCAACTCATGTTTAAAACATTTACATGCATGAAATAAACATCCTTTGTCTACATCCAGCTTACTATTACAGTGTTCTCAACTTAGCACAAACCCCAATGAAATGAATTGTGATTAAAAGGGAAATATATTTCCATATCCCAATTCAGTCAGTATATATTGTAACGGAATGGACTCATTCTATAGTTAAAATAAATTAATCACTGCTTAACGTAGTGCAGTTTTTCTAAACACAATTCAAGCAGTAAACAATTCAGTCTCCAGTTTAGTTTTTCTCTGAATAAAGAAGTAAGATATGGTGCCATCACATTTTGTACAATTTTCTCTAATCCTCAATATTCAGTTAGGATAGTAAAAAATAATGGTAGCTGCTTTGAACAATCTGGATTTATCCGTGAGCCTGCTACCCAGTGCTGAAGATACATTTGTTTATATAAAGTATATTTTAATGCATTAAAAAATTAACTGTTCCACGATATTAATTAGAAATTTGATCGCTTTTGCTGATCTAAAAGTTTCACCATGTTAAGGAGAAACTTAAGTGTCCTACCTACACCATGGATTCATCAACATTGTTTTAGTACATAAGAAATCTTGAAGCCTCTTCACCAGCCTAACAAACTTCACTGTCACTTGGCTCACTCTGTTGTTCAGCTAGCACAATTAAAATTCACAGCACTGGAGAGAGAGTGGAGTCATCAATGTGGACTGCAGTATAGAAACTAAGCTCCCACAAAATGGCCTTGTAAACCATTTTTTGGCAGGAAATGCATGATTTGGGAGACAGACAGTGAAATGCTGGCCCCACTGTAATCAATCACAAAACTCCAATTGACTTCAATGCGGCCAGGATTTCACTCAGAGTCTCAGAGTCTCTGCTATGGAATTGTGGCTAAACGGCATGGCTGCACCTACAGTACAGTACACAAAGTTATAGAAGCTAAGGCAGTGTTTCTCAAACTGATGTCACCGCATTTGAAGGGAAAGCCCCTGGCAGGCAGGGCCAGTTTGTTTACCTGCCCCGTCCACAGATCCAGCCGATCGCAGCTCCCGCTGGCTGCGGTTCGCTGCTGCCAGCCAATGGGAGCTGCTGGAAGCGGCGCAGGCCGAGGAACTTACTGGCTGCCACTTCCAACAGCTCCCATTGGCTTGGAGCAGCGAAGCGCTGCCAGTGGGAGCAGCGATCGGCCGGACCTGCGGACTGGGCAGGTAAACAAACTTACCTGGCCCACCAGGGGCTTTCCATAAACAAGCAGCAACCCCAGTTTGAGAAACACTGAGCTAAGGGAAAGAAACTGTGAGATAGCTGAATAATAGACGTAAGAGATAGTAAATAATATTAGAGTGAGTGTCCTTGAGGCAGGAATAAAATAGGATATTTAAAGCTATTTGTAAAGCTGGTTAAAAACCAACAGCTTTGTTACTTTAAAAATGATTTTTTTATTCTAAAGGTTTAGAAAGGGAATGATATTTTATCTGAAATTTATCATGAAAAGAATTATTGAAAAATTTCATTTTAGAAAAATTTCATGAGGGGAAGTTTCCTCCTCTCCCCCTCATCTTTTATTAATTTTGCAACCCGCCCCCTCACCCCCCCATCCTCCAAAAAGAGGTGGTATGGAAAGGAAATAGAAAATGAAAAATAAAGTTTCATTGTCAGGTTTTATCAAAAATAAAATGGAAAATTTGGGAAAAAATATAATTTCTCATTAACATTTATATTTCCCGAAAAAAGCCATTTTTTAACTTTTTTTTTAAATTTTGACCAACTTTACTATTTTGGCATAGGTGTGGGAACTAGGGATTGTGGGGTGCTGCAACACCTCCAGGTTTTACACAGGTCTCTGCTCCTGGCCCCACATGCATGGTCTGGCTGCAAGCCCCATGCCCCAAATTCTACTCCAAGTCCTTCCCCCACCCCACCTGTGGCCCCAGCCTCTGCCCCCTTACCTCTGTCCAGGTCGCCCCTTCCCGGAGACACTGCCCTGCTCCTGGCCCCAGCTGGGGCCCGCACAGACAGGGTAAGGAGGCTGGCTTTCAGGACCACTACTATTAAAAATGTTCCAGCACTACTGTATTTAAGCTGCATTTTTGAAGCTTTAGAAATATCCACTAAGACTGGTAGAGCGTGCACAGAGCCTTCCATTGCCCATCACTGCACAATTACTGTATAGAAATGAAGATTATGACAGTAACTAGGACTGAACCTCATTGAAGTAATATTAGAACTACAAAATCCTTCATAGGCAGGGACAGTGGCAAAAATACGAGCAGCTTTTATGTACCAATCTCCTTCTAGGGCTATCGCCAGTGGAGTTGGACCAGTGTGGGAGCATGATGGGAGATTTCCCTAAAAATCTTCAGCAAAAAGATCTTAGCTTTCCACACACCCTCCATAGAACTTTCTCCATCTCTCCCTCTTTTCTTTCCCTTTTCTCTTAGGATCTCAACCCAAGCTTTTTCTTCCCACAGAGCATTCTCTTCTTTTCCCTTTTCCCACCTTTCCCTGCTTACCCCAAGTCTTACTTCCCATCCATCCTCAGGATGGATCTTTCTTTCACTGGTGTGTCTAGCTCACTGTGATCTCAACCTTCATCCTCAAGTAAACTCAGACAAAAGGGAACCCATTCCTAACTCCCCAATCAGGCCCTACTTCATGGATGCCCTTTGCCTTAATCATACCCACCTATGATTTAAAGTACTCAGTCTGACTCCTAGACTCACATAGACAAGTTCTACAATAGTGAAAATGCAAAGAAAAGGTGGGGAAAGAGTCCTATATTCACATAAATGCATTATGCTCCCTTAGAAAAAGCACTTTGAACCGCAAACTCTTCCTTTCTCCTACTCTTGTCACCATGGGTTATTTTTTAAATGTGTGTTCACAGCAGCTCTTCACTGAAGTGAGCAGTGCTACTTTGGGACCTTGGTACTTGTGCAGTAATTACTATTGTTCAGTTCTGTATTCAATAGTCAAGTGAGAGTACTACTAAAAATATAGCAGTGCTCATAAAGATTGTCTACTGGATCCTTGTAGAAATACATCTGAAGATGCCACCCCAAAACAAGTTCTGTTCACTTCAGCGGTGGGTTTTTTTGTTTGTTTGTTTGTTTGGTTGGTTTTGGTTTTTTGCTAAGAGCTGTTGCAAATGAAAAGAGAAAAAAACAGGACAGAAAGAACATGGGAAGGAATGAAACCTGGGGTTCAGAATGTCTCTGCCTTTGCTAGAGAGGCAAAAGTCTATTTCAGCATATATACAGAATGAGCTCATTTACTCAAGTACTTCAGAAACTAAGCCAGCTGTAAGGGCTCTAAACTACCCTTGATTTCATTGTCAACAGAATATTTAAATGCCATGAGCAATGTAGTGTGAATGTTTTTATTAAAGGTCAGATTCTTTTCCTGTCTGATGAGATGAGATTGCTCCGCCTCTTTCCTTTTATGCTACAAATAGTTCTTGTAAGAGCTCTGCTTATTTGCACCACTATGCTTTTTCTCTTTTTCCCGCTGCATGACACAATTTCAATCAGTACCCTCCTTTACAAAATGAAGTGACACTTTGCATCCTTTCCCCATGAACCAGTCCCATTAGATGAGTATTTTCATATTATCAAACAAGTGTGTTTGTATGATAGATCTATTTACATGAACTGTGGGGAATCCAGCAAGAAAAATAATCTTTTCTATCTGCTTCCTGTTATAAAGTGGAAATGAACCAGCAGTACAAAGCATAACACCCACAAATTGCATAAGATATCTGGAAAATGTAGTGGAACTAGTGCGAATTTCCATAGCCCCACCATTTTGTAAAACAACAAAGTGACTGAAAAGGAAACTGCATTGGAAACTAAAGATGACAGCATATTTTCATCTAATACTATTCCCTTCCCTTTGAAAAAGTGGTCATATCCTTAATACACAAAATCAGGAGTCCAGAGGTCTGAAGTCTATTGCTAAACCTGCCACAACTCCAAAAAGCAAATCACTTATTCTCCCTATGCCTCAGTCTTCATATCTATAAAAGGGACTGATGATACATACCTACCTCATTAATCAATATCAAAGGATTTGAGACCTTCAGAGGTTAGGTGCTAGAGAAGTACAAATATTACTGTGATTAGTAGTTAAAATTTATCTCCCTATGCAGATCAGAATGCATAAAAATAACACATAAAAATGATAGGTTCTAAATTAGCTGTTACACAAAGAGATCTTGGAGTCATCATGGATAGTTCTCTGAAAAACATCAGCTCAAATGTGCAGCATCAGTCAAAAAAAGCTAAAACGATGTTAGCAATCACTAGGAAAAGATTAGATAATAAGACAGAAAATATCACAATGCCACTATATAATTCCATGGTACATGACACCTTGAATCCCTCATGCAGTTCTGGTCACCACATCTCAAAAATGATATATTAGAAATGGAAAATGTACAGAGAAGGGCAAAAAAAATAATTAAGGCTATGGAACAGCTTCCATAAGAGGAGAGACTGAAGAGACTGGGACTGTTCAGCTTAGAAAAGAGATGACTAAGTAGGGGGGCGGGAATTGATAGAGGTTTATAAAATCATGAATGGTGTGGAGAAAAAAAGTGTTATTCACCCCTTCACATAACCCAAGAACCAGGGGTCATCCAATGAAATTAATAGCTAAAGGTTAAAACAAACAAAAGGAAATACTTCTTTAGACAATGCACAACTCATTGTCATGGGATGTTGTGAAGGCCAAAGGTAGAACTGGGTTCAAAAAAGAAATAGATATGTTCCTGAAAGATAGGTCCTTCAATGGCTATTAGCTGAGATGGTCAGGGTTGCAAGCCCATGCTCTGGATGTTCCTAAGCTGAGCCTCAGGGGAAGAGGCAGGGCAGTCATAGGGCCTTGGAGGAAGAGGCGGGGCAAGGGAAGGGGCCAGGGTGTTCAGTTTTCAGCAGTTAGAAAGTTAGCAACCCTACCTAGGTATGGAAGGGGGGGGAAATGGAAAAGGGACAGAAAATCTTTTGCAAACACACGCACATTGGACTTGACTCACTGTAAGTTCTTGCTAGCAGAAGGACTCTAGTTGTGGAAAGTCTATGTGGAGGTCAGAGTGCAAAGCTGAACCAAGTTCAAGGCAATGCTTAGCTGTGACTCATCACTGTTCATGAATAAGGATGAACCAAGTCAATGGGAAGTTTCTGACACTACTTCCTGATCAATCAAATGTGTTTGACTTTTCATACATTTGTCATTATTTCCTTTGGTTTGGATTGTTTTTGGCTGATACAGGGCTATCTTTAATTCTTCAGTTTGTCTAAGTAAAACATTTTGGGTTCAATCATCCTTCTGTTGGGAATATCCTGGAGCAGGATTTAAGGGTCAGGAATTTTTCAAGGTTCTCCTCACAAGAGTTCACCATTGGAATAGGAAGAATGGAGAAAACAGGCTTGAACTCCAGCAAAACATGCCAAAAGACCAGCCCACAAATCCCACAGATCCTTGCAGAGCCCAGGGGACATCCAAGAGGCCAGGATCATTTTCGGGGATGCTCTCTGTCTCCCACTAGTTGTGTCCTAAAGAGTCCCTCCCCCAGGACTTTCGGGCTGTGCTCCAGCTCCACTCCAGCTCCAGGCAAAAACCTGCAACTCTACTGCTCCAGAGCTGCTCCACGTTCCAGCTCCAGGCTCCGCCCAAAGCCCTGCCCTCCCCCCACCACATCCCACCCCCTGGTGTTTGATAGCAGTGCTCCATTGGAGTTCTGACACCAGACCCTCCCTAGCCAGCATCTGCTCCCAGATCCCACCACCACCTTGAAAAGGGATTCTCACTAGGAAGGAAGTACCTAAATCTGTAATATCTTTACTTCACAAGGAGAGATTAAGGATATTATATATCACTCAGGCTCCTTCCACCAGCCTACTCCATCCCCTATGCCTACTTGCAGATCCCTTCACCTGCAGAACACCCCTTTTGGATTCTGAGGCTAGAGTGGAAATGCTGACAAGAATGGATGCTCTATTCAAGCAGGATGGCGGTAATCCATGTATTGGTCATAGGATCACATTCATAAGAACAGCCATACTGGCTCAGACTAAAGGTCCATCTAGCCCGGTATCTTGTCTTCCGACAGTGGCCAATGCCAGGTGCCCCAGAGTGAACGAACAGAACAGACAATCATCAAGTGATTCATCCCTTCGCCAGTTCCCAGCTTGTGGCAAACAGAGACTAGGGACAGCATCCCTGCCTATAGCCATCGATGGACCTATCCTTCATGAATTTATCTAGTTCTTTTTGAGAATCTTTTCAGGACCTGTATTACCAAGCTAGCGTGCGTGCGTGCGTGCGTGCGTGTGTGTGTGTCTGTGTGTGTGTGACAAATACCCTTTTATTCATTGTTGGCAAAAGACAGGTTGATATTTCTGCCATAAATTATAAAACGGACTATACCCAGTCTTTACTGTCAACTTAAGTTATATCCATATGCAATATGGGACAACAACACTTTTTGTGCATGCCCAGCTTGGCACATGCACAAGCACTGCTGTTTGTATATACTGTTTCGGAATCCCTGCTCCATATCAAGCAATTTTCTTAGTTATATAAAGTATTTGTCCTTCACAACAATGCATTCGCCTCTTCTAATTAACAATGAGTAAATTACCTTCACAGGAACTACTATTTATTGTTTAAAATAAGCTTAGACTAGGGAAAAATATCTGAAATCTGAAAGAACACTTCAAACATTTGGCAATTTCCACTCCCAGAGGATATTAGAAAATCTTTTGCCCCCTTACTTTACAACACAGCCAGTCAAATGATACCTGCCAGATGGTGAACATAGCTTTTTTTCATCAAATAAATTTATTTAATGAATGTCTGATGTAGTCAGATAGTTCAACAGGGACTCGAATGCTCTTTGATTAATAGTGGCAAAATTAATTGACTAAATTAGACAAAATATTTCTCTCATATGTTCCTGACCATTTCCATCACCACCTCTTATCAGTTCCTATTTACCAACGATAAAAGCTATCATAATCTAAGATGGAATCCTTTTGAGCTCAAAACTGTCTGTACAACTTGCTTTTTTTACTAATGGAACAAAAATGGCATTGTACAAAAAATAATGAAATATGAAAAATGTAAAAATTTACAAGAATTGTTAAAAACATTTTCGCTTGAAAGAATGTTTATACAGATAACCATGTATTTATGTCTATCCATTAGCAGAGAAGAAATGACAGGCAGAGTTTTTGTTATGTAGAACATGTAGTGTGCTTAACATCAGCTTTCTGCCCATTCTATAAAATTATGAGTACAGAAAAGCTAGTACTAACAAAATGATCAATAAGTTAGTTTTCAACAATCCTTTATTTACTTTACTCTCTCCCTTTCTTTCCTGTTTTCCATGGCCTCAGTCCTATAATCCAATCAGCACAGATCCATTCTTAAGTCCACATGGAATCCCAGCAATGGCATCACTGGAGCACCACATAAGCTCTCGTCATCACTACAGACTCTACATTTCAGAGCAATAGACCCCAACAAAGACAGTCTCCACAGAGTAAGAACTACTGCATTGCAGGTTTCTTCACAACAGGATTGGATATTTTTCTTTAACCTCTACAATATACTATGTGTATTACAAACACATTACAATTTTTAATAAATTCTTCTATGCTACTAATAAAGAGCAAGATTAGTTCATGTCCTATGCCCTCGACTCTATTGTATGGGCTAAAGACATCTCAGGTCACACTAAGTGGGGGAGGGAAGGCACCAAAGGCCTGCTATTCCCCTCCTGCACAGGTGCGGACAAAGTGAGTAGTAGAAGCAGGGAACAGGGAGAACATTGACTATGACCTCCCACCTTCCCCCCCAGTATGCTGGCCAGCAGAGCTCAGCCAGATTGGAGAGGAAAGTAGTCCAAAACTGGTACAGACAGCAGCAAATTGTTTTCTCCCTGTAACAAGGAGTGGACCAGAGAGAGACTTGGAATCAAGAGTCACAATTCCCTCCCTGACCTTCAGGGATTATACACAATCTAGAGCAGATTGTTATGTTGCAATCTAGTCCCAAAGAACAATAAAATAAAGCTATCAGTGTTTCACTATCAGCATGTTATAGATATGCTCAAAATATACCTGATGTTTATTTACAATGCAAATACTGTTTTTAGCCTGTTTTTTTCTACAGTATGAAAAAATTAAGATTGTGCATGTGTAGCTATCTTGACAATTAACAGAAAGAATGGATTTCTACTCATTCTGAATGTCTGATGCTTTCAGAGCTCAATGTTGCCTTTTTTCTTTTTTAAATAGCCTTACCTTTTCTCATGCTAAGACTGTCTGGTGCACAGAAAAAAAAGATAAGATCAAAACAGACAGATCATTTTGCCGTTAAATATACATGGGCTGACTGTTGCTAAGTACAGTAGAGTAACAAAATGTTTTGTGACTATCATGATTCAGAGTCTGGTAATCTGTATTAGAGCTCTCAGTGTATGTCTACACTGCAATTAGACACCCATGGCTGGGACATGCAAACGCACTCGGGCTTGCGGGGCTGCTTAATTGCAGTGTAAACATTCAGGCTTGGGCTGCAGTCCAAGCTCTGGGACTTTCCCATCCCTCAGGGTTCTAGAGCCTGGGATTCACCCTCATCCAGAATGTCTATCCCACAATTAAACAGCCCCTTAGCCTGAGCTCTGTGGACCCGAGTCAGCTGGCACAAGCTAGCCACAGGTTTCTAATTTCAGTGTAGATATACTCAATGAGGCAATTATAGCAAACATATTTTTCCTTGATTAGCAGAAACAGTAACAAACTCAATTCAGACAAACATCTCATTTGCAGGAAGGTCCAGCCATTTTACCCAGTTTTCAGTGCACACTGACTGATGAAAAAATTCAAAAAAAGTCAGTGATTAAAGTTCCAGTCCCACATCAGGATCCATTAGTGTAGACCCTTATAGCCATGCAGAGTCACACTGATGTCACTGAGTATCAGCAAAAGCGTAGGGGTGCCTGCTACCAGATTCTGATGCAGAACCAGGAGTCTAAAATGGTACAAGAATGCAATTCATCCTGGCTCCCCCGTCCTGTTACAGTCACTGACTACACAGGATTGTTAACTGCAACAGTATTGTCAATCAGCCAAGAAGAGTTCTTACCCATGTGCAGACACCAAAGCTTTCTTGCCAAAGGGTTGACAGAATCTTTTATATGTGTTCAGCATATAAGTAGTATATTGCAGCAGAAAGATAGGAATCAAAGCATTGGTGCAGGTAAACCATCCTGTAACTTCTTTCTTTTGGTTCTAATGAGACATACAGGATTCAATCCAGCTCACAAAGCCTGACCACTGGGATTTCAAAGGATATCTACTCAATGGTATCCTTGGAATACATGAACTCTTAGTTTTACAGTGAATTATTAACTAGCCAAGATTAATTTCTTTATTTCCTTCTACCTTTTCCTGGAATTTCTAAATTCAAAAGTGAGATATTGCTTCAAAATATTTTTATCATAACATTTAAAAATATAAACAAAAGAACTTTTTTTTATGATGAATGCAACATAATGCAAATAAAGTCTAATGCCATTAACAAGAACAACATTTACCTTTGTGTTGCATCTGAAGCCAAGGAATTTCATCATGCACGCATGTGGAAACACTGGGTAAATTGAAGGCCCCCCTTGAAAATGCAAGATAAATTCACATCATTTAGCTTTTATATATTCCCTATATTACATACTTAAATGACGAGATCTACTACTATACAGTATAAATGTTCATTTTTTCAATGTTTAAAATATTATTTAAGGAGGAATCACATTTTTAAAAAATCCACTATCAAGGGAACTGGATGGCTTTGGGACTTGCTAATGGGATGGAGTCTTTAATTTCTAGATTAAATGTACCGCTCCCAATCTGTTATGCCCTAAAGTTATTACCATCCAACAGCTGTTTGGCGTCAATGTGAAATAAGTAGATGGACTCAGTCCAAGCTCTCCAGCTCCTAGTGGACAGGCTTCCCACATCACAAAAATCAACACAACTGCCACCCTTTTCGGTAGTGTCAATAGAGAAGCCAAGGAATGAATGAGCATGGAGACACAATTACCATGTCAACCCTGGGGATTACAGAGTTTATGCATATTGGCAGAGAAGAGGATCTTGTGGTGCCTATGTGCATGCTATCCTGTAAGATGGGCTTTAATGCAAGACTACACCATAGGCGCTAAAAGAAAAATCACTTAAAACAGAAAACTCCCTACATTGTTCTACACGGATTGTTGTAGTCATTCTCCTCATTATGAGTCAAACTATGGCCTGGCTTTTGTGACTGCCCAAGGCTATAAGAGAGGATAAGAGGTACCCTTATGCCCATGCTGGCTACCCAGGTCTCAGGTAGCAGCCTGAGGAGAACAACCTCCTACAACATCCCCCTCCCAAACAAATGCCTTCTTGTCTGTTCCAGGGTTGTTTTTCAGAAGAATCCCATTCATTTTAAATGTTGCATTCAAAGTAGTTTACAAATAAGCCTTTTTGAGGGGTCATGCGGGATGTTTTTCAGAAACAAAAAAAAATGCATGTTCTAGTCTGAATATGAAAGTTGGGGAAATATTCACTGCTCAACTAGTCACATGTTCTCTGAATCGGTGAAAGTGTGAGCTTGGTCACAGTAATGTATGGTTTCAGTCTCAGTCCAGAAAGCAAACATCGCACCCATTTAATTTGTCCCATTTTAATCAATGCTGTTGCTCTACCATCTAGTTTTACATATTGATGACTATGGAGAAGTTACATGCCAGACAGTGAGACAGTGTATGTTTATCCCAAAGCTCAGTTCCCAGCATTACTATAAAATGACTGTGTGCTGAAAGAGCATCAGCACAAGAGCAGCTTGATTCAATCATGGATGTTGGGATGCAAATACACACACCAGGAATTCCCATAGCCAGTAATAACACGAGGGACTTTCAAAAACCCAAAGCAGCATTTTCATGCCTAATGTGGGACATGAACCAGAGATATGAGCATCCAAATATTAGCAACAAGTCAATAAAAAATTCAGAGGGAAGGTACCAGTACTGTAGTACATGTATATTTTCGCCTTAGGCATTTTAGATTTGTTAGTATCCTAACTTATACAAAAATTTAGATACAGCTTTAGGACTCTGGATAGAAATGGAGCCTTCTACCTGGCTCTTTGTTACTGCTGTTACACCCATATAAGTAACACTGAGAGCATTAATAGTTCTATTTGGTTTCATATTAGTATCAAGATGCTCCAGTAAGGGCACTTCTATAGGTTTGATACATTTCATTAGTGTTAAAGGTACTCAGCGTTCAGCCATGTGCCTTGTAACACCATCTAAGAAAGCTATTATCACCCAAAATACACTGCCTGTGCATGTCTTATTGCCTAGATTTTAGATAGTTTTCAAAAGTAAAATTACAATTCTGTACATGCTTTCATTTTCCTTACAGCTCACCCAAAATGTTTGTGAACAAGACTCAATTATTTTTTTCATCTCTAAAGTTACTGGACTTCAATGGGAGCATGATCTTCAGCATTAAATAGTGTTGTTTATGAATTCTGAAATAAATCTTGTGGGTAAAAGTTATACAAAATCATTCTGATGTTCAGACACGTGTGAAGAGGTTACTGAAAGCAACACAAAATGAGGTCAAACGTGATTACAAACTTTTGACCAAAAGCGTCCCCACTGGAACTTAAACAAATTCACCAGTATTTTGGGTATGTTGATTGGCTGCCAAGGAATGCCAGAAGTATCTGAAAATCATAGAGTATTCATATTTAGGAAGCAAGAGAAATTATGGCAAAGTTTTCCCCAGGATCTTCCAAATTAGGATACTCATCCATGGTGTGCTGCAGAGCATAAATACCATAATCAATCCCAAAATCTTTGTGTACCTAATAGGATTCTTTTTCAACCAGGCCTCTATTTGTCCTCTAATTGTGCACATACAGTTTGGTGGATACACCTATTTCACGAGCTCTTACGCATGTCCTTTGAATAACCAAATAATTGCACATGTGCAAGTGTCAGCATTTGCACGTATTTTTATTAATAAAAAGCATTGAAGGGTTCAGATGCAAGCACTTGCAGGTGTAGTGTATATACATGGCATACACAGTTAGAAGGTATTCACACATTTTCATCTGCAAAATCCTAGCACAAGAATGAATGTGACCTCAAGACAATCTAGAAGCCTGAAAATTTGGGTCTATGAAGCTCAAAGTGAAATAACCCACTTGGTAACAACCATTTTCTCTTTTATATTTAACTTCATTTTGGTGCTCTCTTTTCGTTTGTCATGCTGCCTCAAAATTATTATTCTGAACCTCTTTTCTATCTAAATTTAAGTGAGACTGTGACAAGGCTACCTTCTTCATCCTTTTGACCACCACAAACAAGCTAGATGCTTTCCAGGTTTTATAGCAGATTTAATGACTGTACAGGCTTTCCAGAGCTTCATTCTGTTACATACTGGGTCCCCTTTGCCAGTTCATCAGTACAGCCTTGAGCAGCAACATTCAAATGGACATAAACTTCTCCCTTAGCCTACTCTCTGAGGAGGGAGAGGAAAAGTTATCCTCATTCTGAGATCATGTATCCCCTGGCCCCTGCCATCCACATCCTTGCACCTCATTATGTCTTTTAACTGTTCCCAGCTAATGGGTTGGATTGATTGCTCTCATTAGCTAATTATGCCATTCAGCACCCGTCTCCCAGTTAAGTTCCCACTAGTGGGGAATAGCTAGTACTTTAGTGACCAGAATACTGGGTCAGCTCTAGGATTCTAGCATTCAATCAACGGGATTGAAAAAATGAAGCTGTGAAAAGCCTACGCAGTCATTAAAATCTGTCTTTACATTTTAAAAAGAGGAGATTGAGCTGTATGCTGTGAACTCAATAAAAATGTTTCCTTATAGTTCTTGTTTCTGGGTGTCAATATAACGTTTTGCTATATAGGTTCTGATCTGCACCACTGAAGGGAATTGGAGTTTTGCCATTGATTTCAATGGGAGATGAATCAGGACCTTAAAGTGTATAAACAAACAGTGAAACACAATCCCTTCTTAAAAGAAGTCTGTAGAATATAACTTTGAAAAGAGAGTTTATCCTACACGTGCAGTGAGATCTTACTTAGGGCTTGGCTACACTCGGAAATGTGCAGCGCTGGGAGTTACAGCTGTGGTCGTACAGCTGTGTAGGACCAGCGCTGCAGTGTGGCCACACTTACAGCTACCAGCGCTGCAGTGTGGCCACATTTGCAGCAGTTGCAGCGCTGTTGGGAGTGGTGCATTGTGGGCAGCTATTATCCCACAGGCAACTTGTTGTACCATGTTCGGCGTGTGCTGTTGTGAGAAGGGACAGAAGGGTGCCAGGCTCATTCCGCTTCCCTGTCCAATCCCCCGTGTGCATGTGTTTCCCTTTGCCAGCCCGTTTTGGGTGCCACTGTGAGTACTGTCGCGTGATTTCTAGAATAGAAATGGAAGCCCGAGCTGCTGAGGACGTTGCTGATGACTGTTGCCAACACATCACGCCTTTGGCAGGTTGAAGCTGATCCTTCAGCTCCAAAGTGACACGTGGAGGAAGTCAGACGATGAAATAGATTCGGCTGACGCTGCTGACACTAAATTCGCTTCATGGCCAGTAAACGGACGTGCTCACAGCGCTGTTGGGTAACGCCGCCTGTTGGGCTCGGTGATAACAAGCCACTGAGTGGTGGGATCACCATTGTCCTCACAAGGTATGGGATAATGGAGCAGCTTGGCTGCAGAAACTTTCGGAGTGAGAAAAGCCACTTCATGGACTGTGTGCTGAGCTCGCCTCAAACCCTGCCGGCGCAAGGGACATTGAGACTGACGAGCTGCCTCTGTCAGTGGAGAAGCAAGTGGCTATTGCAGTATGGAAGCTGGCAACTCCAGAGCAGCTAATCTGGTCAGGTCAGCGAACCACAGTTTGGAAGTGTGGAAAGTCGGAACCGTGTTGTAATGGAATAGTCTGTGATGCAAGTTTGCAAGGGCCATTAATTACATCCTGCTAAGCAGGAACGTGACTCTGGGGAAATGTGCAGGACATTCTGAATGGCTTTGCACAAATGGGTTTCCCTAACTGTGGAGGGGCGATTACATGGGATGCTATCATTCTATTCTTGGCACCACCCCACCAGGCATCCGAGTACATTAATCGGAAAGGGGTATTTCTCCTATGGTTCTCCAGCGACGCTTGTTGGATTCACCGTGGGCGATTTCACACATCTACACAAGCTGTGCCTTGGAAAGGTGCAGATGCATCGCATCTTTCAGAACAGTTGGGCCTGTTCAGGAAAGCTTTGCAGCCTGGGACTTTTTTACCAGACCAGAAGATCACACTGGGTTATGTCGAAATGTCCCATTGTGATCCTAAAGAACCAGCTATTACCCGTTAATTCTTTGATCAAATGAAACCGAATAGCTTGAGCAGGAACAAGGACGGTTTCAACTTACAGGCTTGAGCGCCGTGCAGAATGACTGTGGAGATGTGCTTTTGGCCGTTTATAAAGCGAGCGGAGGTTATTCTTTACGCGGAAGCGTAGACTTGGGGAAAGGCAGCATCCTGCAGTTATATCTGCGTGCCTGTATCCCGCCTCCAATATATATTTGTTGAAGGGGAAGGGTGAAACATTCAGGCACGAATGAGAATCTTCCGAAGGTTCAACCGGCCTGGAGGGCTTGTAATTTTGCACAAGCCAAAGAGGCAGGGCTAATAGAGAAGCCCAGCACAGGGCTTCAAGGATTAGGGATGCCGTTAAGGAGCAATTTGACGGCTGAAAGCCAACAGTAATGTTTGGTGCCTGTGCTCACAGGAGTGATTTGTGCAGTGGCTCTACAATTGATTTGCGAGTTGCCTGCTTTTTCCTTGTGGTACAGTATGTTTCACTTTCTGTAATAAAAAACTTTTTTAAAAGACAAGAATCCTTTATTAAAAATACAGTACAGAAACCGGCACGGCGGGACGGTGCTGAACTGTACAGTTAGAGGTTGAATAGGTGCTGCCTGGAGTGTCTGTGCAATGCCTGCTGCACTTCAGGATTAATATGATGCATGGTGATGGGGTTTGAGTGGTTTCACTAGTTTGTTGAGTAAGGGTAGGGCGTAGCTGTTGCAGGGCTGGTAGTGAACGTACAGGTGTTGGGGCAGCTGAGTGGTGGTAAAACGCAGGATCTGGGAGAAGGGGTTTTGAGGAGACAGTGGGCACATGGAGAGAGCTTTGGGATGGGGGGGAAGAAAGCACGGTAGTGTTCTGCCTGGCATGGCTACATTGACTGCATACAGTCCGTTTTTGGCGCTCCAGGACGCTATCGGCCGGTTTGTGCGTCTTTGACAGCCAATTCCTTTCTGTTGTTAGCCCGTTCTTTTTTCCTGCTTTCTGTTTCCCTCCATTCCTCCGCTCTTATTATCTCGTGGATACAGATTCATAACTGCTTTCACTAGCTTTCTTTACTTTTTTCCTTGGGGCTTTTCGCCGTAAAACACTGCAGCACTTTCAGAAGTCCGTGAAAATTGCCAGTTTGATTCAAGGACACCTTATAAAAAACAGAAGAGATAGAAACACTTACTACAGAGGCTTCCATTGTTTATAATCATCACTCAAGGGTTTGTAGACTATTTGTAGCATCATTTACACACATAGGAGCACGCACCCAGAGACCACAGCACAGCATCAAGAGATGGTAAGTACCTCAAGATCATGGGTTTTCTGTTCATTGGGAAAGCAGGTAGCAGCTAGGCGGGATACTGCATCTGAACCTACACCCAACATCTGCCACAGCAGTTACTCCTGGAGCCATACTTGCACACGCGGCTCACCTGGGTTAAGGGGGAGCTGCTTGACTCTGGGATTAACTTGAGTTTTCTGTGCATTGGGGAAAGTCAAGAACAGCTAGGGGGTGATACTGCACTGATTTGTATCCCGTGCATTTCCACAGGGATTTTATCTCCCAGATATCTCGCTGCTCCGTGTCACCTGGGAAGAGCGAGAGGTCTTCTACAGCTATGTGGCCTCCACCTGGTCCCTATGCAGCTTGCCTGGTTGTAGCAGCAATGGTCCCCTCCCCACCCTCACGGCAACGTGGCGCGACGCGTTAGCCTGACTGGAGACACAGACCGAACACGGTGGCTCTCCCTATAAACTTTACGGAAAGCGCATGCCCACGCTCTGGCTGAAACTTTTGCAGTAGATTACAGAGAGCGATTACCACGATCGTGATAGACCAAATCATGGGCTATTCCACATTAGGCATGCTGCAGGCAGCCATAACGAACCCCCCTCTCCTCAAAAGCATTTCAATCCTTTACAAGATAAAACTTCTTTAGCAGATAACGTCTCCCTCTGCTGTTTCTTCACTACCAGTTCCAGCAAGCTGCGAATGGCTAGCTTCTTCTGGCTGCTGCTGCTGAATGAGATCCTGGCTGCATGCTCCTGGATTCCGGGGTGGTCTCCCACTGTAATCACTCTCGGTTTTCCTTCACCTCCCATCTCGTAGATCCCTCTCTCTCCCGGCTCTTGAAGCGTCCATCGTCGTCCTCGGAGTGCAGTGGGGTCAGACCCAAGTATCGCATCGGCTCGTTGTAAAAACGTCAAGGTCGTGGGGGCAGCACCTGAGCGCCGGGGGTTTCCCTCACGTGCTTTTTGCAATTAGGTCACTCGCAGCTCTTCTACTTTATAACCCTGCACTGCAACGAGTTGCGTCCCTTGTCATGGCCCTATGCTGCATGGACTTTGATATCTGGCCGTAGGTGGTATCTATAGTTTCTACGGCGAGCGCCAGCTTGTGACTGCACAGCTTCCTCACCGTCAACACTGATGAGGTCTTGCGTCCGCAATTGGTCATGCTGGGGCTTTGTTTGGGGCACGGAGGCTCGTCAGTGGATGATTTGATTGATGATTGCACGCCACGCCTGGTCTGAGCAAACAGGCAGGGGATTTTTAAAATTCTGGGGCATTTAAAGGGCGGGTCACCATGAGCCCCAGGGCAGTGAGAGTGCGAAACGTATATGACCAGAGAGGCTAAAAAGGTATGCTGGGATACCTCCTAATACCCTGGAGGCCAATTACAGCGCTGGTTAGTGTCCACATCTGATGAGCAGCGCTGCATCACCAGCGCTGGATTCGCTACACTCGAAGCCGAGCAGGAGTACAGCCATCGCTGCAGCCAGGGAATTGCAGCGCTGGCTGGGCTTTGTAAGTGTGGACAGCGAGAGAGTTGCAGCGCTGTAACCCCATCACCAGCACTGCAACTTGCAAGTGTAGCCAAGGCCTCAAGTCTTAGATATAAACTACCGGTATGTCCTTGTGAAGTATTGATGACTCCATAAATGTAACACTGTCTATAGGCAAACCAAAGCCTTGTTTCCCCTCTAGATTTGTTACAATTTAATTAATTCAAAAGCACTGATAGACCCATTAGTTTCTAAAATTTAAGTAATTTACAGTGAACATACGTTTTAAAAAAGTTATACTCTATCAGAAGACAAGGTCACTTTCATATATAACATTGAGAGGGGATGGGGAATAAATGGCAAAATGGAGTAGTAGATATTCATTGTCTTTCAGCCACTTATAATGAAGTTTTACCTGACAGATGCACAGTTTTTACTTTTCTTACGCTTCATAGCACTATTCACTGATTCAATCCTGGTCAATAGATCACTTAGGCTAATTGTTTCTATTAAAAACAAAAAAGAAAAACACTTAAAAGTAAGCAGCTGTATATCTGTATATACACATTTAACAAACTAAATGGGACACTTGATGCTTTCCTACAACAAAAAGTTTGTGAAACTATTAATACTTGCACATAGTGCCAACACAAGTATTTTCTCATCTGTTGCTCTACAATTAATTTTCACTCAACACTAAACAAGTGGACCACACACAATGCATAGCTCTGTTTTATATTTGTGAGCACAAAGAAAACCAGACCACTTTTAACTGTATAAAATGCTTCAGAAAAGGATCTTGCTAGTAATGTAGGTATGCAGTGCAATATTTCAAAGGTACAACAGGTAGCAAAAATATTTGGCAGATTTCAGCAAGGTGGCAAAGACTACTATTCCCTCCACTTCTTTACCTCACCCACCCAAAAATAAAGAATTATGGAAGAGAAATATCTATCTTTGTGTCTATTCACCAAAATTAACATAGACTCACAGACTTTAAGGCCAGAAGGGATCATCTAGTCTGACCTCCTGCACATCGCAGGCCACAGAACCTCACCCACCCAGTCCTGCAATAGACCCATAACTTCTGGCTGAATTACTAAAGTCCTCAAATCACGATTTAAAGATTCAAGTTACAGAGAATCCACCATTAACTCTAGTTTTGGCCAGCAAGTGATACATGCCCGATATGCTGCAGAGGAAAGCAAGAAGCCCTCATAGTCTTTGTCAATCTGACCTGGGGAAAAACTTCTCCCCAACCCCAAATATGGTGATCAGTTAGATCCTGAGCATGTTGGTAAGACCCACTACCCGGACATCTGGGAAAGAATTCTCTGTAGTAACTGAGAATCTTCCATATCTAATGTCATTTCTCTAGCCATTGAGGATAGTTGCTACTAACAGTCTCAGATAGATCACATGCCATTGTAAGCAATCTCATCATACCATCCTCATCATAAACTGTATGCTTTTAGTTATACACTACATTCATTTGGAAACACATGATTTTTATTTATTTGAATACCCATGTAAACATATTATAAAACATTATGGACCAAGGCAAAACTGTTAAGACTTGGTAGTCTGGTTTTCATCTTTTCTGCTCTCATTCATGCTAATTCAGCACCTCTGGAAATCACCTGATTTGACTGTCTACAGAGAGAGAGAGAGAGACAGACACACACACACACACACAAGTTTTGAAAGATAAATAAAACATAGAAACAAAGTTCAAAATAGATTCTATAATTAAAAATATATATATAAAATGGAATCTTAAAAGTGCAAGAGTTCTAACCCACTAGTAGAAAAATACAGGAAGATTTAGCAAACTCATGTTAATCTTATGAGCTATGCTTTTCTGATCTCAGTGGATGCAACCTGATCAGCATTTCAGATGAAGGTCCAAAAATATTCTGGCAGTTCGCCCAGGGAAAATCAGTCCCCAAATCCAAATATGGCAAAAAAAAAAAAAATTAGAAAAAAAACCCCATAATTCTGGGAATATAAGCAAGACTCATGGGGTACTCCTTGTGTAGGGAAAGCCCCTGGCAAGCCTGGCTGGTTTGTTTACCTGCCCCGTCCGCAGGTCCAGCCAACTGCGGCTCCCGCTGGCTGCGGTTCGCTGCTCCAGGCCAATGGGAGCTGCTGGAAGCGGCGCGGGCCAAGGGATTTACTGACTGCCGCTTCCAGCAGCCCCCACTGGCCTGCAGCGGCGAACCACGGCCAGTGGAAGCCACAATCAGCCGGACCTGTGGATGGGGCAGGTAAACAAAGTGGCCCAGCCCGCCAGGGGCTTTTCCTACAGTTTGAGAAACACTGGTTTAGAGGATCTTGAGGAACTAGCTGCTGAGATTCAGAGCAACTACTGAGTGCTATTTTCTCCCATTAGATCTCCCCTCCACACTCTGGAATGTGACCAGATCAGATTCGTCCTTATTTGTACCATGAAGGAGGCCTAAGCCAGGCTTTTGCATATAATCTATTTTACTATAAGGTATCTTTGTGGCTATGTAATTCCAATTTCTGTTTCTTTACTTAATTTATAGGCCAGGACAAATTAAGGCAATCCCTGGCTATAGGCACCACCTCCATGGTGCCCTCAGGCCCAGCCCCCATGCCATGATCCTTGCCTTTCCATGGGGGTGACAGCATGTTTCTGTTAAGATGAATAAGGTAGTTCATACTTCTTGGAACTACTGTTTCTTGTTTGCAGACTGAGACAGGAATCAGCTATACTCAGGTGTAATTTTCAAGCTTTTCTTTACATTTGTGAGAGCTAGAAACATTTATTTTTAAATGGGAAGCTAAAACTGTCATCACATCATGACTCTTGGAAGTGGGGGCTAGGCATGGGACCATCACGCCTATGCCTTAATCCACCCCTTTTTATAGGTTTAATATGCCTCATGAATTTTTAATCCATGTTTCACTTTACATTTTTATAAATTAAAGAGTATCAGGCATTTCAGAGACCACACCTTTACTCGGTTTAAAAAAGGTATATAATCAATTTAACAAGATACAACAGTATTTTCAGTTTTGTTGTGATCAGCAAGTTTCCACACTCCACAGGGAGAGCCTTATGCTCACTGCATTGATAGCTTAAAGATCTTTAGCCTTCTCTTTTCCAAAAATCTGTACACTCAGTACCTAGGACAGGAAGACAGCAAGGGCTTTGGAGTGAACAGCTGTGCATTTTGGTTTCTTCAATTTTGCATTCAATAGGTTCAAGTATTTTGCAAACTATCTTAAACAGCCTGACCAGAAATCCTTTCCCCTCCCACTTGTTCAAATTTCAGTCTCTCAGTTCTTATGTTATCATTTCACCACCTCCTCAGTCACTATAGAGTTTTCCAGAGTAGGAAGATTTGAATTTCTAATGTAAAAAACAAGCAGCAAAAGCCTCTTTGGCTTAAACTTTTCAAGTCTTTTTTGTACATAGTAAAGAACAAAAAAAGGCTTTACAGGTTACCTTTAACCTTACACAGGGAGAGGCACTACTGTTCCAAATCCTAGTTAGGCATATTCTTCAAAGAAGATGTTTTATTAGTAATGCCATTCCTCTTTGCCTGAAATACTTTGCAGTGTCTCTCTCTCATTCTGACACTTTCATTCATACTTCACCATTTTATTGGCACATTGAGCTTTGAAAGAGAGCACAGTTATTTACTATGTTCACATCCACCAAATTTTGAACACACTACATAAAGATGTTCAGTGACGCTGACTGAGTAGGTTCAGGCATAGCTGATTATCCTGCTAACATTCTGGGACTGATTGAACATAATTGTCCTTTGATTAGACTACCAAAACCAGGAGTCCTGCCTGATAGCAATAGTTTGGAAAGGCACTGACAACCTGCACACCAGATTGTTGATTCAGATGTCAGCTATTCTGAAGTTCATGCATAAAAGGCTACACCAATCCATAAAAATTTCTACTGATCTATATTTGTTTTTCCCTTTCAATCAAGCAAGCATGATAGCCCAATGCCACCTTAAAATTGCTAAAACAACTGTAGACCAGAAGGTTGGGTTGTTGCTGCTGCACCAACAGCAAGCTCTCTCAGGCTCCTCCATCCAGGTTGCTTCTCCCTGACCCCATTGGGACCTTCTTCTGAGCTTTCTTTCCCCTTCTGGCTGTTGCCTCTTGGCTAGGGGTTATATTCCAGCTTTCCTTTCCCAGCCTTTTTACATTTCCACAAATGGGAAGTTCTTTAGGGGTTTCCCACCCACTCCCCCCCAGCTGCTGGTGGTGGTTGCAGTCTCTTCCTTTCCTTGTATTCCTGGCCCCAGCCAGCCTGCCCGTTTTTATTTTTCTCCCTTGCCCCACCAGTCTGCCATCTTTTATCATTTTTGTTGCTGTGAATAAATTGGAGAGAGAGAAGATATTTCCTTAAGTGTGATACCCAGAATTGGGCACAGCACTCCAACTGAGACCTCAACAGTAGATAGGACAATTGTCTCCTGTGTTTTACATACAACACTTCTGTTTGTGCATCCCAGAATTTTAGCCTTTTTCACAACTGCATCACATTGACTCACTCAATTTGTGATCCACTATACCCGCCCCACCCCCAATCCTTTTCTGCAGTACTACTGCCTAACCAGTTATTCTGCATTTTGTAGTTCTGCATTTCATTTTTTTCCCTAGGTGTAGTACTTTGTGCTTCTCCTTATTGACTTTTATTTTGAATTCATACCAGTTCTCTAATTTGTCAAGGCTATTTAAAATTCTAATCCTGTCCTCCAAAGTGCTTGTGACTCCTCCCAGATTGGTGTCATCCGCAAATTTTATAAGCGTACTCTCCACCCCATTATCCAAGTCATTAATGAAAGTATTGAATTTTACTGGACCCAGGACTGACCCTTTAACACCCTACTAGATACGCCTCCAAGTTTGAAAGCAAACCATTGGTAACTATTCTTTGCATATAGTTTTTCAACTAGTTGTGTCCTCACCTTACAGTAATTTCATCTAGACCACATTTCCCTCATTTGCTTAAGAGAATGTCATGTGTGACTGTGTCAAAAGCTTTACTAAAGATCAAGATATATCATGTCTACCCTATCCACTAGGCCTGTAACCCTGACAAAGGAGGAAATTGTGTTAGTTTGGTGTGACTTGTTCCTGACAAATACAAGTTAGCTATTCCTTATAACCCTACTATTCTCTAGATTCTTACAAGTTGATTAATTAATAATTTGTTACAGTATCTTTCCAGTAATCAAAGTTAGTCTGACTGGTCTATAATTGCCCACATCCTCTTTGTTCCCCTTTTTAAAGATAGGTATTATGTTCGCTCTTCTCCAGTCCTCTGGGTCCTCACCCACTCTCTGAACTCAATCTACGCCAGTGGTATCCAGACTTTTCCAGTTGCACCCCACTCTGACCATTAACAGAATCTGTCTGCATCCCCTCCCCATTAATGCACAGCCAAGCCTTCCTCAGCAGTGGAGCTTAGGCTGAAGGTGGAGCAGGGGGCAGAACAGGGGTGGGGGCAGAGCTTAGCTGGTGGCAGAGCAGGGACGGGGATGGCGTGGGGCTCTAAATGTAGTGCTCAATCCTTGCCCCCGATTAGGGGCTGGCCCGAGCTCCACCACATGCTCCCCCAAATGTTATCCATGACCCCCTTAGGGGGCACAGTCCACCTCTTGGGAACCACTGATATGCACACTGTAGTTAGACCAAACTTTATCGCTCCCTTCCTAGGTTGAGTGTACTGGTAACATAAGGAACAACAGCAAAAATGTAAACTTCAGTCTAAGCTTTTTTCTTAATTTTGGTTGTTCCTAGAGTTTCCCTGCAGAGACCTCTCTGTCCTAGACCCTAGTTCCATTTGTCCAGTGAGACAGTCCCATTTTCCTTATATCCAGGATGGAGTTAATGAGGCAGACATGCCCGAATAAGCCAGCAGGAATCAGTCAGCTTCTCTTTTCAGGATTCCAACTTGTGCTAATGCAATGAGTCAATGTAAGAATCTGCTCTCCTGTTACAAAGAGTAATATGTAGTGAGTGAGTGAATATATTTGTTTCAATGTACTGAACCTATTCATATTAATTGTGGTTTGAGTTTTTGGATGCTTATATAGATATTTATGCAGGAGCTGTCTGATTCAGAGTATTTGAAATAAGGTTCCATCTGGCAAATCTAGGTGAATTCTTTCATGGCTGAGAAACAAGCAAATTTCCTCTCAGTAAATAATTTTGTGTGTAAAAATGGCCCTTTGTAGCCTCAGAATTTCCAGTTAGACCTTTTCTACAGAGTACACTATCAAAATTCATAGGAGATCATCATTGCATCTCTCTTAGATCTTTCTCTGGCATTATGGGACTTTGGCCACCTATTCAGAGAAAAAAATAAAAGTTCAATAGGGTAAAAAATTATAGGAAGTTGGATTTGGTTTATAGCATATAACTGGTGGTGGTTTTGTTCCTTTTATGTCTGAACAAATGCTTGACCCAAACCACAAGAGCAAAGCCTCATTGCATTTTCCCAGATATATAAACATCAAAATTCTATCAACACGAAATAGCATTGACTTCACTTCCCCAGTAAAGGAAAAAAGTTAAGCTTCCAGATTCCTTATCTGAGAGGTAAAAAGTCCTCCCCATAATGGGGCTTGTTATACCTCAAGTGGCACTAGTAGCAGTTGTAATTTACCAGGCAAGGATGTGCACAGTGGTTAGGTTTGGCACTATTTCTGTGGATGCTCATCATTATAGTGTATGTATCTTTTTGAAGTAGTGGCTTTTTGGACTGCAACAGAACTTCACACACAACACTATAACATTCAAATACCCCATCTAAGAATCTGTCAAGCTCCAGGCTAGATGATAAAGTGATATGCAGAGGATACGATTTCTCTTCTGAGATGCCAGGTTGGAGGTCTTTGGAAGGAAGAAATGTGGTTTCTGAGATTACAGTGAGAACATCAGGGGATGAAATACGATGAGCTCAGGCCAAGGCTATGCAGGCAACATCAGTTCCATCTAGCTTTACTTCTTGATTACGTGAGGGAGCAGAGAAGTCAGCATGAAGGCACACATGAGATTCTGTTTATGGCTGGTCAAAAACATTACACAGAAATTTTTTTTTGATGGAAAATTTGGTTTTTGACAAGACAAATTTCCTGAAGGGGTCTCCTTTCTGTGGAAAATATCAACTTTTCATCCAAAAAACAAAAACCCAAAAACCAAAAGTTTGTCATTTAAAACTGAAGGCACATTTGAAACAAACAGTATTTCTCACTATTTGGTAACCCTTACTATTCGTCAGGGGTGGCTCCATGTATTTTGCCGCACCAAGCACAGCAGTCACGTGGCTTTCGGCAGCATGCCTGCGGGAGGTCCGCTGGTAATGCGGATTCAGTGGCATGCCTGTGGGAGATCCACTGGTCCCACACCTTCAGTGTACCTGCCGCTGAATCGCTTCCAAAACCGCGGGGCCGGTGGACCTCCCGCAGCATGGCAGGCTGCCCCATGCGGCTTGCCGCCCCAGGCATGAGCTTGCTGCGCTGGTGCGTGGAGCCACCCATGCTATTCATAAATCCAGTTGTGAAACCCTTGCTCACACTGAGTCGTACACTGACTCCATGAGCACTCCCCTTGCAATTAATAAGCCAGATCTGCCATGAGACCTCCTTAGAGTTATGCCCATTTATGCCCGCCAAGAATCAGGCCACTATGAGAGAGGAAGGCAGAATTAAGCCCAAAGTAAGGAGTTATTTTCCACCTTTTTAAAAATTATATATAAATGAATGTGACTCTGGGGAAAAATTGGACAGAGGAGCCTGCCAAAGACCCCAGCCAGCAGGAACAGAAAGTGAGGAGGTAAAATGGGGCCCATACAAGGCCCCTTCCACTCCCAGCACTCTCTGGACCCAGAATTGTGCAAGGTAGACACCACACACACACACACACTCTGGGGGCACAATGATCCAGGAGGGATCCCTCACCACATGGACTTGGTGGAAAATTAGAGATTGCCAGAGATGCCAGGCAGAAGGAACAGAAGCAGCCAAAGCAGGGACCTGTTTACTGTCAAACAATCCAGTCAAAACTATAGAAAGTTCTGATTATCTCTGCCCTGGGCTGACTGGCTGTTTTCTCCATCTCTTCCCCCTACCTTCCCTCGCAGTCTCTTTACTTCAGTTATACTGAACACCTAACCCTCACCTGTCTTGTCACTTCTCTTTTCTTTCCAACTGATCCCATTCTAAACCAACCCCCCTAAACACACATTAAAAATATTGTGGAACATACATGTTTGCTGACATCACATTGTTCATTCTGCTTGTGCGTTATGCCTCTTCTCCCACCCTGTCTAGTCTGTCGATTTAGACAATTTTTCTCATTTCCTAGTACTTCTCTGTGGCAGTATCCATCTGTCTTTTGTCTTCTACTTAGATGATAAACTCATTGGGGGAAGGGACTGTCTTTGTCTTCTGTTTCTACAGTGCCTAGCACAATCAGATCCTGGTCTGTGACTGGGGCCCTAGGCACTATGGTCATACAAATAAAATAAATTAAAAATATCTTTCTCACCTTCTTCTTTCAGGATATATTGTGGAGATGGTTGGATTAATATCTTAGATTTGTCAGGATATGTTTTGAAGCACTTGGATGTGAAACTATTTACAGAGCTTAGTCTTTCAGGTGGCTGTTTTAATCCTTCTTCTAAAAGAGGGATTCTGAGAAAATTCTTTTTAAGATTTGTTGTCTGAATAGGAATACAGTTATAAGTAGTGGCATTTTTTTCTAAAATAGGAGGGGCACTAGCAGAAGTCCTTGTTGGTTCCCATGAGGAAGACGGTACAGGTCTATCATATTCCTGTTGACAAAATAAATACATTATTAAACTGTCAACAACTAAAATCTGTCAGCTGTTGTTTCTGCTGAGCTGAACCTAACTGCAGATCATGCTTCTACTATATTTTAAAAAATAAGAATCTGGGGTTACTGAGAGATAATTGCATGGCTATGAATGTAACATAGTTATTTCAGAAGTTCCAGAAACCTTCGAGGATGTTATTCTTTTTATAAGATGAAACTTTTGGCATTTCCCAACTTTTGACTACCTGACTACACAATGTTAATGCCCATTTAAGATAAGCAAATTCCATGCAATAAACTCTTTGTTTTTAAAAAATAAGAGGTGGGGGAACCATAGATGAGCAAGGTCTTCATGGCTTCAAAACTCTGCTGGCTTACAAAAACTTGCAAAAAGGTTGTGCAAATCCCATAAAATTAAACCATTTGGCCAGATATCACCAGATCCTTGCCAGTCTTGACCAAGGTCTCAGTCAGAGCTTAGAATTTCATATTTAATAGCCAGATACTTACTACCAGTAAACTATTCTACACTTGCCTATTTTATGCTAATACTTTCCCAGTTAAGCCAAGTCATTTCCATTTACCATCATTAGACTCATTCAGTTCCCTCAGGACATACTAATAATATAGCTTTCTCAATATGCTGTGAACCAGTCTAGCATATTATTTTCTAAAAATATTTTAAACGTATATGTTATTACTATGTACTATTTTATAGCATCCATGAGTCTGTTAGGTGGCTCACATCTAGCTTAGGAGAGACAGGTCCATTACCCAAAGAACTGAAAGAACCAATTCTTACAATTGGATCTGTATTAGCATAGCTTGTGATGCCCGTGCAGATCCAAGTACAGGGGCCATAAATTAAGAAAAGTTACAGACAAACTCCTCACTAAGTAATAAAATATTTTTAAAAATTGATTTGACCCATATTTAATTCACATTTTATTGAACCTTGACTCTATGCTAAGCATCCATCATTTGGCTGTATCCTTAAAACACCTTTACACATTGGGCCAAGTTTATCCCCTAGGTTGCGCAACTCAATATCAGCTTTGCACAGCTGTCTAGTGCACTGTTTCTCAAACTGGGGTCGCCGCTTGTGTACAGAAAGCCCCTGGCGGCCGGGCCGGTTTGTTTACCTGCCTCATCTGCAGGTCCAGCTGATCACAGCTCCCACTGGCTGCAGTTCACCGCTGCAGGCCAATGGGGGCTGCTGGAAGCGGCAACCAGTACGTACCTCAGCCCACGCCGCTTCCCACAGCTCCCATTGGCCTGGAGAAGTGAACCGTGGCCAGTGGGAGCCGTGATCGGCCGGACCTGCAGATGGGGCAGGTAAACAAACCAGCCCGGCACGTCAGGGGATTTCCCTATGCAAGCGGCGACCCCAGTTTGAGAAACACTGGTCTATTGGCTGCTCTACAACTCAGAACAGCTGGAGAACAAAGCCCTCCAACCACTTCCATAACCCACCCATTCCTGCACCCCTATCCTGGCACACCACTACCTCAATAACAGTGTAGGGCTACACCAGCTCTAAACTGCTCCAGCACTGGGGCCATTCCCCAAGAGTCTGTTACAGACCATTAGCCCTGCAAGAGCAGAGCAGTGTAAAGGGGCTGCAGAGGTAACCAGAATCTAGCCCATGGAATAAATACAGCTTCATGGAACTGCAGCAGCCTTTAAGGAGGAAGGCAGCAGCCAACCAGCACAGATGAAAGGGAACAACAATAATGGGAAGAAACATTTTGTAAAATGACACTAGGACATGTCTCTCATGTTCTCTTTAGTGTTCACACAACTACCAGAACACCAGAGTTTAATTCTGTTCTGAAAATAATCTACATAGCAAACATTATGGTATTCACCATATCTATCTTGAGGAAGAAAACTTACGCCAAGCCTGACTAGAATTGAACCCATGGCTAATAACATCAAACTCATCTTTAGATAATAATCCATCCCTGTTAGCAAAGTTCTCTAACTCCAGTGTTACCACCTCACTCTCATTTTCTTTAAAATCAAATTCTCTCTGCAAAAACACTCATATCAAACAATGCCTGACTCCAATGCCCTCTCTACACTATGTCCTGAGAATCCCCCTGTGGGCTTTGTATAGGCCAGTAGACCTACGGATAGGAGTGTTTGTAATGCTCCCACAGTGCTTTATGCTCCTCCAAGCAGCAGGAAGCAGATGATGAGCTGTAGCTCTTCAAATAACTGTACAAAAACTCTGGATTAATATACACAGGATTCCCCTCCACCTCCATTCTCCAGCCTGGAAAGGTAGATAAATATTAATATTTATCAAAACTTAGGGGACAGATCATAATGTGGTATAAACTAACAAAGCTGCATGAAAGTCAATGGAGCTACAACAACTGACACCAGCTGAGGGTCTGTCATAAACAGATAGCTAAGGGTTAATGCCTTTTTTACCTGTAAACGGTTAAGACAGTCACCTAGCCTAGGTGACACCTGACCAGAGGAACCAACAGGGGAACAAGATGTTTCAAAAGGAAGGAGGGAAGTTTCCTTTGTTTAGTCAGTTTTCAGTTTCAGCCGGAGTGAAAAAGATCAAGGAACCAGCCTCTTATCAGAGTAGTAAGTTTTAGAGAGGAATAAATAGGTTTATGTTTATTTTCTTTTGTACTTGTCTTGGTGCAAATTAAGGGAATTATCAAATTTGGGTATTCTTGTGTGTATTAAGATTTTTGCCCAGGGGAACATCCTGTGTTTTCAAGTTACTGTCTGTGAGATTAGCTGATACGCTATCTCCCAGAGTTTTTTCTTCCTTTCTTTTACCTTTCTTTTCTTTAACTAAAAGCCTTCTTTTTAAGAACCTGATTGATTTTTCCTTGTTTTAAGATCCAAGGGGATTGGATCTGGACTCACCAGGAATTGGTGGGGGAAAGAAGGCGGGATGGTTAAATTCTCCTTGTGTTAAGACCCAAGGGATTGGATCTGGACTCACCAGGAATTGGTGAAGGAGTCTCTCAAGGCTACCCAGGGAGGGGAAGGTTTTTGGGGGAAAGAGAGTAATCCATACACTGAGAATTCTGGATGGTGGCAGTGATACCAGATCTAAGCTGGTAATTTAGCTTAGAAGAGTCCATGCAGGTCCCCATATCTGTACCCTAAAGTTCAGAGTGGGGGTGAGACCTATGAATGAAAGTCAATGGAGCTACAACAACTGACACCAACTGAGGATCTCTCTCAAAATGTTTATCCAAGCTCTCTGTATTTATGGTAGGCTTCATGATGCCTCTCCACAAAATCTTTCTGCCTCAATCATAGGCACCAACTCTGTGGGAGCTCTGGGGCTGAAGCACCCACGGAAAAAAAATAGTGGATGCTCAGTGCCCATCGGCAGCTCTGTGGATCTTCCCCTCCCTCCTAGTATCTCTCACCTGGTAAGCTCCGCCAATCAACTCCTTCCCCTCCCTCCCAGTGCCTCCCACGTGTCGTGATCAGCTGTTGAGTGGTGTGCAGGAGGCACTTCGGGTATGGGAAGGAGCAGAGGGCAGTAAAAGGCAGGGGACGGGCAGAACAGGGTGGGAAGAGGTGGGACAGGGGCAGGAAGAGGTTGGACGGGTGAGGGCTTCGGGGAAGGGATGGAGTGTGGGCAGGGTGTGGGGTAGAGCAGGGGTTGGGCCTGGGACTCCTGCCTGCTCACCGTCCTTTATCCCTTCTACTAATTCCCAAATGAAAACACTATCCCCAAATTTTTATATTACAAACAACTGATAATACTTACCCCACAAGAGCTTATTGGCCTATCGCTACCTATTTGGAATAAAAATTGGGAAAATTAGTTTTAAAATTGTTATTAAGATACAACAATAAACCATTGTTCAGTGCAATTAGCTAAAAAAGGTTTGATATGGTAGTTGTTATGCAGTTTCTAGGATCCCACAGTGAAAAGTAAATTTTTAAATACACATGACAGTGATGGGGATTTTTGTTCATTAGAAACTAAGAATAATTTACAGTGTATTATTTGTATCTTGTAATACCCACAATGTGCTAGGCGCTATCCAAACGTATATACAGACACAGTCTCCACCTCAAAGAGCTTCTAGTCTAAGAAAAGCAGCATACAGGCAGAGGGAGGGATAAAAATATACATTTTCCTCCAGTAATAAATGTCAACTATCTCCAACTGCCTTCTTTCTAGACCTTATTAATTGATTAATTTATTGCAAATCACAGTAAAAGATCTTCAGGAGGGATCTGAAAGAGGGCCTAGTTGTTCTATACAGATCAGTTCTGGGTGGGTATGTCACACAACTTGATACACAAGGGGATGGCATGGAGAAATGATTAAGCCAGCTGTGGGAAAGCAAAAAAAATATTCTGGATCAAATCTTGTGTCACTAGTGGAGCAAAGGGTGTGAGGATGAGCCAATAGAAGACAAAAATAGATAAGGCAAAAGGTAGGGCTGTGAAAGGTCTTGAAGGCATTGACATGAAGCAGCTTAAATTATGTAGAAGAGTGAAAGATAGTACAAGGAATCAACAAGAACAACAAAGGTGATCTTAGCAGCTGCATTTTATATGGACTGGAGGGACACAATGTGGATGTCAGGGAAGATAGAGAGGAAGTAGTTACAGTAATGAAGATGAGAGATAAGAATCTGGATAGCAAACAAGTCATGGGCCAAGGGACTTAGGGCACAACTATAGATATAGATATCTGAGTCGTCATAAAAATCACAGAAATGTAGGGCTGGAAGGGACCCTGAGAGGTCTTCTAGTCCATCCTCCAGCACTGAGGCAGGATCAAGTATATCTAGACCAGTAGTCCCCAACGTGGTGCCCGTGGGCGCCATGGCACCCGCCGGGGCATTTATGTGCTCCCACCTAGTGCCCAGCAGGGGAGACAAGCTGGGGTCCCACACCTGCTGGGGACAAAGTACTCCAGGGCTGCAGACTGCGGGCACCAGCTTTCTCTGTCCCTGGCAAGCGCAGGGCTGCGGCCTCTCTCCGGCTTCTCCAGGGCTACAGGCACCAGTGTTCTCAGTCTCCGACAGGCTCCGGGCCCTTCTCTCCGGCTTCGAAGCCGGAGAGAAGACACGGCCCTGCCCCTGTCAGAGACAGAGAACTTCAGGGCTGCAGGCACTGGTGTTCTCAGTCCCTGGCAGGCACGGGGCCACGGCTTAAGCCAGAAAGAAGCCACAGCCCCGCGCCTGCCAGGGACAGAGAACTCCAGGGCTGCAGGCTTCATTCTATGTTAAAGTAAGAATGATAAATATATTTGGACCAGCAGTTCAGTGTTTTACTTTTTTAAACTAAATAAGATGAAAACTGTTTATGATATTTATTTTGTAAAAAAACTCCTTAATTTTTCTTACAGGTAGATTAAAAAAAGAGCAAATTCACATGGTGAGGTGAAAGAGTAATTGCCGAATAATTTAATTTAATACCTTTTACATGTAAAATTACCCTTTTTATCTTAGCGATTCATATATTATGTAATATTCAATATGATGTTTTTCATATTATTTAATGTACAAATACAAAATAAGCCTTGAAAAATTGCTGGCGCCCGCCACACTCTTCTGAAAACATGAATGTGCTACTGGCCACAAAAAGGTTGGGGACCACTGATCTAGACCATCCCTGACAGGTGTTTGTCCAACCTGTGACGAGAAACCTCCAATGACAGGGATTTCATAATCTCCCTTGGAAGCCCATTCCAGTATTTAACTATCCTTATAGTTAGAATTTTTTTTTCCTAATATCTAACCCATATCTCCCTTGCTGCAGATTAAGCCCATTACTTCTTGTCCTACCATCAATGGACATGGAGAACAATTGATCGCCATCTTTTTTATAAAAGCCCTTAACATATTTCAACACTTACCAGGTCCCTCCTCAGTCTTCTTTTCTCAAGATTAAACATACCCATTGTTTTAGCCTTTCCTCAGATGTCAGATTTTCTAAAACCTTTTATCATTTTTGTTCCTCTCCTCTAGACTCTCTTGAATTTGTCCATGTTTCTTGGTGTGTGGCACCCAGAACTAGACAATACTCCAGCTCTGGCCTCACCAGTGGTGAGTGGAACAGAACGCTTACCTCCCATGTTTTACATATGACACTCCTGTTAACACACTGCAGAATGATATTAGCCTTTTTTACAACTGCTTTACAATGCTGAATCATTCAATTTGTGATCCAGTATAACCCCCCCAGTATTATCACCCAGCCAGTTATTCCCTATTTTGAAGTTGTGCAGCTGATTTTTCCTTCCTAAATAGAACACTTCACACTTCTCTTTACTGAATTTCATCTTGTTGAATTCATACCAATTTTCCAATTTGTCAAGGTCCTTTTGAATTCTAATCCTGTCCTCCAAAGTGCCTATAACCCATCCCATCTTGCTATCAGCCACAAATTTTATAAACTTACTTTCCACCCCAATAATTAAATCATGAATAAAAATACTGTATAGTACCTAAACCAGAAAACCCTGCCGGACCCTTCTAGATACACCCTCCCACTTTGACAATGAACCATGGATAACTACATTTTGAATGTGGTTTTTCAACCAGCTGTACAATCACTTTATAGTAATTTCATCTAGACCATATTTCACATGGGACTGTGTCAAAAGCTTTACTAAAATCAAGATCATATCTACGGTTTCGCCCCCATCTTCAAAGGCTAGTAACCCTGTAAAAGAAGGAAAATAGGTTGGTTTGGCATGATTGTTTCTTGACAAATCCATGCTGGATATTCCTTAAAACCCTATAATCCTCTAGATATTTACAAATTGATTGTTTTAATAACTTGTTCCAGTATCTTTTCAGGTATAAAAGTTAGATTTGCCTATAATTTCTGGGTACTCATTGTTTCCCTTTTTAAAGACAGGTACTGTGTTTGCCCTTCTCCGGTTCTCTGGGATCTCATCCTTCCTCCATGAGCTTTCATAGATAATCGCTAATGCTTCTGAGATTACTTTAACGAGTTCCATTTTGTACCTTAAGATGAATTTCATCAGGTCCTGCCAACTTGACCACTTCCAGTTTATACAAATATTCTTAAGCTGTTTTTTCTTTATTGTGGCTTGTATTCCTTTCTCGTTGTTAATTTAATTGGTCAGAATTCACCTTTTTAAAAAAAAATTAAAAAAAACCTTGAAGATTGAAGCAAAATAGGTATCAAACACCTCACAGTTCTGGGTGTCATCTGTTATTAGCTCTCTTACCTTGATAAGTAGTCACTTTCCTTTATCCTTCTCTTGTTCCTAATATATTTAAAGAGCCTCTTTTTACTGTTTTTTTATGTCCCTTGCTAATTGTAACTAATTTTGTGCTTTAGCTATTTTGATTTTGTCGCTACATGCTCGTGCTATTCTTTTGTATTCGTCTTTAGCAAATTTGTCCACGTTTCCACTTTTTGTAAGATTCCTTTTTAATATTCAGGTCATTAAAGAGTGCCTACTGCAGCCATAATGGCCTTTTCTATTCTTTCTATCTTTCCTTTGCATTGTGATAGTTTGCTTTGTGCCTTTAATATTCTCTCTTGAGAAACTGCCAGTTCTCCTAAACAAATTTCTCCTTTGATTTTCTTCCCATGAGTCTCTTCCGACCAGTTCTCTGAGTTTGTTAAAGTTTGCTTTTTAAAGTCCATTTTCCTTCTTCTCTTGTTATCACTCCTTTTTTCCCCTTAGAATCACGAAATCTATCATTTCATCATCACTTTCTTCCAGTTGTCTTCCACCTTCACAGTCACAACCAATTACTCCCTGTTAGTCAGAATCAAGACCAAATTGGCTGCCCCCTGGTTACTTCCTTATCTTCTGAAACAAGAAGTTATTCCCAACACATTCTAAGAACTTATTGCATATTTTGCCATACTACCTTTCCAACAGATATCTCGGTAAACTCCTCCGTCACTATCACGTCTCACTAAAAAGTTGAAGGAATATGAATAGATGAGATCACTCAAGAAGAGGGGTTAAAGAGGGACGGAAAAAAAGAAGGGGGCCCAATGTGCTCGGGGAAACCAAAGGGAGTGGAAGAGAGCCCAATAAAAGAGGTGCTGAAGGCATAATCAGAAAAATAGTTAGAGAATCAGGAGAGTGTCAGAAAGGAGGTCTGATTCCAGATGTCTATAGCAGCAAGGAGGACAGGGATTAATGAACAGAGGCTCTAAGATTTGGCCAGGTGAGAGCAGTTTCTGTGGAGTGCAGAGGCTGGCAGCCCACCAGAGATTATATAGGATGGAGTTGTAGGAGAAGAACTGAAGGCAACATTTACAAATCTTGCATTCCATGAGTTTAGAGGTAAAAAGAGATGAAGCAGCAGAAAGTAGAGGGGGACTTAGCGGGTATGTCTACACAGCTCGCAGAAGCAAGCTCACATTCCAAACCAGCAGGGCTCAAACTAGCGCTCCAAAAAACAGCCGCATAGACAGCACTTTGAAATTGCGGCTCAGGCTGCAGCTCGGGCTCTGAAGCCTAGGCTTCAGAGCTAGCATGCAAACTTTAATCCACCAAGTCTGTTGATCCAGGCTGGGAGGCTCACTTCCCCAGTATGTCTACATAGCCCACAACCATCTGAACGTGCTACACGATAAAGTAATGTAAAGATAATTACAGGGGCCACAACATCATAGTTGTTTGATCTGGTCTGAGTATCCTTTTCACAGTCTATTCATGGGGAAACCGGCTCTTAACTAAGTTTCAGTCATTTATCTTGATTAAGAATTCTCTCTAAATACCTGTCTCTATGCTCCATAAATACCTGAATGATATATTACACTTCTCTGCATGTTTATTTTATATCTTTATTCATGTAACAGTTTTGTAATTATATATAAAAAAAGGAATCACCACCTAATCAGGTACTACATGGTAAGAATGAACATATTGTAATGAAAGAACCATTCATTTCTCTTTTCTCACTTTGACTAAACAATTGGAATTATTTTTTTTTAAACAAGAGCTCTATAGAGGCCATTATAATTCAGTAGAACTGATGTGTTTTAAACATTTTCTGGGAGAATGCACACTGGGCCAAATCCATCCTTGACAGGAGTACAACTCCGGCTGACTTCAGAGGAAACAGAGTTAGGCCAACAATAAGCACTTTTGAAGATCCCAGCCTTAAGAGTCAGCAAAATTCAGCTAAGTAACACATACCCCAAATCCCACTTCCAGAAAGACTGGGTGAATCCCCCTAAACACTATAACTGTCCTCAGGTCTTGCAAGTATTAAGATACAGGGAGCACAAAGAAGACACCTGCAAATACCTGTTGTGATGGTTATTGGGCTGCTCTGAAATAATTTATGAATAATATATGCGAGTAGGTTTATTGGGATGTTTACTCTATGAATACCTTGGTTTAGTTTAATAACAGGCGGTAAGGAAAACAAGAATAACTCAACATAAACCACCTCCCAGTAAACACTGCAGAGTTATTAAGAAACAAGGCCTGAGCTATTAACTGTGAAGATTCTATTTCTGTGTGCCATCCAACTTACATAATGTATTTTGCCACCAAGAGGCCAATTCTGGGAGCCAGCAGAGTAAAAGATCCATAAACAGTTTAAAAGACTATCTATCCAGAGGAAAGGCAATTACTACTGAGGACCTGTTGAAATTAATACATTGATTTAAGAAGGCTGTCTGGTCACTATATTCAACACTTATCTCACATTCCTGAAGAGAAGAAATGGAGGTGCTGAGCCAAATTGGATTTGCTGGGTAAGCATAGTTGTTAGACTGGGTACTGTAGGCCAGGGCCTGGTTTGTGAGTGGGAAAACTGTATGATTCCACCCCAGTAGAGATAAAGCCACAAGGCCTGACACCTGAGCTGATGGCTTCAGAAAGAACAGAGAGGGGATAGTGGAGTAGCTAGTCCTGCAATCGCAAGGCCTGTTCCCATCCTCCAGCATCAAGTCTCTGGCTTCCCACTGAGGACAGCTGGACTCAGTAACTCCCACCCCTCAACCCTACCAGCTCAGGCTGATGTGGTATTTTTAAATTTGAAAAGCACTTTGGACCTTAAACCTGAGTACACGGTGGAATTGCGGAATACAACTTCCTTACCTTCCCCATCAGATTAGTTGATTATGTGGAAATGGAAGGTTGGATTTTGACCACTGACTGTAAGCTTCAGAGGTTATTTTCTGAAGAGGAGAAATTTGGTTAAGATAACCATGCTAACATAATATACTTACGCTTCTGTCATAAGTAGATAGGTAAAGTAAGGGTTAATTTTCTTTTACAGTAAAGGGTTTACAAAGGGAACCAAACACCTGACCAGAGGACCAATCGGGAAACCGGATTTTCAAAAGTAAGGGTGGGAACCTCTGGAGGTTTTTGGCTTTGTTCTGGGTCTTTTTGTTTTCCTCGGCTGTGAGTAAACAAGCTTTTCTTCTAACTCCATCTTCTGTCCAGAAATTCTACTAAACATCTGGTGAGTACATAAAAGGAAACAAAGTAATTCGGTTGTGATGTTGCTTTGATTTGTATTTACATGGATGGTTGATTTGCTGGACCTGGTTTAATTGGGCTACTTTTAAACAGACTGGTTGTTATTCATATTTTCTATAAGCAAGAGGTGTATTGGATTCTTTAATGCAGTATTATTGTTTTGTATTTTCTTTTCTTTTTATAAGTTTTTCTTTTTAAAAACTTGTTGGAGAGTGTTGCTTTTCCTAGTGAGGCAGAGGGAGAGGAATTCTGTACCAGAGCTCTGTTATATCGGTGACAGGCTAGAGGGGGGAGGGAAAAGCAAAACTTCTGTGTCTTACTTTCTATTGTCCCAGGGGCGGGAAAAGGCTACAGGACCAAGGGAGGGGGAAAATTCTTGTGGTGAGCTGACTAGGGTGATGCATAGTCGGGGAAGCTAGATTTGCATCTCCGGTTGTATTCAAGGAGTTGAAGTATAGCATCGCCCAGGCTCACCCAGGGAAAGTGCGGGGGGAGCTGGGGGTGAGAGGAAGACCCAGGGGTTGGGTCTTGGGGGTTTCTCGCAGGGAAAGTCTGGGGGGAGACCAGAGCGAGGCAGGCGCTGTATTCCTGTCTGGTGGCAGCGAGATAAGATCCAAGCTGGGTATAAGCTTGGGGGAGGTTCACAGTAAACACTCAGATGTTGAACTCTAAGTCCAGATCTGAGACAGACATTTACCACAGCTTCTGTAAAGTATTTGACTCATTACCACATGAAAATTTGATTTTTAAAAATGTAGCACATAATAAATTTATTAAAAAGCCAGCTAACTGAGAGACCTCAAACTAATGATAAAATTGGGAAGAACCATCCAACAGAGTTGTTTCTAATACGGTTATGTAAGGCTGCGTTGTGGCCCAATACTATTCAAAGTTCGTCAGTGATATGGAAGAAAGTAAAGAATTATTGTTGGTAAACTTTGCAGATAGCAAAAAAATTAGTGTAGTGGCAAATAATAATGACATGTTGGTTCTACAGAGCAATGTGTAAGGTAGCTTTATTTGAACAAAATGAGTTTTAATACAGCTAAATGCAAGGTCAAATCTAGAAACAAAAAGTAGGTCACACAAGATGAAGGATTATTCTTTAAAGTGATTCTGAAAATAACTGAGGAATCATGGTGGATAACAAACTGTAAATGAGCTCCCAGTGTGAAGCTGTGGCTAAGAGGACTAATGCAGTCCTTGCACATACAAGCTGGGGAATATAGAAGTATGATAGGTTGTATTACTTCCATATAGAACACCAGTGAGACCATTATTGGAACACTATACAAGATGTTAAAGAACTAAAGAGAGGGCTCAGAAGAGCAAACAGAATGATTCAAGGTCTGAGAAAATAGTATCTTACTGTAAGGTAGTTTTCAAAGAACGTCAATCTATTTGATTTATTCAAGAGAAGGTTAAAGTTGACTTAATCACAGCGTATAAGTACCTACATGGGGAGAAAATTTCAAATAGCAATGGTTTTTTTTAGTGTAGCAGAGAGAGGTATACTGAAATCCAATGGGTAGAAGCTGAAGTAATACCAATTCAAAATAGAAATAATGCTCAATTTATTTATTTTAACAGTGAGGGCAGTTATCATTGGAGCAACTTACTTAGGGAAGTGGCAAAGTTTTTAAGATTGGATGTCGTTCTAAAATATATGTTCTATCTAATCCAAACATTTGGGGCTTGATTCAAAAATGATGTGAAATTCTCTAGCCTATGTCTTTGCAGGTCAGATATTCATAATAATCCCAGCTGACCATAAATGCTATGAAACTATGAAGTAACACATCTGTTGAGATGATGAGAGGTATTACTGGGCATTACAACAGGGCAAGAGTAAGCTGCAGCAGATAATAAAACCAAATGCTAGAAGAGATCAAATGCCAACATAAGGGAGCAAACTGTCTGAATTAATCCTATTCTGGCAGAGAGGAGTGTGTTGCTCAGCTCTGTTGGGGAGGTAGCAGGCTATTGGGTCCCCTGAAAAAGACAACTAGTAGAGAGGAGATGGGAAAGGGAGGCTCACAGGGTGAATGAAGAGAGGCTCAGATTCAAAAAAACATTCCAATATCTGCATGTTTCTACAAACTGCATTTATGTACGATACAGGGATATGGCAGCTCATAGTGCTGTATACACATTAAGTAATAATCTAGAAATAATTCCCATCTGATAGGGTTTCAACATCATCTCCATTTCTGAAGGCTATGAAGCATGAATATTTTTTAAGCTTTAAAAGATAAAAGTCTGCTACTTATTAGTGTGAGAGAGAACCAAAAGATTTTCTTCCATTTACTAAGTGCCATTGCAATACATGGAACAATACACAAGGATATTTTGCGTCCTAGGAGAAACTTCCACCTTCTGCCCCCCTCTCTCTCCTCTCCTCCCCAAGCATCGCTTATTATAAACTTTCAAAAATGAATATTGCATAATGTGGCATTGTTCATTAGAATTAATATAGAGAGGGAGGATTTGGCCCATGAAACAATAACTCTATTAAGATGCGGCCTGTGAAAAAGTTTGAGAAACCTTGACTTAAATTTCTTTGGTGACATGATGTAATATTCAGTATTGCCAACCTCAAACATTCAGAACTCATCAAAATCATTTGATATCTGACCTATTAGCCCTCTTCCTCGAAGGAAACCTGCAAAACACTTTTCAAAAGATGAGCCTGGGAGCTTGAACAGGGCCACCCAGAGGATTCAGGGAGCCTGGGGTCTTTGGTGGCAGGGGGCCCCCGCCGCTGAATTGCCGCCAAAGACCTGGCACTTTGGCAGCAGGTTCCGGCGCAGAAGGACCCCCTGCCCGCGGGTCTTCAGGGCACTTCAGCGACGGGTCCTGGAACGGAAGGACCCCCCCACCCCACCGAATTGCTGCCGAAGACCTGGAGCAGAAGCAGCTCCGGGGGCCTCCGGAGCGAGTGAAGGACCCTGCTCCAGGGCCCCCAAAATACTCTTGTGGGGGCCCCTGCGGGGCCCATGACCTGGAGCAAATTGCCCCACTTGTCCCCCCCTCTGGGTAGCCCTGAGCTTGAATTCAAAACATTGCTGGACATTAATCATGATCTTCATAAAGATACTGGATTTATGGTTAATTACAGCAACTTGCAACCCATTAATCTCCCCTTTTGTCCTGGGATTACAAGGGAGTTAATGGGCTATTTCACCTTAAATCAGGCCTCCACAACTCGTAAAGCAGTGAGGGCCAAATTACTCCAAAGAAAACAGCTGAGGGCTGAAACCCCCCAGCCCCACGGAAACACCCCCGCCCCCAGGACCTCCTGGCCCATGGAAACATCCCGCCCCAGCACCGCCCAGCCCTGCAGAAACAAACCCTCCTTCCCCAACACCACTCCACCAAAAGAGCTGTGGGCCAAAAAGGAAGGTTGGGGGTGGGGAGGTGATATTTGATTTTAAATCAGTCAGGGTCTCCCAGCTGAAGAGGTAGCTGGGAGCTGTCAGGGGAAAATTAAAGGGCCTGGGGCTCCGGTAGCTGGGAGAAACCGGAGCTTTGCGGGGCTGAAGCAGGGATTTAAATGGTCCAGAGCTCCTGCCGCTGCGGATCCCTTTGATCCCTTTGATTCCCCCTCCCGGACCGCACAGTGAGCCTTCGCGGGCCGCATGTGGCCCGCAGGCCGTATGTTGTGCAGGCCCGCCTTAAATGGTCCCTTTGAATATGTGCTAACTACTTGTGCTAAATTATCTGTTAGATCTAGTGTTTAGCTGCTACACTGTTAGTACTTTTTCAGACCTGAAGAACTCTGTATAGCTCAAAAACTTGCCCCTTTCACTAACAGAAGTTGGTCCAATAAAAGATATCACCTTATTCACTTTGTCTCTTTTAAATAATGTGACAGCACAAGGGATTGTGTAAAAATCATGTGTCCCTGTAGCTAAACCCTATCACCCTGGTCTTTTTCAAATGTTCATAGTAATAAGTTCAATAACAGATTTGCAGACCTTTGATATCTCTACTTAAAAATGACCTGACAACTTTCCAACAACGGATGAAAAGTGTTTTTCTGAAATGTTATTTATAAAATAGGCCCCTCCCATTTGATTTCTTATTGTAAAATTTGTTTTTAAGTTTAAACTAATATTTACCGAAACTTCTGTTTCTATTTGACATTGACTCTGCATATGCATAATACGTGTTTCTTACTTTACTGATCACTTCCTTATCTGGGAAGTATGAAGCCAACTGTCTTGGGATGATTTTCCTAGTTTTGTGGCTGTGTTTTATAAACAGTTGAATTACTTTTTAAAATGTTAGCTACATTAATTTCTTTGTATGCTGTGGCTTTCTGAACAGTTTAAAGAGCAGGATACATCATTGCAACTGGAACTGTTTTCTTGATTTAAACACTGCAAATAAAAAAAGTTGGGGCATATTTTTGAAAGTTTAATACAAATATCAAGTATTTAATCTTGTAACTTTTTAAATAGGTTGTTTTCTCATAGAAATCCCAGATTAATCCATACAGGGAAATACAACTAGAAAGTCCAGGGTTTTTTTTGAACAGTGGGGGGAAGGGGACCCCAACAGGCTGCAACTTACAACTCCCAGGTTCAGGTCGGCACCGCCAAGGTTTCCAGCCAAGCCAGCCAGATGGTGATGGTCAGGAACATTTCCCGGGAACCCCCACTCTGCCTGGTGGCCACGGTCCACAGTAACATCCCTCCTAGTCCTGCGCCACCTCCCGCTGCCGCTCCCACGGCAAGTGCCAATGCCAGGCTCCGGCGATCTGCAGGGTACAGAGGCGGCAGGCACCATCCGAGCGCGCAGCTGCCTCCTCCCCGGGCTCCACCTTTCCCGGCTCCCTGAACCACAGGGCCCAAAGCAACTTCCCGCCCCCACCCCTCCCAGCTCCGGCTGCTGCTGTGCTGGGGAAGTGCCTGGCCGGGGGCATATGGGCTGGAGAGCGGCAGGAGTTGGGAAAGTTGGAGCCTCTATCCCCCGCAGATCGCCAGAGCCCTCCAGTAGGGGCAGTGATGGCAGCCCACATGCCAGGGAGCTGCAGAACCTGAGTGCGGTGAGGGGGCGAATCAGGGGGTGCACCTGGTTGGGCTGCAGCCCGGCGCCCTCTTGGGGGGGCTTCTGGAGGGGATGCATGCGGGTAGAAGCCCCTGTGTGACCCCCCCCCCCAGCTCCCGCCTCGCCACGCTCAGGCTGTGCGGCTCCCAGGAGCAGGCTCAGGGTCCCATGCTCACATGCCCGGGAACTGCAGAGCCTGAGCACGGCGAGGGAGGAGCTGAGGGTGCACTTGGGGGCTGTCGCCCACATCCATCTGCTGCAAACTGCAGGAGCGGCGGCGATGGACGCTAGGCTGCAGCCTGAGATGCAGCCTGAGCGGGGGGGGGGCGCAGTTGCTTCCTGCTAGTGGCACCACTGCCTTTGCAGGGTTGCTGCCCACCCTGCACCGCGCCAGCTCCTCCATGGCTGCGGTTTACCGCTTTTTGGCACCCCCAACGACTTGGTGCCCTAGACGACTGCCTAGTTTGCCTAGTAGTTGCACCGGCCCTGACAATATGAAGTATTAAGTTGTAATAAAAGATTATGCAGATTTGGAAAACACACATTTTTCTCTAAGCAATGTTTTGTCAATAGTGTAACAGTGCATTAGTGGAAATTACTTCGTATAAGTTTTGTTGTAACAGTTCAAGACACTTGCTCCGCTGAATCAAGTAGTGGATTCTCAATTTTTGCACAGAATAATGTGTATAGAGAAGAAACCCTCAGCCTTGTAAAAGGAGATGTCTTTCATGTTTTCATCAAGATGGGAACAGTGATGTATAGCTCAACGGTAACCAGACTGAAGGGAGTCAAAGAAGAAGTTGGAGGAGAAACTGTCAGGACACTTAAATGAACTGTGCAAGCACTTCCTTATGAGTATGAACTGTTAGTTGTTTTTTCAGATACAAGATTTTTCCTGAAACTTAAGCTTCCCAAGCATAAATGTTTTTTTCCTTAAAAAGTCATCTCAGAATTATAGCCCAAATGAAAACATGAAAGGAATGTGGAGTATTAAAAAGGGTTAGAGAGTTCACTTTTAACTCACCACATTACGTAAGGCTAGCTAAAACCAGTACTGCATTATCTCAAGGTAAATTTTGCAGAGCCTTTATTTCTCCTTTCTCCAAGCTGTCCAGAAATATAATTTATTCCTTTATCCCTTTATCTGAACAAAAAAGTAATCCTGTTTCCTTAAGACATCAATTTTTCACCTCTTTCATGATGATTTATAAGGTTGCAGGTTTCCTTTTATTCTATCAGAGGTTTCTGTATTCTCACTGCAGCTGACCTCTGAATGCACCACAGGAAGTAGAAAAGTTTGATACATCACTGCAGGGTTATTTCTTGTGATTGAAACGACTAGTGGAGCAGCAGGATACTCAGCAAGAAGCCTCTTAATTCTAATCATTGAAAATATTTCTTCCTCATCAAAATGACATTGGAGCTCCTAATCCAATTCTTGAAAATGACTATGTTCAAGTAGCTACAGTCAGTCAGGGGAGCATTTTGTTTCCATACTACACAAAATAGAGTCATTTTTGAAAGACAGCGTATGAAAAGTATTTCTGTAATTCTTTAAAAATCAACCAGACTTTCTCTGAACTGTTGTTTCTACCAAGAATGACCTCTGGTTAACTGCTGCCTATTGTGCCATTAACTTTTACTAAAAAGCAAGAAATAACCTTGCAGTGTTGACATCAAAAATATTACTTCAGAGTATGTTCAGAAGTCAGCTATTATGAGGATAAACAACATTCCATTATGGAAGTAGAAGCAGATCTTTGATCAGAGGAGTGAGTCCTTCGCTCTGAATAACAGTTCACATAAGACAGCTTTCATTTGGAAAAGTCTCATTTTACTTAATAGAAATATACAGTAGTCACAGTAAAATATATAAAAAACTTCTGGGATATAAATGGTGTATTTTCCTTTGCCACTTTTGGCTGATAACATGCTATAGTGGGGTGAAAGTTATGTTGCATAATATAAAGTGGTGTGGTTTGAGCACAGGACTACGAACTATTAACTTCTAGATTTCTCACTCCAGCTCTAAGATGGCTTCCCCTTGCCTTTGGCAAATTGCTAAACCTCACAGCCTCAGTTTTCTCATCTGTAAAGTTGTTATGAATAATAATCCACTATACAGAACTGTTGTCAAAATTAGTATCTATAAAGCACTCTGTAGATGCTACAATGATAATAGTACTATAACTTTATTTTCCCCTTTATTAACTTGTTATATTTAAATATACAGGTGTGTGACTATTGTTTATGTATGTGCACACTTACATTTTGTTTCTGTAGTGTCCATTAAATTCCGTAGTGGATAGCTCAATAACTATTAATGTGTTGCTGTCTTCTTTTCTGTGCAGTTCTAGTTCAAGGCAAATATTTGTTTTCCTAAATAAAAATAAATATTTAAAGAGAATGTTGTGTCTTGTAAGTGAATGTACAAGATTGACCCATAAATGTGAAGTGAGCAGCCTAATGACTCTCTGGACTGTGTCATTGTCTCACGACTTCACTAAAAGACACGTGTGCGCGCGCTCACACACACTTCAGTTTGCTATATTCCATGAAGTGTGCTGTTAGTCTGCTACATTTACATGTCTTATTTTCTTCATAAATATAAGCTTTGTACTTGAAAGACAAATTTCTTAACTGTTAATTCATGTTCTTGGAAGAGATCCATTCTCCAAGTGCTATTTACAGTGAGAAGAGAATGCCCTCCGGCTGCTGTAGAAAAGAAGTAGCTGTACAGAGCTGTGAGAGAAGATGACATCTGGAAAGGCCACCCCTTGGAAATCTCCAGAACAATCAATTCCAAAACTGTATGAGCTCCAACAGCCACTTGAGAGTTAAAGGTATTAGATTAATTCATAACCACAAAACTTAAAGGTTCAGAAATAATACAGGAAAATACAGAGTCAACTGCAAATATTTAATCTCCTGGAGGGGAAAAAGCAGCACAAAAAATATTGCATGACCAAACACTGCCAGTGAATATTAAATATCGTCCATCTCAGATAGGACATGGTTTCTTTCCAAGAATATAAATTAACAAGAAAGATAGTTCATTGGCAAAGAGAAATTATCCTCTGGTCCTCATTTATTGGTTATAGCTAGCAGTAAGCAAAGGAAAAAAAAAAATATTTTTAGCTGGAGAGTGTGTCAAAAAGGCGCACCCAGATATACCTTCTGCAGGTACCCTTCTTCAGGAAGAACTAACGCCTCCTCCCTACCCTAGTAGCATTTAATAGCACAGGTAGCAGCTGAAGCCATGAAATGGACTGAAGTGAAAAAAATCCAGTTGCTTGGTTCCAATTCTTCCAAGGGACTATCTAAACCTATTGTCCCTGAATGCTAATTCTAGTGAGACAAGTGTGCACCTCCCATATGAAACACAATCGAGCCAAGCAAAAACTCCAGATACTGTGGGATGGTAAAGTCCTTAGCACTATGAGCATGCAGCATAACATGTGGGTGGTCACATTAAACTGAACACTAACATACAAAGAGCAAATAAGAAGTTGAAAGAGTGAACTCCAAGAACTGTGTATTCCAGAAATTGTCTGATTCACAATGGGGATTTGACTCCCAAAACATTCTGAGCAATCAGTCTTGTCTTACTTAATTGCCAAGTACAGTGCCACAGTATGGACACACTTGAGTCTGGCATACAGAATTGATACTGAACTCAATCAATCCGGTAGGATTATGACAGGGAGTTTGAAACAAACCCCTACAGTGCCATGGGGATCATCATCAGCGAGATGGGATGCCTTCCCTAGAAAGGAGGGGAAGAAACTGATGCAAGATCAAGAGACACATTCTACGGACAGTTGCTGGTGAGCAGCAACTGCACACCGTACCATAGTAACTCTAGCTCAGGAACCAATCCATGCAACAAACCTCGATGCCAACTCTGCCCACATATCTACACCAGCGACATCATCACAGGACCTAACCAGATCAGCCATACCATCACTGGTTCATTCACCTGCACGTCCACCAATGTAATATACGCCATCATATGCCAGCAATGCCCCTCTGCTATGTACATCGGCCAAACTGGACAGTCACTACGGAAAAGGATAAATGGACACAAATCAGATATAAGTAATGGCAATATACAAAAACCTGTAGGAGAGCACTTCAACCTCCCTGGCCACACTATAGCAGACCTTAAGGTGGCTATCCTGCAGCAAAAAAACTTCAGGACCAGACTTCAAAGAGAAACTGCTGAGCTTCAGTTCATTTGCAAATTTGACACCATCAGCTCTGGACTAAACAAAGACTGTGAATGGCTTGCCAATTACAGAACCAGTTTCTCCTCCCTTGGTTTTCACACCTCTACTGCTAGAACAGGGCCTCACCCTCCCTGACTGAACTAACCTCGTTATCTCTAGCTTGCTTGCTAGCATATATATACCTGCCCCTGGAAATTTCCACTACCTGCGTCTGACGAAGTGGGTATTCACCCACGAAAGCTCACGCTCCAAAACGTCTGTTAGTCTATAAGGTGCCACAGGATTCTCTGCTGCTTTTACAGATCCAGACTAACACGGCTACCCCTCTGATACAAAACAGAGAGAAATGCCAATGATCCTGGAGAATCTGGCTCCTTCAGAGCTCCACTCTCCAGCATTGACCTCAAATGGGAAATACTGGTTTAGTTTAATTCCAGTGAGAGCTAGGGTGGCAAAGACTGGTGACAATATGACCAAGTGGCAGTTAAGCAATGACCCCAAATGTGAAGAGACTACACAAAGACTTGAACATTGCCTGATGCCCTCTTTCAACCCCAAGGAACTATTTGAGGTGTTGGTTTCAGTTTGGGAGTGATAAACTAGATGATGACGACCATATGCTTCAAAGGAAGAGCCATGCCATCATAATCCCATGTTAGCTTTCTCTGGCTGTTTCTGGAGAGGTAAGGATTTCTTTGTTGTTTGATAGAATGAACCACCTTATCAAAGAGTATACCAAAAATTACCACCTGCTAATTTGTAAGTGGATAGAAGCTTTTTCAAATGCCCTTTCAACTGTGCCAAGCCACAGCTATCTACAACAACCTGAGTTCAACACTATAGACTTTTCTGGGACATCCATCATTTCTAGAGAGGTGTCAGCAACCAAAGATTACTGAATATTTGAGAAAAGGCAAGAAGTGAGAGAACGGAGGAAACTATAGCAAATATAATAAAGATAGATGAAGAAGAGCAATGAAGCAACAATAAGCTGCTACCAGCATTCTCAAATAAAAACAATCAAAGCCACTGAACACATTGTCAGGAGTTTTGTGCAGCTACCTCTATTCTGCCACAGAGAGAACTTCTGGGACTTTCCAGATGGTGAACCTGAAATGGCACAATTCTCACATACAGATCAACTACCTCCATTCTGCAACAAGTAGAGAGCACATCCATGTATATTCAAGGATAGACAGATGGGTCCTTAATAAAGAAATATTACGGTGAACATTTTCAAAAAATACCACTGATATTTAGGTGCCCAACATAAGACTTCCTATTCCCATTTTCCAGAATGCTGAGTACCTATGACTATCTGAAGAGAATGGGAGTTGGGCTGCTGAGCACCCCTGAGAATGAGATCTGAGATCTCAATTTGGGTATACAAACATTAAGGCACATCACACCAGTTGTGAAAAAGGCTGGCCTTTTTAGGCCTAGTTCCTTTTAAGCCTCTAAAATTAGCTGTTTATCTGACTAGCCTGACTGACCATCAAACTATGAATTCAGTAAATGATTTAAGAACTATGAACAATGATATGGAGATAATTTCAAAAAGCAATGCACGTGTACAGCTCTCTCTGTAGTGAGATCCCAGCAGTAACATATTTTTATGATTACTGGGCAACAGGCAACTCTACCTGCAACAAAATGAGTTTCCCCAAATAATTTTGTTAATAGGATGAGGGAGTCCACTACCCTCAACTGCTACAGCAGATCTGGAGCCCCACAGATGCTGCAAAATCTGCATGAATCACCGGTCACCTGCAAAGGCAGTCCCTGGGCTCCTAACTCCTACGTTAGTGAAACTCCCTCTGGAGCTGCACTGACACAGCCCCACTTCTCCCTTCCAGGACACCACCATGGAAATCAATACTTCCCCTCACAGAGACAATTACTAATGGTTCAACTACAAATAACTCTTAAGCAGATTTCAGCTGCTTCCCCAGCTTCTCCTCCAGGCCTGTACCACTCAGAGTGAGTGATCATTTACAGCAAAGAGGGGTTTACCCTAAAGTCTGGAAGTAGGGGCTGAATGCTGTGGAGCCTCTACTTTTCCCTAGTATGCAGGTTTAGCTCCCCATTTTGCTGTCCACCACAGCTGGATACAGCCCAATGGTTTAAAATCAAACCTCTTTACAACAATGAAAATATTACCTCTTCAGAGAGCATTATATTGAAGATAACGTACAGCAGCAGAGCATATTCCTTCATCTAGTTCTGGAAATGAGAAACAGATTAAAATACTTCCTTTCCCAACTGTTAAAACTCATCTTCTTAAGATTTAATCACTGTTTCCTTGCTAATTCGCATTCATTATACTAAAAGATTGAAACATACTAACTGTACATGATAATCTATCAGTCCATGTTGGTGGTATGACTTCAGTAAACTATTCAAAGCTTTGCTCTTGTGGTTTATGATGTCATCAGAACTCAGTGAAATCAGTGAATTATCACTTATGTAAAGCTGGAAGTTTTGAGCTGAAGAAGATGGCATGGTTAGAGCTGCTTAATAGTTTGATTTCTCATAATGAGCTATACATTCATAAAAGAACAATTAAGTTCAGTCTTCTTCTAAATTGTAATCTTGTACAAATAAAGCTTAAGATCCCCTTATGCTAAATTGCTTATTGTATAATTGCTATTATACAATGTGAAGTGGCATTTAGTTCAAAACTCAGAAATACATACAGTGCAGATATATTGTTCAACATTACTTTTAATATAAAAAAAAGTAAAGACATGATACCGCTTAGCTATCAAATCCTAAAATATACTATGCATCTTCATGCACATAATATTTAAATGAATGTTTGACCTGTTGCAATAAATTATTTTTTCCACTTAATAGGCGATTTATCAGAACAGATACATTGTTTTTGGCTTACAATGATGTATGTCATTTTCCAAATCAATTCAACATAAGATGGCTTCAAGTCAACACCTACCAAATCTAATACAACTTTTGAATCAGATGTATCATTTAGTAAATCATATCTTTATTATGTATAGTACGTGCAAAGGTGATTGCTCACTAGATAAATTAGATAATAAATGCTATATTATCGTGCATTTGTTAAAATAGATCAGTGAGTCATTTAAGCTCAGCTCCTAGAACTTGACACATCAACTTCAGAATTCTTTGGAGCTAGAGAGGATTTAGGAGAATGACTGCACCGCAGATGAAGTGGGAGTGAGGACGAAGGAACGCTGTCCAGGCTTGCCAGAGGAAGGATAGCAGTGCTTTACAGGGGGTGAGGAAGGGGTCAGAAACTGCTACAAAAGATGGGTAGAGGTCAGCTGGTTATGCTGACTCATCCCCAGGAATGTAAGGGTGGAAATTTTTAAAAGGTGCCAGACTGGGCCAAAGCAAAAAAAATAAAATAAAAATGGAGGAGGGTGGGGTTTAGGGCTCCTATGATTAGTATGACAGGGAGCCAATCCCCCTTTCTTATAGCCCACCTTAACCCTCCTATGAGGAGGGGAAGGGGCATGGTAAGGTCCAAGCCATGGGTTAGCTGGGGGACCTGGATGGAAAATGAAGTGGGGGAGCGTGGAAGCCCTGGGTAGTTATTTGAATGAACATGGAGTTACCTGCACTGTACACACTTATCTGCTGGATAGTCCCAGACATCTAATAATAAAGCTGTGACCTGGTTAAATCCATATTGTGTCTCCTGCCCTCTTTTCAATATAGCTGGACAAAGGTGAAAGAGTCAGGTAAAATATACTAGAAAAGAGCAGAATGTGACTACAATATAACACTATCACCAGAAAAAGAAATCTTATTCTGCATTGTGGTTTTGGGGTGGAGGAAGTAGGCGATGTATAAAATAAGAGAAGTAATTACTCCTCTGGCAGCTGGAGTTAATCCTAACTGAATGAGTATTTCAATTCCAACAGACAGCCAAATTTCTGAAAATTAAGAGACAATTAAAAGTTTGGAGAAATAAAACCTCTGATGAAAAGGGTGAACTGAATATATTCATTCTATGACTGAGGTGAGGCATTGTGACTATCTACATAATCTAAAGAAATAAAAAGTGAGTAAGTGTTCATCAAGAGCTCTAGGTTATGTGCGCAAAGTCACCAGTGGGTTCAAAATCTCTCTCAACTCCAATTCCTACATAAAACACTCACCTCAAAACCCTTTTTCCCATTATACCATTCAGCCTCCCCAACTTCCACTTCAGGAAAGCCTTGAGGACAGATGCGCTTGAAGATATATAATGAAGGCTAACAAATCTAGGCTCTGTCAGACCTGAGGTGAAAAGCAGATTCATGAGCTTTGAAGTTAAAGGTAAAACAAGGCTGTAAATAGGACAGGGACCAAATACTTTCACTAGTCCAGAAGGATAAGGAACAAATATTCATGAGTATGAGATGTAGCAGGGTAAATGCACATTAAATATTTAAAAAAAACTTTACAATAGAACAAGTTAGACAAGGTAATGTCTTTTATTGGACCAAGTTCTGTTACTGAGACATAAGTTGTCAGGACTGGTTCAACATTATCTTTAAGTCAACTATGAATTCCCTAGAAAAGTTCAAATCTTCACTAAAAACAAAGTCAAATGATTACGCTACCAAAAATGGCAAAAGGACAAAAAGTACATTAATGAATTACCTTTCACAAAATCTACTTATCGCCAACTTCTAAATGCACTGGTTGCCCCATTCCTCTCCTTAGATGGATGACATCTGAAGAAAACTGGTTAAATACCCACCTGTTTCAATCTCTGTTGCACTGGAATGCCTCAACACAGGAGAAATAGAAGGGAAAGAGTGTCTGAAAAGTCTAAACATTTTAAAAATTAAAGAAAATAGCAGATAATGAAATGTATTAGTGTCTGTGAGTATAGCATAAAAGAACTGCATTTGAGAATAGTAAATTAAATATAGGGATCTAGAATTTTCAAGGATGTTTGGAAGATGAGTGGAATGTTAGCTCCCCTGGATCCCCAGAAGAGGAAATAATGGCGGAATTCCACTGAAGTATTATTGATTCCATGTTCCTTACAAATTAGCTTGACTATAATTGAGCAGGAATTAATAGAGCACTCACTGAGGAGTGATATCCTTTATTTATTTTTGTGCAATTTTTGGGACTAATTGTGTCTTTAGGCACAGCTGGTGCATAAGCTGTACCATGCTACTCTCAAAGCAGGCCAGGAGGCACTATGCCTCTGAGCCACAATTCCTCTCTCATATATGGAGATATACCTATCTCATAAAACTGGAAGGGACCCTGAAAGGTTATCAAGTCCAGCCCCTGCCTTCACTAGCAGAACCAAGTACTGATTTTTGCCCCAGATCCCTAAGTGGCCTCCTCAAGAATTGAACTCACAACCCTGATTTTAACAGACCAATGCTCAAACTACTGAGCTATCCCTCCCCCTTTTTGTACTAATGGTAGGTAGGGGAAAGTATTTTACTGCAAGCCCTTAAAAGGATGTAATTTACTTCCTCCCTAACATGTGGCACTCTGACCATAAGTGGGAAGGAACAGAGACAAGGGGGCTCTGCCTGTTCCCCATACACTTGCAGGAAGAAAAAAAAAAATATCCTGAGAGCATGAGTTGTGCTCACAACAGATCCACACCCAAGATCTTGGTAGACAAAGCAGAGAGACTAGGCTTACTCCCCCTTACTTCCTTGCCTGGCTGAGTAAGACACAGGCACAACTTAGGAATGGGACCACATACTGAAGTTAGCCAGAGGTAACCTTTATGCTCAGTATCATTTTTTCATGCAAAGAAAATCTTATGTCAGAGGATCAGATTGTGACACCCCTTACACACACTAGTGAGCACTCACACAACGGAGTAGTCCTAATAAGTTACTGTAGCATGGTCATTCAAAATTTAAGGGACTCTCTTCTCTCCAACTTCAAATCCCTTCCTGAAACCCATTTCTTCCAGGAAGTCTCTCTCTTCCCCCCTCTCCCTTTCATCTCTACCGCTAATCTCTCTGCACTGTTTTTATACAGTCAAAGGGAAAACAAATCTTTTAAAAAAAAAAAAAAAAAGTGTGAGCTCTTTAGGGAAAGAAATGTCTCTTTCCTTGTACTTTGTAACCTACTCCAACATCTGCAGCATTATATAATTAATACAAATAATTTACACTGTTTACAATTTTTTGCAACCCAATATAAAAGAGGCATTTAAAAGATGGTAGCATCACACACTGTATGCAAAATTTCTGCAAAATAAAATCATCATGAACAAAATACCAGAGCAATGGTGTGGTTCATATAGCTCTTTCTCCATATATAGATCCACTAAGCATGTAGGCTTAAAACCAATCATAAGGAGCCTAATGTTTAAAATCCTTGTGATTGTAGCCAAGGAATGTATTTCAGCATGACAGTCACAATGCAGACTGCAATCAATATGACCTTGTGAGAGGAGTAGCACCCATAAAAAAAAAAATCAGGCCATTTTTCTAAAGTGCCTAAATATGGCTTTAGATGCTCAAATTTAGTTTGAAAAGCATGGCTGGGCATTTTTACCATAACCCATATTATCTCAGCTCTACTATATTAAAAGTCAATGGGACAGCTCACATGCCTGAATTTAACCATGGGCTGAAGAGTTGTTAGATTGGTGAAAAATGGCTCAGCACCCTGCAAGATAGAATCTTTGATCTGTTAGAATACAAGATTTTTTTTTTAAAACAGTGGAAAATAACCTCTTAGAATCATAGAATTACGGTCAGAAGGGATCATTATGATCATCTAGTTTGACCTCCTGCACAACGTAGGCCACAGAATCTTACCCACCCACTCCTGTATCAAACCTGTGTCTGACCCATTTAAAGTCCTCAAATCTCTTCTTCTACTCAAAACGGCCTGACCATTTTGGCTCCAACTTACTAACAAGCAATTTCACCTTTAGGCAGATACCACACCTGGGAAATTTTATCTTTAAAACGTGAAAGAACTAAAACTGGCAGTTCAACTGGCAGAGAAATATGTAGGCAGACACAGGGATGGATTTAAGTGACAGGCTGCAATTTTTATCAACCTAACATTGGGTAAGAATTCTATATACTCATCCCCTTACACAGACCAGGCATTTAACAGGGTCCAGTGCAGAGGTTGTATAACCCATATATAACCCATTACTCAGGATGAACCCTCTTCAGCTTGTTCCCTGCTCACTCCCAAATCCTCTTACCCTCCCCTCACAAGGAAGATAGAGGGTAGCAAAAGAGGAATTCAGTATGCAACAACTTCAGGTCTCCCCTTTCTTCACAAGTTCCAGCAGCAAAATCCCAGGTCTCATTTACTTCGAGCAGTTAAACCTTTTAGCCTTTATCTACACTGGCTTCTGGAGGCACCAGCAACTAGTGCTTAATAGCTATTTCCAACCTGACCCATTCTCTCCAGGTCTCATATCAAATTATAGCCCTAGTGTCTGACAAGTGCACTCCATCACCCCTAAAAAGCCCTGTATCCACATAGCATATAGATGTGACTGGGATCAGAGGTTCATATACCCTTTTCTCCAGGCTTCCAGTAATCTGTACCCCTTTTTAAGGGCTTCATACCATTTTACCAGCAGTTGGCAGGGAAACCCAGTTCCACCCCCTATCTTAGGCTCCACTCCAGAGACCCTAAGACAGGCAGTCAAGGTTCACTCCATCAGATTTCTTGATATCACCTCTCTGGACTTCTTACTACCAAGCCTTTCCCTAGGTTTTCTCCTCACCCACAATAGCCATCTGATTCCTTACAGATCTCTTCGTTCTCTAGTAGACGATTAACTGCTGAGTTTCACCCTATAGTCCCTTTCTGCTCCAGGCTTCCCCTGTTTATACCACTTAACTTCTCCCCTGCTGAGTGTCATCATTAATTAGGGCTGACTCTGGCCCACCTGTCAGGTACAACCAGGTGGGTGAATTGGCCTCTCAGACTCACATTAACCTTTTCACCAGCTGTGTGGAATAGACACCCCATCACAAAAAGTTTTTAAGTGAACTGTACCTCTATACACTAGAAAAATATTTAAATTATTATCTTGTTTGTTTGCAGAAAATAGACATATGTAAATAAAAGATACATCCCTTTAATATCACCATTCCTCTTTTTCCCCCTTTGAGAATTGGGAGCAAAAGGTACTGTGGTGCCCAAAAAAGGGGTAGAAAGTAGGTAAATATTGCAAAGGGCTCTGATAGCCTTTGATAGAAAGTATTTATAAAAGTGCAAAGTATTTTATTGTTCTTGCTGCAGACATCAAGGCTTTTATAGGTTTGTTTGCTTTAAAACCCAGGTTTTCATCTTTCTCTGTGTGAACATGAATGACTGGGTAGAGATTTTTGCTGTACTGGGTAAGCAGACTCTGCCACATCTTACAGTATTATAAATAGGTGATAAGGGAGAACAATAGTTATCTCAATGGTTCCAACCTCTCCCAAATCTGGTATTTAACTTTCTGGAAACTACAGCACCAAGAATACAGTGAGAAGAAGCAGAAATATGAAAGATAGGGCCCTAGCACTCTTTCTGACTGCCAATATGTCTCCCTATGTGTCTGAATCTCTCTCTCATTTTGGAATGTCTGTGTTATCTCTTGGAATGAAGCAGCTTCTATTAGAAAAGAATACATTCATTCTCATACTGTTGGAGTCACATTAGCCTTCCATATCACAGTGTATTTTTAGCTACTAAGATCCTGAGATGACCCAAGGGATGTTTTCTTTTGACAACTCTTAAAGCCCAGTAACAGTGTTTAAGAGGCATAGGCTTGGTGTACAAGGCAGTTATACTGTAATGTTCACTTTAGTCAATATCTTTTCCACAAATGTATTGTTCAACCAGTTCCAGAATATATAGTAAATTGTCAACTCCAAACTGGTAAGAATTACATGAACAGGGTATTAGAATGGAGACATTTAGGCCAAATTAACGATAGCTAGTTACCAGAATCAATGTCCTTCAGAACAAATTATTTGAATAAACGACAGTATAGGTATCAATGTTGCTGATTGTGATACCTTAATCTGGATAGAAGTTATGATTTTATATTAGAGTTCATAGTCAACTTTAATTTGTATCAATAACATTGTGCTGCTGGTCTTGGGTAATCCACAGTTTTTCTTTAAACTGAAATTGTTCCATAAATAATTGTGATGAGATTGCATATGATGAAATAAAGGAAGTGGCTATTTAATAAGAATATTAATTGAGTTCATGTAAGTTTGGGAACAGGAAAAATATTAGCCTCAGGTAACATCTAAACCTGAAGGTGTTTCAACGTGTTGATCAATAAGTAGAATTTCCATGGTGAAAACAGCCACTTTGAGGGATCAGTACAAAGTCTGAATCATCCAGACTGGATTCAAAGAGATTTTATGAACTCTGGTCTGGTTTCAGTGGTTATTGTGGCAGATATTTTCCAAGGATATTGCTCTGTTAATTAATTAAGTTCAAGAAACTTTGGAGTCCATTATATTAAATGCAAAGGTTATATATTATTGTGGGGCTGGTTATGCTTAGTTCTGGTAGGAGTCAATCCTTCAAACAGCACCAAGGAGTCTTCCTGTGAAGGACGTTATGAGCTGATAATCACAGGAAAACCCCTTGGTGAAGACTGAAGGACTGACTCCTACCAGAGCCCTTGTTGGTTATGATCTCTGGTAAACTCATTAACATGCATTGTTTTCTCTGTACTGCTTTCACCTGAAGAATAAACATATTTGCTTAGAAAGAGCTGTGTGGTAACTTGTGACTGCTGGCAATTACAGTTGTTCATAGCCCTCTGACAGAAAGCAAAGCACAGATGCTGGCCTATTTCATCAATCTGGATTGCTGATAATATCACAGTGTAGGCAGGGAACTGTGCAGCCAGAAAAAATCCTGGTCAGGAGGGAGAGGGACACAAGTCTCTGCCCAAAAGAGGAGACATCTGGCAGCCAGAAGCCTTGGTGGACTTTGAGCAGGGGAAACAGGTGCAGTTGCCCTGAATGGTGAGCATCATCATTATGGCAATTACCCTAATTTGGATTTGCATATGACAGCCAAGTGGAATGTTATAAAACAAAGACCCACTGTGGCATAGGGAGAGTCATTTCCTTGAGACACATAATATCCCAATTTGAGACACACATATAGTTTGCTGCTGTCAAGCCAGACCAGAGACATTTCTGGTATCTTAAAACAATACTGTACGATTTAAATTCAGAGATGACCATCTCCCCTTCGCCCATATGTTGAGAAGAACCTAGATCTTGCCAAGATTTACGTACATGCTTAATTTTATGCATTGCAAATAAAGCGAAGCACTTGTACAAGTTTTTGCAGGATCACAGCCTGGGCAAGGATATTTCCTCCCTCTTTTTGTTTTAGGACTTCACCTTTGTGTTTCATAATTTATCACCAATATCTGCTTTAATTTAAGACGTCCTGAAATGCCTTCTGAATCCTATTGGTTGGGATGAAAACTGATAATGGATGCCTTGTAAAGAAACTGAACTCTGGCTTCAGGAAAGGCAAAAATCAGAAGAAAGTAACAGGGTACTGGTGATCCCCTCTTCAGTATAATGTTGGAAAAGGGCTAGTGAGTCATATGTGCTATAATATCACCTATTACCACAGCAATCTGTTGATTTTAGCATAAGTTTTGTTCAAGAATGTAACTGCAAGGTCTTCTTCACATTTAGTATAGGTGTAACATTCTCAGAAGTGTCTGAGGCACCGAAGTTCCATTTTCAAAATTGCTTTAGGAAGCATACTTTCAAAGAGACATAGGGGTCTAAATCATTTTTGAAAGTGGGATTTAGGCTCCTACATCATTCTTGGTATATTTACAATCTGACATTTATGGTAGTGACAATATTTTCCATATTACTATTAATTAATGCACTGTACACTTGGCGCTTAAGTAGTTTTAATTATTTAAATTAACAAATAATCATTTTGCCATGTGGATATTAAGAGAGAATTGCATACTCAGAGGTGCCCTGAATACAGATGAAAATGAAGTTCTTGTCCACTGGGTCTTACCCTTCAAAGGGACTACTAAACAATACAGATGCAAACTGCTGAGGATGACTAAAGGAAGCTGAGCAGTGAATTACAGCTTTTTATGTTCTTTTTTAATAAGTCCCCACCATAATTCATTTTATTAAATTACTACAAGTGATTCAGCAGAATGTAGTTCTATGAGGGAGATTTGTCTCTCATTTATATTTTGCTTTTTAAAATAACTCTATACTACATATAGATTAAAACATAAACAATCATGATTTAGCTGAGATGAAATGTCACAACAACAGAGTCCTTAACAATTTTCTAACTGGAATAACTGCAGTACTAGCAGATGAAATGACCTTGCCAAGTTTACAGAGTGTGCCAATAACAGCTAGGATTAGAAAACTGATTAAAATTTTGCTCACTAGGATAAAACACTTGAAATGAATCATCTCATTTTCCAGCATGTCCTCGGATTGCTGCAGGCACAATAAATTGCTGTCATATAATGGCAAATAACTATAAAAAATTAGAGTTAAACATTTCATCATATAGTGTAACACCATAGCCTAAATTTAAAAATCCTCAATCTAGTTAAAATTTGATGGTCATAGATAATAAAATCTATGACAAGCAGTTTTCAGGGTGAAATTTCAGAATTATAGGCCTGATCTGAGTGTACTGAAGTCAACTGGAGTCTGAATAGACTCTGAATCAGACCTTATGTGCACATTTCTTATTAACATTAACTGTTGTTCATTGTCCCAGGTATATCCACTGAGAACATACTTGCGGCATTGCTGAATGTTCTAGTTATAACCTTGCACTCCAGTGAAGTGAATGAAATATTAAAGGACAACAGCAACAAGCAGTTGAGTGGAAAACTATCAGCAAATGGGATAGTAGAATTAGTGGGAGCTATGGCCTTGAGCATCATGCTAGAAATGCAATCTTTACAGACCAGTGTTTGTCACTCTAAGACTGTGTCTTCATTGTACAGTTAACCCAAGTGATTAGCACTCAGGGCTGAGCATTCAGGTTAACCTAAGCCAGGTGCAAGTGTCCCCACTGCAAAGCCCTAACCACATTATTGTTTTTGTACTCACCAGTGTGGGCCAGGGTGGAGGGGAGGGGGGAAGGGAGGCATATCCCATAGATCTTTGTGCTGAGACACTCTAGGATTCTTTCATAGTCAATTGTGTCAATTGCAGAAGAACTTGTCTCAACTTCAAGGGAAATTGTGAAAAGGGCACCTGAGGATTGTCAACACTCAACAATTTAGCCTTTATCTTCATTGAAGAGTGGGTGGTTCCAGCCTGAGTTAAAGCAGACACCAGGTTCTAACCCACACCCCGAGCCAGGTAAGCCAGCAGAGGCGTAAACCTCCTCAAAGTACCCTTAAGTAAACATAACGTTACTCGAGCAAATAGTCCCACTGAAATCAATCTACTTGCCTGTGCAAGTGTTGATGGTATTGACTGTTGAGTCCTGATCTGGTCTGGGAGGATACATGGTTTTCAATAAAATATAATCTTTTGCTAACCATGCATCTAGAAATAATAATACAATTATGGAAGCTTTAACTGCTAGAATAACCAAAATATATGCATTACAAATAGAGTTGGCTATAGATTTTAAGTATTAAACATCGAGGATTTAGAGTGAGACCCACTAGACATTGGCAGTTGCATAAGCTAATATGAATATCAGGTGCTTGATCCAAGGTTATAAATTTTAGCAATACATATTTTTTGATCATTAGCTGATGTATTGTGTGTGATAAATAGGGAAATCACAAATGAATATATCGTGACATTTTATGGTATATTTGCTATAAGGTAACCATAAAGGTTGACACATTGAAACTATTTGGGACATTAATTGACACAAATGGTTTGCATCAGTAATCAGAATCTTAACTACAGTTAGCCAGAATACCACACATATTCAGGGGCCCAAACCTTATCAAATATGGCCCCAGATGCGTGTGAGTGGTATAGGAAAAGGTGAATAAAAGATTTGGTTATCCAACCTATTGTTGGGACACTGACACATGACATGGGACAGCTGGCTAGGCAGACTGGCCCAGTGCCGCCCTCTTGGGATGACCTCCACTTTCTTTTCCTTTCATATTTTTTTCTAATGGTCTCTTTCAAATTGTAAGTATGCACAGTGTAAGACTAAGTATGAATAATGCAGAAAACCACTTTACTGTACTTGTCTTTTTCTTATACTTATGAATATTGATTTTTCCTATGATTTCAATTATATTTGTCTATATTAACTAAAGCTTAAAGTTCGTTTGTGTTTCACCAATTTCATCTTCTAAATTAACTCTAAGTAATCACCTGAAAAGGTATCTAATGTATGCATTTTGCACCCCAATAAATAATTTTATAATTGATCAGGCTGCAATAGTTTAGATCCAAACTTAAGAACAGCTTTAAAACTTTTGTGGAAGATATTGGGTCACCTACTCAGATGTTTTGCCAGTGATCCACTTAACCAAAGTGGTCTGCATATACTACTCTTTATAGTTAGTTATGTGCGATTATAATAGGTTATTATGTAGAGCTGTGTGGGATCAGGAATTTCCATCTTTCAGTAAAATTAGCATTCCAAAATAAAATAATAATAATGAATTTATTCCAAGTCACAACAGAAAGACAGAATTTTTCTGATTTTTTTCATTTCTGGCAAAATTTGTTTCAAGATTGAAATGGAATTTTTGGAAAATTTCTGGGTACCAAGTAGGCCCCCAAGCCGGCTAGTCAGCTTGCTGGACAGATAGCCTGGGAGCCAGCCAGCCCACCTACCTGCTGAGCAGGTAGCTGAGCGAGTTGGCCAACCAGTCCATTCTCCAGGTGAGTGGCTCAGGGATTCCAAGAGGCTGGCACAGATCCACTCAGCCTAGTGGACTGGTTAGCAGGAAATCAGGCAGATGAGCATGCCTGCTTTCCATCAAAATTTCTGACATAAAAGACGTACCTGTGGAACATCAACTCCATGGAGTCAGCACTTTCCAATGCAAAACTGTTCTGTCAGAAAATTTTCAGCCATCTCTATTATTAAGACCATTAGAATTAAAAAACAGAATTCCTATGTATCAGTAGAATCAAAATATTCTTTACTACATTATCTATTATTAGTTATTATTATTTCTCTTGAACTAGCTCCCAAAGGCCTCAATGATGATTGGGGTCCGATAGTGCTAGGTGCTGTACAAACACACTTCCCCTGAACCACCTTTCCTTTTCTCCACTAACACAGTGCCCCAGCCAACCTGCACCACACCATTGCTGATGCAAACACCATTCAGTATTGCATATTAAGCAGCTTTGAAACTATTTGAATATACATGTGTGTCAAAATGCCAGGAACAGCACAGCCATGAGACCAATGTGGGAAATTTTGTATCTTGTACAGTTGATACAATAATAAAAATGAGAGAACTTTTGCTGCAGTTCTAGGTGTCTAGTGTTTGTAACAAGTTTTTTTGACAACAGATTAATATTGGAGCCACTTACGAAGAGAAAAAAATTGTTCAGTAACCTTCTGAAATAGGAGTTGTGTCCTCCAGAAGAGAATCTCATCATACCATCTCCACATAGGCCTGGGTTTTTTAAGGTCCCAATGTCTCTCATGGACTGCTGGCTTTGAAATATATCATAAAAACAGTCCATCATCACTCCAGCAAATGGCTGTGAAGAAAGAAACCAGATTAAGGTAAGTAATTGTTCTGAAAAGTGAAAATCCAAATTCTGGTATAAACAGTCTAATATAATATCCTATGTTATATGTTCATCACAATCTGTGGTCCCAAGCCTTAAGTTAAAAGAGAAAATAAAAAGACAATAGTTTGTTTTTATTTTTCACTTTCTGTAGAGAATGTAAATTATTAATATTAATAATCCTCAGCTAATGGAAATATCTCATATAAGCACAAACTGGAGCCTACTGCACTACTACTTCTCCTGAGTAGCACTATAGCTAGTGTACTCTCTAGTAATCATTAAGACAACGACACTAGAGTTTCTTTGCTGGTTTTAATATATCCTAACTAATCAATTCTTACAGAGAGCATTACAATTAAGGAACCGTTCCCACAGATTCTCAACTTCGGAACATAGGGTATAAGACTGGAAGGGACCTCCGGGATCATTAAGTCCCATTCCCTACTATTTCAGGTAACCACTGTACATAATCCATTCATAAACTTATCAACTCTGTCTTAAAACTAGTTAGGTTGCTTGCCTTCATTATTCCTATTAGAAACAAGACACTCAGAAATAATGGTTCTCAGACCATTGTCTGTAATTTCTTCTTAGTAAGAGGGAATTTAATTCACTTGTCTATTACAAACTAATTTATAATGGAAATGGACTTTATGAAAAATAAATATTCATAATACAAAATATCATGCATATTTTTAACGTAATCTGTTTTTAGGAGATTGTTAGAATCCAGGTATATTTTAAATATTTTTGAATGCATAACTGATGTCACCTTTTTTCAAAATGTGGCAAGCTGTATCACCATAATGTGGAACCAATACACTGGTAATTTTTTAGGATAAAACTACCAGATTATTAGCCTTTTAAAATGTGATGTTGGTCTTGCACAGACTTGTTTATTCATGAAGTTTCATTTATTTATTTTCACGTTTAAAAAAGTCATCAGCCATTGTTATCACACAAACAAACCTAGACCATCAATTCAATCCCAAATGGTCATTCAGCTAAGTACTAATCAGGCACAATCCTACTTAGCTTTGAAAACAGACAGAAAAAACAAGCCACCATTTGTTTGAGTTTGTTATTTATTAGCTTTACCTTATTATAAGTGGCTGTCAAGCTTTTCCTGGAAGTAACTGGAGGGGAGCAGTGTTTACCCTGAACAAAATATCTACATTTATAAAATTTATAAACAAATGACGAGAAACTAGTTTGTTTAAAATAAAGAGTTATTTCTCCATTCCTTTGAAATTACTGTAACTCCAAACTGGAGATTTTCCTCATCAGTAATATAATCTGCTATATGCTACCCAGAAAAAAAAAACACTGCTCAAAAATATAGTCAAGTCCATGTGACCCATCTCGTCTTCCTACACCTATAAGAAAGATAAATAAGTTAATAGAGAGAGTGTCACACTTTGTTGCATGCTGGAATCAGTAGGGAGTGCAAGACATTGTTAACTGTTCACACTAAGTAAATAGACATATCAAGCATTCAAGCTCAATTCAGGAAAGCATCCCTATTCAGGATAGCACTTAACTTCAAACACATTCTTAAGTCCCAGTGAAGTCAATGGGACTTATGCACAATCATTTTTTCAAATATGACACACTCATTCTTGTACAAAAATTCACCTCAGAGATAAGACAAAACATGAGAAATTGTTGCTCACACAAGTAATTTGTTCAGAAAGCTAGGAGAGACAAGGATTTCACTTGCAATTACCACCTCATCTTATTCTATCACCAAATACTGAACTTCTCCTCAAACAAACAAGTTTATGAATGATAGAGCATTTCCTAACAGGAATCTCCTCACTTCACTCTTTTCCCTCCTCTCCCTCACAACTTTTGAGCTTCCAGGGAAAAAAAACTGTTTGTCTCTAACAAACCCAGTTTGCTTTATTTATTTGGGGGGGGGGTGTATTGTTTTGATTCTATGGAGAAGAATTAATTCCCTTTTCTGAATAGATGTGTTTATAGAGAAGAGACTGCTGTTGGCAGAAACGCTGATTTTATATCAAATAGTTTTGAGGGCTGAGTCTTTCATGAGTCACAAACATTAGAAATGAGATGAGTTGTTTTTTGTTTTTTAAAAAAACAGGGAAGTTGATTAGCCATTAGAAAAACTACGAAGGGATGAGGTGGATTCTCCATCTCATCAAAACAAGACTGGATGCCGTTTTGGAAGATAGTGTTATTATGGTGCTTAGATGAAACCTTACTGAAGCTGGTAGTGTAATAATGCCTCTTCATTCAGGATAAATTTAAGCTCCTTTCTGGAATAAGATAGTGATCAATAAGAGCCACCACCCAAAACACGTGCCACACGCAAGGCCGGTAAGAAGCTAAGGTATGTGAGCTGAGGGCTTTTGCTGTGTGTTTGTGTGTGAGCAGAAGCATCCAGAAAACTAGGGGGACAACAAAAGAAGCACTTAGCGTGACTCTGAGAGAAAGCAAAGATAGGGGGTTTGGGAGGCAGAATGTTGACTGGAAATAGGCTTAGAACTGCAAGCAAAGGAACTGCCTTCTGTTGGATTCCTACTGTGTTTAGGGAAACAGGACAACGTGTTCATTCTTTTCTAAGTAAAAAGGATTGCATCAAAGAAATACCCGATTCCACCACCAGTTTCTCCTCCTACTGGAAATAGCTCCTAAGATTCTGAAAATTGGCTAACTGCTTGGCTACAATGGGATAATAATGTGCTTTCACCAAACACAAGTTATAGGGCTCAATCTAGAGAAACTGGGTGGAATTTGATGGCCTGTGTTATACAGGAGATCAGACCAGATGATCTAATGGTCCTGTCTGACCTTTGAATCTATGGAGACATAAAAATTGCTGTCATGGTACAATTCCCCACTCTGAACCTTGGCATCCAAAAGATGGGGTACCAGCATGAATTCCTCTAAGCTCAATTACCAGCTTAGAACCTGTAGCGCTGCCACCAACCAGGAATTACAGTGCCTGGTACCTCTTGTCCCCAAACCTTGCAGGGAACCCAAGACCAGCCATTTGGATTTCAAGGAAGTAAACCTTTCCCACCGGTTGCCTTCTACAGGCTTCCCCTCCTGGGTTACGCTGGAAGATCACTGTGATTTTAAACTCCTTGATCTAAATCAGAGAGGAAAATTCACTTCCCCCCTTTTCTTTTCCCTACTAGACTCTTCCTGGAGAGACGTAACTGGAACGAAGTTGCTCTCTCTCCCTTGCTTCCTTTTCCCAAATTCCTGGCGAAGCCAGACCGTCCGGGGGCTCAACGAATAAAAACAATAAGGTTTCTTAAACAAGACTTTTAAATTAAGGGGAACAGTAAACTATTTTGTAATTGTAAATGGAGTAGAGTACAGGTTTTTCAGTAGAATGTTGTCCTCCAGCGTAGTATTAATTCCATTAAATTTTCGCATACAATTGAATCTTACCATAACAATTAAATCCTTCCACAATGGACAATTTGCAATAAGAAACAAATGCCAATCGCTTTATTTTCTAGTAACTCACATAGTTGGATCTATAGAACTGTATCAAGGAGATTGGAAGAACCTGGGTTGCACGTCTGTCTCTGAGCCCCCAGAGTGAACAACAACCAAAAACTAACAGCACACACAGAAACTTCCCTCCCTCAAGATTTGAAAGTATCCTGTCTCCTGATTGGTCCTCTGGTCAGGTGACAGCCAGGCTTACTGAACTTGCTAACCCTTTACAGTCAAAAGAGTTATGAAGTACTTCTGTTTCATTAACTCCTACTATCTGTTTATGACAATTGCAAATCTAAGCCCTTCCTCCAAACCAACAGAGCACTGAATGGGAGCAGAACTGCAGCATGGAGGAATGCGTAAAACGAAGAGTAAAAGGCATTTTTGGCAAGAGGAAAGGCAGAAGAGTAGAATCTACAGAGATCTTCCTACTTCCCTCTCCATGCGAGGAACCAAATGAGGTCTGAAGTAGCCTCTGTAGAGTAACTACAGCCATTCTGAGATCTGGCCAAGAGATTCCTCTTCCTGTCATGCAATTGCCTCACTACATGCCCAGCTACTCAAAGTACACATGGAGTTCAGGATTAGGCCTTAGTGACCTTTCTTTAAATGCATTCCTCTGGGAAACTCCTGGTAATTCAGATTTTAAATAAATTATGCCATTAATTGTGTTTTAACACCACATAAAATAACCTGCATATGAACAAAGTCAAAAAACTAGTAGAGTATATTGAAAAGGATAGCAAAATAAGGAGGAAGTTCTTATAAGTAACGTTTTCCCTCCAGTCTTTCCATCAAAACAAAAAGATCATTTCTTCACACGAATAGTCCTCTCTCTGGGAGCATAGATGAAAAGCTGATTCTGCAATCTACACCCATTTCAGCAAACTGGTAAGCTCTACGAGAAAGGTCACTTACATTTTCACCATCATAGAAGACTAAGTGAATCACATCTATCTTATTTGCAAAGCTCCTGAATGTAATCCCTGGTGACGGGTCAGGCTGCTGCCTTGCTTTGGATCAATCTGGCAGTCTTTGACTTACAGTCATTCTGAAATACAGAAATGTTTTTATCACCTACAAAAAGCCATTGAGAATGTTAGGTTGCTCATGAGCAAGACCAGCTCACACATTTTACAGTAAAAATCCACCCCTTTTTGAACATGCTGTTATATGGAGTTGTATTAAACCCACCAATAGATTTTAGGGTCAAATGAGGAGTGCAGAGGTTGGCTTGGTGTTGTTTTATAGGGTGTTAGGTGTGTAATATCCAGACTGTGAAAATATCTGTAAGTGGTCTTTGGAGATAAGGCAAGTCCTTTTTCCCCCTTCCTATTTTTATTTATTTATAGTAAGGCCTAGATGCCTGCCCATTATTGTGTTGCCATTGTATTAGGTGCGGTACATACACATAGTAAGAGAGAGTCCCTGCCCCCAAATTGCTCATATTCTAAATAGATATGACAGCAAATTATAGGAGAGGAAGTGATGGGATACTGAGGGAGAGAGCAATTAAGGGACTTCTCCACCGTCACACACAAAGTCACACACCCATGGAAGAAAATTTAGAATTACACCTCTGTAAAAAAAGAAAAGAAAAGAAAAAACAGTAAAGGGCCAGGAGAAGAAGCAGAAGCTGGAACGCTGGTGGGTAGGTCAGGAGGCAAGCTGGGACCAGAGCAAGGAAGCAGGGCACGTGAGGAATCACAGACAGAACAGGAATCCAACCAAGGAAGGAAAACCTGAGGAGCAGGCTGTGAGTGGCAAACTTTGCAACAGGATACAGATCTGTGCAGCTGTATAGCAACAATTTATACAGCAATACAAACCCTATACAGAATTAACATTCTATGTTTTAAGTGGATTTCACCTTGATAAGTGTTAAAGTAGCTTTTCTCTGTCAAGATGAAGATTCCAGAAAATAAGTGGCTTGATCTATAGTCCACTTCCAAAACAGAAATGAGGCATTTTGCAGTAATCTTTCTAATTAGAAAATGGAGATGATATTGAACATAAATTTGAACTTATTTTTAATTTTTCTGATGAATCAACGTTGAGTTGCTGGTTTTGTTGTTAGGGTTTTTCCAATTAGTCATTTTCATATTCAACCTTCCCTAAACTAGTGTAATAATGTCACCTTAAGACCCTTCACTAGATAAGACCCTGCCAGCTTCCTCAAAAGTGATATCATGTATTCTGTTTTATTGGGGTGGGGGGAGGAAGGAAGGGAGAACATGGCTGTGAGGTGCGTCACAGACTTGCAGTCACTCTCAAAGGTATACAAGACACCAACTATTTTTAAAACTGATTCTAAGTAAAAAGAGGACCAGATTCAAACCTGACTGGACCATGTTGCCTGGCTCCAAGGCAGGTCTCAGACCTGATTTCTCCAAAGACCTTGGAGGGAGATGCTGCAAGGTGAAATAAACTAAATTCACAAACTATAAGAACCAAAGGTGAGACTAAGCCTCATTTTTCAAGCCGCCTGAGGAAAGACTGATATTCCAAACAGGCTACATCAGCCTTTGACCAATCTTCCTGAATCTAAACATCTGCTAGTGAGAAGTGTTTTGCCAGCAGAACATCACCATCTGACTCCTTCTCCAGAGTCTAGAAGATTGCAAGAGATGAGAGTTTGTGAAACCCCTGTAATCTTATTTTTCCTTTTTTGTCTTGTGGGGAGGTTGGTGGGGGGTTAAGCTGGCAGATGTGCTACTGTTATTATATTTCAGCCTTATGTCTGAGTGCTAGAACCTAAGATCTAGCAGATGAAGCACATTCAGCATTTGGCTTCAAGTCATAGTATACCTGGTACTGCTGTGTACCTTAAGAGGATTGGTGCATCACAGCACTAGCAGCCTACTAGTTCACCTTTCCGTCTACCAACTTGGTTTTACTGACCTACACAAATGAACCATGATTTTCCAAGTCTGTTATTTCTACAACTGTTCTGAATTTTAGGCTGGAATTCAATGTCAAAGGGGTGAGAACTAATCAAAGAATTTACAAGAACTCAGCACAGGACTTTCCCATCCCACACCGAGAATGTACTGCAGTAATTTATGACATTTAATTTGTATTATTTTCAGTTCAGCTCCACTACATTCTGCATGTACTTAAACCTTAAAGAGGCAATGTTTAAGAAAACAGAACCTTGGAAGGTTCCTTCATTTCAGAAGAGCACTTAAAAAAAGTATTTTCTCTTGATGGCATGGATACGATATGGCATGGATACGATATTCAGAAAGAATGAAGCTTTGCCGTAGTTGTGTTCTTAGCCAAATTTTAAATCTCCCAACAAAGCACCAGCTGATTGTCAGTGGTGATAAAGTCTATTTCAGTTTTGCTGTTTATATGTATCGTTTATACAGTATTCTGGGATCTTTCAGGATGAGAAGATCAAAACTTAATGCAGACCTTGAAGCCTGAAAATTTTATAGAACACCCAAGTCAAGCACAGAGGTATGGATAAACAGGGAAGCTAGCTCACCTGCACAGAATCCCCTGGACAGTTCCTCCGCAAAGAGATCCCTGTAAGCCAAGAATCAGGGAGTACCAAGACCACTTGGAAAGGAAGCAGTTTAGTTAAGACAGTCTAACTAAACAACTTTACGTGAGACTGGGCATTCAAGTATTATAATGCAGGTCCTGGCCAATTAAAAAATAGTTATGGCCTGATCATGTCATATTTACATGAGTGCTCCTTACTCTGGTGAGTACTGCTATCAAAGTCACGTATTCCTATGAGTAAGTGACACAGGGTTCAGCCCAAAGCCTATAATTTTCAAACCTGCCAAAGGATATTGGTCACCCAGTTCCTATTAATTTTAAAAAGTAACAGTAATTTTAATGGTAAGAAGTGTAACTCATCTAAAGTATTGTTAAGACTTAAACACCAAATCCAGCCAAAACAAAGCGGCATTAGTTTAAAAAGGAAGTGTAATAAATAATTATCTTTAGTAAGATGTTTTTCTCCATTTCCCTCTCACTGATTTTAACAGACTCTCTTTGTGAAAAGAGAACAAAAATCAATGTCTATCTATAGCTGTACTACTGGATGTGAGGTATCATTTTTAAAGCTTTACTGGGCATCAGAAGCATATAGTCATACTTCAGATGATGTCCTTATTTTACACCACAGGAACGGGTGGATGAAGAGACTATAAAGCATAAGAAGCAAAACTCAAGATCCCCATGATATCGTTTAGAAACTGTCGTCATTGCACACAAGATTTTATACTATCGTACTGGATTCCAAATTTTACAATTCAATGAAACCTAAAATACCAGAACAAAAGATACAGATACATTATGCTTCAGAGCTTATTTACTTCCATTACATTGTCCTAGGAGGGGATCAAGGATGAGTTAGCTAATGTTAATAAAATACTTTTGAAGTAGTCTTCTGAACCAACGTGTGTTCAGTAGCCGCCAAAGGGGGCTGACTAACCAGAGACTGAAGTGATGCAAATGAGATGCCAAGCAAAACTATGTTTCACTGCCAAAGGTTTTCCCCGAGAGGTGAATAACATTTTCCATACGCCTGTGGAAATTACTGAATTAGTTTGGTAATGAAATACTCATAGCTACTTTCTATGTATGATTCAACATTTCAGTTCTCTACTGAATAGTATGGGTTGCATTAATTACATAAGATGGAAATTCATATTTGTTATTCAATGAAAAGACTAACAGTCTAAAATACAATATTTTAATTCACTAGAGAATATTTATCTTAATGTTTAAAACATGAAATTTGCTTATTTTAACCTACTTTTATTCTGTAAGTCTATTTATATTACAGTATAATTTTACAGAATTTCAGCTACATATAAAATGTATTGGGTATATTTTGTATTAAGCAGTGCTAATTACAGTGACTGCTTTGTAATTAAAATTCCTTCACTGTAATTTTCATACAGTTTCATACATGGGCCAAACCAACAACAAAAAATTATCTACCCACTACTATTGGATTTAGGGACAGCATTTTCTTCTTAAATGTTGTTCTTTTCCCAGAAAGAATCTTTCAGGCAGCCAACTGTGTGAAAAGTCTGACTCTTCATTTAGGGATCTCTGCTTTCCCCTTTGACCTCTTCATGCCTTACTGAGAGCTGCCCAGTCAAAACCTGAAATTATACTTCACCTGAAAGCCTATAATTAGAATAAAATTTATTTTGCCTTTTTCCTGAAACCCAGGAGTATTTAATAGGTCTGAAGGGTTACCAAAGTCCAAAATAACAGAGAAAAAATGGGGGGGCAGATCATAAAATGAAACTAGAAATGGTGCTGTCTCTAGGGGCTTTAATAAGCTGTTTCATTTCAGCTTTTTTGATCACTTTCATACTAACTTGCCTGCATATCTGAGCTTCACTTCTGAGGTTGACAATTCTACTGTTCCAGTGGAATATAGTGATCATAGGAGATTATGATCATGAAGGATAAAGCAGTTGCTCTGGCAGCTTGGGCCAATCCCATGGAGAACTTTGAATATGAAGATCAAAACCTTGAATTTGACTCAGTATTCAACAGGGCGTGAGTTAAGAGACAAGAGCATTCAGATGATGTGCTCTCAGTGGACTCTGCTGTTAAGCAGATGAGCTTGGCTGCAGTGTTATGAATTGTAGTATTTTTATTTATTTAGGTCTGAGTTTGATTGCTGCAGTAGACATATAGACAAACATAACCAAGCCTGTAGATTGCAATTGTGTGGATCATGGTGGAAATCCAACAAAGGGGATCATTTTGTCAATCCCAGAATGTGGCATTTGTAACAGTCATGGATATCTGGGTATCCAGAAGGAGCGAGGAGTCCAGATGAACACTAAGGCTAGGTCTTAGTGATCTAGGACAAATGACTTCAGTGGAGATAGCTAGTATAGATCCAGCAAATCCTTTGAAGAATCAAGACAGCATTACCTCAGTCTTGCTCCTGATTAGCTTCAGCCAGTTGTGCCTCATCCAGCAGCTGATATCAGCTCTTGAATCGCTGGAAGATTATTAATTGTTTATATTATGATTTCGCCAAAGCTCTTGTAACAAGATATACTGGCTCTTTATGGTTCAGGAGGGGAACCATCTTCAGTCAGCCTAGAGATGCAGTGACTGTGGAAAAAGTAGTGGTCTTGAGGAAACCATCTGGGAAAACTCATAATGCTAAGATTTTCAGGAGCCAAGCACAGAGTTCCACAAGCACAGTGAGCTGCAACTGCCCCCTTTATGGAGCACGGAGAGACCAAGCTGGCTCATTGTGGTTTTGGCCAGCCTCCCTCTGCAGCACCAGGTGAGCATGGCAGTCTGGGAGTTGTACTATCCAAGGCACCGAGGCCTATAGTCCAGGGCTCAGACATAGCCTGCCAGGAAATGGGTTTGGTTATATAAAGAGTTTCTTTCCCAGAGAAGAGACCTGGAGGGAGCGAGAGAATCTTTGCAAGAAGTTCAGGAAAAGTTATTACTTTTGAGGCTTATCCCCCTCTATATCGTTCTTTATATAACTATATTTACTTTGAGGTAGATCTCTCTGGGAAGGGGCTGAGCCAACACCTTCTATAGTTAAGTTATGCCTGATCCAAAATCAATTGATGGAAGTGGTATTCTTGGTGTGATGACCCCCTTTTGGGAGTGAGTAGGGCACACTTTTTTCCTGACATCTTCCTTTGGCTCCAGAGGTTGTTCTAGAGTTGGTCTGAACAGGTGCTCTGTCTTTCCAGCTACAAATATCAGGGGCATAGTTTAGCCCTCCCCCAACAGTAGTCCACATAACACAGCAAAGTAGACCAATCCTGCAAATCCAAAGCATTCTGGGCCCACCCAGCTCACCTTGCAAGACAAACAGGCCAGTAGCCTCTGAGTTAGGGCTGGATTTCTCTAACCCTGGTCAGTCTGAGGGGCCTAGCAATCCTGGGATCTAACACAGGAAAAAAATTTAATAAAGACATAAGACCATAAGAATGGCCATATTGGATGAGATCCAAGGTCCAGCTAGCCCAGTATCCTGTCTTCCAACAGTGACCAATGCCATATGTTTCAGAGGAAATGAACAGAACAACTAATCATCAAGTGATCCATCCCCTGTCACCCATTTTCAGCTTCTGGCACCCAGCATCTAGGGATACTTCAGAACATGGGTTTGCATCCCTGCCATCTTGGTTAATTGCCATTAGTGGACCTATCCTCCATGAACTTATCTGGTTCTTTTTTGAACCCTGCAAAGGCCAAGACATTAACAACATCTTCTGGCAACGAGATCCACAGATTGACAGTGTGTTGTGTGAAGAACTTACTTCCTTTTGTTTGTTTTAAACCTGCTGCCTATTAATTTCAATAGGTGGCCCCTAATTCTTGTGTTATAAGAAGGAGTAAATAACACTTCCTTATTTACTTTCTCCACACCAATCATGATTTTATAGACCTCTATTATATCCCCCCACTTAATTGTCTCTTTTCCAAACGGAAAAGTCCTAGTTTTATTTTTCTGTCTTCATAGGGAAGCCGTTCCATACCCCTAATCATTTTTGTTGCCCTTTTCTGCACCTTTTCCAATTCCCATGCATCGTTTTTGAGATGGGGCAACCAGCTCTTCACCCAGTGCATACCATGGATTTATATAGAGGTTCCTCTACTTATCCAGAGGATCAAGGCAGCAGAGCATCTTCAGCAGCCTTTATAGTCCGCTTTCCCCCTTCTGTGGATTCAGAGAGCTCTGGCTCTTTTTTCTCCCTCAGAGTACAACCCGTAACTGAGCTTTGTTCCTCTCTTTTAAGGAGCTGCCCTCCCCTAGTACTGCAGGCTTCCCAGGGGCACTGGGGTGGGGAGGAGCTCATTAAGCCCTTCTTGGCCAGCATAGGCACTTGTCCCATTTACGTTTTTCACCATGCTCCATGTACTTAATCATGTGCTTCCTTTCCCCTTTCAGACAAAATTAATCTGGTTAATTTAGTTCATTAGTTATTTTGTTAATCCATAATTTAGTGAGTTATTATACATGTACATAGTGCCCTGAGTTTAACAAGTTGTATTATAAAGCATGTCATTCAAGATAAAGATAGTAATTTTAACACTGAGATACTACTGCCTGGTATAAGATCTGGGCATGAGCCACCCTGAAGTACAAATAGAGGCATCTTCATGGCTTCATATTCATTTATAAAAAGTAGACAATATCAAAACAGAAATATCAACAGCAGCACCCTTCTGGTTCAGCTATCTTCATGAAATATGAAAGAGCTAAAGTAACTTTGAGCAATATCTCAAATATATGTGCTGAAAGCTATTCAAATATAAAATAAGCACCAACAAGTGGGCAACCTTGTCAGTTGCAATGCTAATAAATCAAATTCACCAAGGTAAGTTAGCTGCATTTTCAGTACAAGTGCATCTATCAAAGGGCTGATAATACTATAACCACCAGAAAAATAAATGCGCTTTCTCTGACCTTGACTATAATTCACTAGCAGCTTGCCTTACTGTTTTTCTAATATTGAGCCCCTCTTCAAATGTGATCTAAAAAGAGTTTATATTCCTGTAGGTGTGAACTTTCATTTGTGTCATCAGTACTCTATTCGATTTTGCAGTGTGAGTATTAAGGTAGTGTAACCCCTTTGGGGTTTAGAGAGCATGGCCCCTTTAAATCTTTTTCCTGGAGGGACAGGGAGGGGAAGAAAAAGGGAGGGAAACACCAGGGGGTGGCTCTGGAGCTCGGAGGGAGGGAGAGGCAGCAGCCCGCAGGCCCTTGCAAAGGAAGCAGCAGAGAACCTGCCTGAAGCCTGGGAAGGACAGGGCGGCCAATCGGGGACACCCCAGGACAGGAGCCAGGAGGAGCACTGTGCCGGGAGGAATTGCCTGAGAAGGACAGACCGGAGCTGGACCCAGTATCACTGCTGCCCGGAGCTGCATGGTGTTGTGAGTACTGAGGCTTGTGACTCTACATTGGGAACAAAGAGGGAGGCAGCGAGCTAGTTAAGTGGGGAGGTGGTCTTTCTGTGTGGCTTTACAGAGAGCGGCAGAAGAGGGCACTGGAGGGGTTTGTTGGGGAAAGTTCACTGGCGCTGAAGATGACCAGGAGCACCCAAGACTCACCACTGGACTGGAACTTTGCTCAGGACCCCTGAACTCTGTGTGCAGACACATTGCTCGGTGTGTGCCCTTCCAGACTGTGTGACCACTGGGTCCATGGGGCCTTGGTTTGGATGCAACCCTGTTTTACTGCTCCCCCTGTATTTCCCCTTGTATTTCTCCTCTCATCCCTCTGTAAATAAATATTTCCCTTTCTAATATCCATTGTACTTTTCCTGTGTGTGGGTGCATTCACTCTGGGGGTGTGGAACAGGTGCCTCTGGGGTGGCAGGGATTTTTCCTGCTGCATTCCTGTACGCACCTTCTCTTGGCTAGAGCTGCCTGCAGAGCAGACTCCATCTTGGCCACAAGGGCACTAAAGTTACAGTAAATTTTACAAAATAATATTTCAGGGTGCCATTCTGTGAAGCTGCTTAAGAGGATTTGTGGTTTTTTTGTTAAAAAAAAAAAAAAGAGAGAGAGAGAGAGAGAAGAAAGGGTGACGACTGATCTGACAGTCTTTTGATAGTGTTCTCCATTGTACTGGTTTCTTGCTCCCTAGTCTGACAATGGTTATGATTCCCACTGATCCTGGAAGAGGGGGAGTGCCCTGCAAATGTATTATTCTGTACTAAATCCGAGCTGTATTCATTTGGAAGAATGGTGGCTTCAACATGACCTTCCGCATCAGGGGTGGAGGGTGAAAGAGTAAGGCAGTGCATTTCCAGCCTTCTTCAGAGTTTATCAGGGTTGAAAATAGATTTCTTTTGTTCACTACAATAGGCATTTTCCTTAATTACTTTTCTTGTTGGTATATGAGTACAGAACAGATAAGCAGGCAGCAGCTCTTCATAGCTACAAGGCAGAAACTACTACCATCACCAACAATCTCTGGCATCCTCCATTCATCCCTCTTTTTGGGACATCCTGTTGATAACTGATACTTCTAGAGTGGACTCCAATGACACAGTGGTTTGCAACCTTTCTGAATTCATGACCAGTAAACAACACACACAAAATCCCACCACACCAAACCACCAAATAATCATTGACCATATATATCCCATAATCCTTTAGGGATTAGCATCAGAGACAGAAACAATGGGAAGGGGATTTGGATACTAGGTGTAAGGCTAACATGAATGTTAGCTCTGGCTGGAATGCTTGTGCTAGGGCACTCACTCCTCCTCTCACTCCCTTGTCTCCTACTCTCCTCCCACCCACCCCCCAGAGCACTGTCCCTAAGACTGAAATTGGCTGCTGTTCCCCCTCCCCCAGCACTGAGCACTGTGTGGGAGAGCCCTATTGGGATTAGATTTGGTATGTGAGATGGGGAAAAGCAACATCAGTGAAACCAGGGAGGATGATGTGCCTTCCCTGCACTCCCCTAGCTCCTGCTGGATCCTCGCATCCACACAGATTTGCTCCCCACTCTAATCATGGAGTGCAACCTAGTAGGTAACCCTCCTTCCAGCTCACCTCAGGAGCATGTCCCATGAGTTGAGAAACGTTGCTACAACGTATGCTCACATATACAGTAGCTTTGTGAAACTGCACTCACCTACGGTGAATTTTTTTTTAAATAACCGAGTAAGATCATTGATATATTTACCATTATCCTTTGTGCCTGGGCCAGAAATATTTATAATAATTTAGCAAATCTGTTACACACAAATCAAATATTTTTCCAAACCTGAATAACATCAATTACAAGTTTAACTATTTGATGGCAGAAAAGCAGGCTCAGATGCATGGGCGAGGCTATTAGAGACTATCTTCTTATTCACAAGGTTTTTTAATTAACACCCCTCAATGTCAGACCTCAGCACCTTACAAATATTAGAGAATTTATCCTATCTTCACAACACGTTTTAGGCACAAGGAGGTAGGTAGTACCTTCCTTTCACTTACTTTCTCTGCCTCAGTTCCTGTCTGTAAACTGCTCCAAATCATAGCAGGGAACCTAGCTCTGAGTCAGAGTCCCCAAGATACCACTCCCAAATCTACTCATTAAGAAGTGCCTTCAAACCATTTCCAAGATAACTTATTCTAAACTGGTATACAGGTAGGCAGAAAGAGATCTGTCTGTCTTGGGGTTCTGTACTTCTGCCCATCACTGTATTATGCTAGCAATAGCAAAGTTCCCAGTGGACTTCATGGAGATCCTGGCACTTTTCCCTTTTGGGAACAAAATCTCTGCATGGGGTAGGGATTGTGGTTTTGATTTCTTAGCAATCACTGATTTACTGTTTTAGGTTGATATGTTTTATTTATATTATATTTTATATAAACAGAAAAATTTTTTATTTCTGTACCCTCACAGCACTAGTTGGGAACAAATTAGATGTGTAGCAATCCCCAAACACAGAGGGCAAAGACCTGAAGTCAGAAAATCCTAGGAGCAAATCCACTTTCTAAACCACTTCAGTGAAAAAAAAAATCCAAACAATTTCTCAATGAAGACTTAGAGGCTAATATGGAAAAGCGGGAGCCAGGGCAGAGATGCAAATGTGGGAAAACAGAAGAGAGATGGAAGGAGCTAAAGACCAGGGAACTCAGGAAAAGATGAGGTTAGCCAGAGGGGTGGAGATGGAGGAAAATTAAGAGAGATGGCTAACATAGAATCCCTGTGGGATAAAACTAAGTACGCACTTTTGATACTGATACCTTTTCTAATTTAATCTGTTGAGTACTGCACCAACCATCAAAAATAACCTACATATAGTAGTGAGCTACTGCTGTTACAGTTGCTTCTTCAAAACTAGAGCATCTGTACAGAGGTGAACCCACACCCTTCAGTGGCCATGCTGAGAGAAACAGCATTTCTCTGGCTTCATAGAGAGAATGATCTTTCCAAACAGGCAGCTCTTTCTGACATATCTGGAAATAAATGAAATTGCAGAACTTACTTGGAGGAGGAGGTGGGTACTAAAATGAAGCTATAAAAGAAAGCTTGACCCCCTTTACTTTGATTTTATGTTGCCTAAGAATCAAAAGTCAGGGGTGAGGGGGGAAAGGAAAGCATGCAAAGATCAGTAGTTCCACATATAAAAGCAAACATCAATCCTCTGTTATTAGGGCTCCCGGAATCTGGTGAAGGATTTGATGCTATTTTTTTCTTTCAGTCACAGTTATATCGAAACTTAAAGCTTGTTTATGATCAGTTGGTGAGTTTTCCTACCGGGTGGTCATGCTCACATTGCTAGGACTTTTAACTTAAAGTTGAGCAGCCACAATAAGAAAAAAAATCTTTAAACGAAACAAGAACATTACTTTACAAAACAAACAATCTTTGTAAATATATATGTATTATAAGTAAAGTACTATAGATAAAGATTCAAATAGCCTTATAGGTCAAGCACTCATTACCACAATGTACATGTTAGATAATGTAACACAGACCTTCATACTGAACCTCGAACATCATAGTACTTCAGTTTTTGAATTACAAAAAAAAGATTTAAAAACCCTTGTTTCAACTCAAAGCATTAAATACCTACAGTAAAAACAACAACAAGTCTGGTGTACCTTAAAGACTAACAGATTTATTTGGGCATAAGCTTTTGTGGGTAAAAAAACATTTCTTCAGATGCATTCACTCCATGCATCTGAAGAAGTGGTTTTTACCCATGAAAGCTTATGCTCAAATAAATCTGTTAGTCTTTAAGGTGCCACCAGACTCCTCATTGTTTTTGTGGATACAGCTTAACATGGCTATCCCTCTGATACTTAATACCTACAGTAAACATTGCTCCAAGTTTTCTTGAACCAAACTACATGGACAATGTCTTTCAAGGGCTATTTCACACAACTGCTCAATACTGACATTTTCTTTATTGAATTATGTACACATTTACTATTTTTGGATGTAATATTAATGTGTAATTAAGACATCTTCCTACAATATGCTTCCTGATACATACGCAATGCTTAGAACAGCATAGTGCACTTGCATTATTTATCTTTTTCAACCAACTTTCTATGCCATACCATAGCTATTATCAAATTTAACAACTGTATTACTCACAGAAAGAGAAAAATGGTCACAATTAAGGTTGTAAGAATCTTTGCATATCTACATTACCTTAATTTATTTCCAGTTTAAAATTTTGATCATATGTTTGTTTTATTAAAATGCACATTTTCATTAATGACTTGGATCGTGGACTGGTGAGTATGCTTACAAAATTTGAAGAGGACATCAAACTGAGTGTGGTTGCAAGCACTTTGGAGGAATGGATTAGAATTCAAAACAACCTTGACAATTGGAAAATTGGTCTGAATTCAAGAAGATGAAATTCAATAAAGATAAGTGCAAAGTACTTCACTTAGGAAGGAAAAACCAAACCCACAACTACAAAATGGGGAATAACTGGGGAGGTGGTAGTACTACAGAAAAGGATCTGGTAGGTTTATAGTGGATCCAAAATTGAATGAATCAATGTGATGCAGCTGTGAAAAAAGGCTAATAATCTGGGGTGCATCAACAGGAATGCCATATTAAAGCTGGGGAAGTAACTGTCCCACTCTACTCAGCACTAGTGAGGTCTCAGCTGGAGTACTATATCCAGTCTGGATGCCACACTTTTGTTAAGATATGCACAAATTGGAGAGAGTCCAGAGGAAAGCTACAAAAAAAAAAAAAAACACACACACAACGATAAAAGGTTTAGTAAACTTGACCTATGAGAAAAGGTTTAAAAAACTGGTCTTGTTTAATCTGGAGGGGGAAAAAAAGACTGAAGGGTGGGGGAACCAGATAGCAGCCTTCAAATACATTAAGGACCATTATAAGGAGGACTGTGATCAATTGTTCCCCATGTCTGCTGAAGATAGGATAAGAAGTAATGGGTTAATCTGCAGCGAGAGATTTATTTCAGGATATTCCAGAAAAAATTCTAATTATCTGTAGTTAAATTCTGGAATAGGTTTCCAAGGGAAGCTGTGAAATCCACATCACTGGATAAACACCTGTCAGCAATGGTCTAGGCTTACTTGATCCTGCCACTGCACGGTGGTCTGGACTTGACAACTTTGAGGTCCCTTCCAGCCCTACATCTCTGTGATTCTAAATTCCCTCACAAATGCAAGTTATTTACTGTACCAGCCTTAGTTTTAATGAAGGATTTTGTTTAGGGAAATATTTTAGTTTAAAAAAGTATAAATAAGATACATTAACAGCATATGTTAGGTTCCCTCAGAACTTACAAGGTTTGAATGGACTCCTGAAAACTTTGGACTGTAGCATATAAAACTTTATAAACTGAGAAGTCTCACTCCAAGCTCCCACTCCTACCCCCCAACGTAAAATAAATCACAGATCTCTTTTCTGCAGTGCCTCTCAGAAGTACCAGTCCAGCTGAGGTTTGGCAGCTACACAAGGTTGGAGTATGGAAGGACATCAGCACCAGTCCCTGGCATGAAGTGCAGAACTTGCAGTAAGGTCTGGGAAGTCAGTGGCAGGTGGAAGGACTAGACATTACTGAACTCCAGAAATTTTAAAATATTTTATACATAAATCTTCATAGGCTAGAGTCTTTATTTGTACAACTTACGTGAATTACACTGTCTATGGTAAAAGAGTTCAGTGGTAACAGTTTAGGTACATGAATTGAATTGTACCTAGTCCTCCCTCCCAGCTGACACAAGCACGAAATCTTGGGTCCACATTCTCTCCCCGCTGCTGCAATACATGTGAAGATGGAACACTAACCGTTGACCAACACTGATCATAGAACACAGCATTGATCAGTTCCACTGAGCTTTAAGTACTGTAATTGTCCTTGTGAATCTGAGAAGCATTGGATGGGCTGAGTCTGGGGAGAAGAGGGAGGGACTAAGGATCAGCAGCCTAGACTTGGTTTTGTCTGAGTTGAGAAGTAGTGCTTTTTATCTGAGAGGTGACTTATAAACTGTTCAGCAAATGCATTATGCAATGTGCATAGGAGTCAACTCACGTAGAAAGTGGTTCCCTGATCATAACAGATGGCATGTTGGCAGGGTAAGTTTTAAATGGCAGAGTGTTAATGTCGAAAGATTTCAACAGGAGCTTCCATGACAGGGACAGAGACATAAATGAAGAATATGAAGATATTTCAATAACTTACTGGAGTATCACTTCTTGTTTAATATTTCTATGTCAACTTCCAAACTGCTAGATGGAGTTTCTTGGCTGCGGGTAAAACATTAGGTTCCAACTCAGCAAGTCTGATCCTGTCAGAAGAGAACTAATGGGGGATCTATTTTTAGGGAAATCAAGAGTGAAAAACCAGGATTTTATCAGCTCAGGGAAGAAATGAGTAGGATCTTTGAATGGCATACAATAAAACGCCTTGCAGAAACTACTGAGCAACCAAAGGAGACTCGTCTTGACTTGCTGGTCTTATGAAAAGTTCTCTTGAAAGAAGGTCAGGGCACAAGCCTCTCTCTCGCTCTCTGAGCTGCAATTAAGACTTTAGTCACATACTTCTCAGTTCCCTAACTAGCCAACATGTGTGACACTATATGCCTAAAAATCATCCAGACACTCATATACAACTTCTAATCTGTAATGATTTCATATTTTATAAACTGAGGAAACTAGATAAAAAACAATAATTTTAGCCACCCAGCTTCCTATCACTCCTGTTTTGTTCTCTCTCTCTTTCCTTACATACATTTTTGTTCAATATTTCTTCTAAGTATTTTTAAGAAGTTCCTATTGATGTGTGTTGTTCTCTAATCATTTTCTCACATTCTTCTGGTCATCCCATCTTTTCTCCATTCTTGCAATCTTTCCTTTCACTCATCTTTCTTCTTTCCCAGCCTCAGGTTCGGACCCCAGTTTCCCCTACTTTTACATTCAGGCTCAGATTTAGGCTCCTCTTTCATTCCAAATATTCACACCTGTGCCACCTTGTTTCTTCAGACTGCCTATTGCAGAGTGGCTGCTGCTACCACCTGGACTTTCTTCCCCTTGCCAGGACCTGTGCAGCACAGAGTTCTCTCTGCCACAGCTGTTGTTAGCATGGGTATAGCTGGCAGCCTTGCAGAGAACTCTGTAGCTCTGGCTGAGAGTGGAAAAGGTAAACAGTCCCTACTGCAGCAGAGGACATGAGGTAGTGGCATCAATACATAAGCCAACCAACAGTATTATGGAAAACCTAGGAGATCTGAATGTCTGAGGAACACTCAGAGGCAATGAGTGTTAAAAGGGGAAGGCTTTGTAGTGAAAATATTTTCCTCAAAAGCTAATCTTAGCAGTGTCCTCTGTGAATGCCTGATGGGAACAGGAAGGTAAGTTAGTGTCCCTTGATAATTTCCATACAAAATGGGAGCGTGACAGGGGGTGTTGATAAACTTATTCCCGGTCTTGAAAGCTAGTAAAGCACAAGGACCAAACCTGAATAGCAAGCAGACACAGAATCTCTGATGTTTTTGCTTTTATGGCTCCTATTCTCCATAGGTGATAAATGGCCTCTTTAGAGCCTGTCTTCCATGAAATAAGCCACAGCACTCTTCTTAAAAAAAAAAAAGAACAAAAAAACAAAAACAACAACAAAAAACCAAAACCCACAACCATCAATTGTTAAGTCCAAAGCAGAATGTGAAGACTTACAAAGAGATCTCTGAAAACTGGGTGACTGGGCAACAAAATAGCAGATGAAATTCAGAGTTGATAAATGCAAAGTAATGCACATTGGAAAACATAATCCCAATTATATATACAGAATGATGGGGTCTAAATTAGCTGTTACCACCAAAGAAAGATGTTGGAGTCCTGAATAGTTCTCTGAAAATGTACAGCATCAGTCAAAAAAGGTAACAGAATATTAGGAACCATTAGAAAAAGGATAGATGATAAAACAGAAAATATGATACTGCTGCTATATAAATCTATGGTATGCCCACACCTGGAATACTGCATGCAGTTATGGTTTCCCCACCTCAAAAAAAGATATTAGAATTAGAGAAAGAAAGAACAGAAAGAAGCAAACATACATGATTAGGAGTATGGAACAGCTTCCATATGAGGAGAGTTTGATAAGACTAGGACTGTTTGAGCTTGGAAAAGATGACTAAGGGAGGATATGACAAAGAATTATAAAATCATGACTGGTGCGGAGAAAGTGAAAGTGTTATTTACTCCTTCACTCAACACAAGAACCAGGGGTCACCCTATTAAATTAATAGGCAGCAGGTTTAAAACAAAAGGAAGTATGTCTTCACACAGTGGACATTCAACCTGTGGAATGCATTACCAGGGGATGTAATGAAGGTCAAAAGAATAATTGTGCTAAAAAAGGAATAAGAACTTCATGCAGGATAGGTCCATCAGTGGCTATTAGCCAAGGTGATCAGGGATGCAATCTCATGCTCTGGGTGTCCCTAAACCTCTGACTTCTAGAAACTAGGACTGGATGACAGAGGATGAATCTGTCTATAAATTGCCCTATTCTGTTCTCTCTCTCTAAAGCATCTGGCTCCTACCACAGTCAGAAGACAGGATACTGTGCTAGATGGACCATTGGCCTGACCCAATATGGACGTTTTTGTGTTCTTATGTTCTCTGCTTGCCTGATTAGTACTGCAGGAGTAACATCTTTCTATCCCATTGATATTAACTTGACACAAGTGAGTATGTTTAACAACTGAAACAGGAAGTCTTCTTAGAGGCTGATTACTAATGTTACTACTAAAGAATGCAATTATTCTAATTTAAAATGGCTACCAAAGGCATATACAGGCTGCTTGTTTTAATTTTGATGAAAGACATGGAACCAAAGAGTCAAAGGGTTAACATGACCCTGTCACTGTTTATCATTAAACACTTTTAAGCAAAGTTCAGGGTTTGCTTTCCAAATACCTCAGCCTGCTTAATACCATGGCGCAAACATAATTAAACATATTTTTACTCTTTTATTAAAGATATAGAAAAGGAGGGAAACCAGTTAAAGCATTTGAAGTGTAAGGTATTAAATAAAGGTTTAATTTTAACAATATCCTTTATTTCCTTTCTTTTTAGCTGGAGAGAGTTTTTTAAAAGTAACCCCACTCCCTATTTTCTGGTCTCTTAAATGGTACTAAAAATGGTAAAAACTGTCATTTTGGACGGAAAGAGAAGTTAGCTGAGATGGGCTGTAGTTGTTTTAACTTTTGTTTTTGAAGTCCAGTCTTGTTTCCTAAAAGTCAAAATGAAAAAACACCCACAAAAAGGGAAGGAAAATAGTAGCAAAGAGAGAAAATGCAACTTCCATCTCTTGCACTGACTCTCACTTGCAATCTCACTGTAAGAGCAACACAGGCACAGCACATAGTCTTATCACCCACTTGGAGACTGGGTGAATTTGTACCAGCATTGGGCTGTTTAGAGCACTGGTTTTAGCTGTCTTTTTACACCAATGCCATGGGCATGGATGTAGGTGGTCAGAGCAGTGGTGGTTATGTCTAGGGGTCAGAGCAGGAGTCAGGCACCAGGATCCAGAGGTCAGCAATAGACACAGCATCAAGCATTAAGCTAAGGCCTGGGCTACACTGAGGGGTAGAGGAAAGGGGGCTAAACTAAGATACGCAACTTCAGCTATGCTATTCGCATAGTTGAAGTCGAAGTATCTTAGTTCGACTTAAACCTGGCTGTCCTCACAGCAGCGAGTTGACCGTTGCAGCTCTCTCATTGACTCTGCTTACTTCTGCCAAGGTGGAGTACAGACATCGATTCGGGGCTCAATTTATCACATCTAGACAAGACACGATAAATCGACCCCCAATACATCGAACACTACCCGACGTACCCTAAGGGTCAGAGCCAGAGTCAGGCACCGAGCTCAGGGTCAGAGCTGGAGTCAGTATCTGGGGTGAGGCATATAAGCTGTGATCTGCACAAGGCAGGAGGGAAGGAACCAGGTACAGGACAAGACAGGAAGGCAGGAATCAGGAGGCACATCGGGCTCTGGAGGCAAGCAAGAAGGCAGAGATTCACTTAGTTGCTTGGACAATTTCTTTTGCCTCCTTCTGGCTTAAATAGTGAGTCAGACAGAGAGAGGCTGGATGTCTCCTCCAATTGGGAGCTTCATGGGCGGTGACTATGATGACCTAGGGTCCAGCAGCCCATGCTCCCTGCTGGTATCAGTGAGCTGCTGGATGGTGGCTGTTGTCTGAGGACTGCCTAGAGACCTGCGTTTGAGACCTGCAATCCTTCAATACCAGGAGTCTTAGCCAGCTAAGCCACAAGGCAAAAGAAGAGGGATGGAAAAGAAAGCAAGCACCAAAGGGGAGTGGAACTTGGGGGAGGGGGGGCACATGTGTGACAAAGTCTCACATCCTCATTGGTGGATGTGTGATGTTTTCTGGGTCCCTCTTATGGAAGTAGAGCAAGAACTGACAGGGAGTTGAAAGGGATTTCAATGCAAACAGTCTCCTCTGTGAGCAAGAGTCAGGCTAACTGTAACCCTAATAACGCGAGATTTGTAGAAGCGAGGAGTGTGTGAGGCAAGTGGGAAAGAACTGTGTGAGAAGTTGTTGCGACCTTGTGTAGATAAATATGGAATGTAGACTAGAGTCTAAATAGGTGAGGAAAATAAGATATCAAGATGACCTATGTATAAACAAAATGCAGCTGTTGCTTATTATTGTATGTAACAAAAGATATAAATGCTTGCCGTAATTGTTTACCTGTAGAGAGATTTGCCTAGGTTGGAGAAACCCTGTGTCCTAGTGTAGTCTCTCCCTCTATGCAATTGCTTGCAGGAATAAAGTATCTGACTTTGCTGCACCCAACCAGAGAGTGAGAACTATGTTTTTCTCTGACACTTTATTTGGCCCACTCTGGTCAACAACAAAGATATAATGATGTTAGGATGAACCCCAGGGTCCCAGGACATGGTGAGGGTGGCAGCCATGCTAAAGCAGCTCACTCTTCTTGTTCTCCCATCTTTCCATTGGGCAATTTTTCCCCCTCTTTTTGAGAGCCCTAGAAGGGGAAATAGTATCAGAGGGGTAGCCGTGTTAGTCCGGATCTGTAAAAAGCAACAAAGAGTCCTGTGGCACCTTATAGACTAACAGATGTATTAGAGCATAAGCTTTCCTGGGTGAATACGCATACATGTGATGAAGTGGGTATTCAGCCACGAAAGCTTATGCTCCAATACATCTGTTAGTCTATAAGATCCCACAGGACTCTTTATTGCTAAAAGGGGAAATGAGAGTGGAATAGTCCATCCCATCATTATTTTGTCCACAAATTAGGCCTAATTTCTGACATATCAATCTTGATCCATTGTTTTCTGGTCCCACACTTCTCTTGTTTACCAGGCATGATCGTACCACAGTCCTTGAGTTATATCTGTAGGCTTTTTTGTTTAGATTGGGGCTGGCAATTAATCACATGAGTTAACTGTGATTAACTCTGAAGAAGTGAGCTGTAGGCCACGAAAGCTTATGCTCAAATAAATTTGTTAGCCTCTAAGATGCCACAAGCACTCCTGTTCTTTTTTCAAAAAAATTAATTGCTATTAAAAAAATTAAGCAGTTTTGATCACACTGAAATAGAACACATTGAAATTTATTAAATATTTTGGAATATTTTTCTACATTTTCAAATATATCGATTTCAGTTACAACACAGAATACCAAGTGTACAGTGCTCACTATTTTTGACTGCAAATATTTGCTCCGTAAAATGATAAAAAAATAGCATTTTTCAATTCACCTCGTACAAGTACAGTAATGCAATCTCTTTATTGTGAAAGTGTCACTTACAAGTATAGATTTTTGTTACATAACTGCACTCAAAAACAAAACAATGTAAAACTTTAGAGCCTACAAGTCTACTCAGTCCTACTTCTTGTTCAGCCAATTGCAAAGACGAACAAGTTTGTTTACATTTACAGGTGATGATGCTACCTGCTTATTTATAATGTCACCTGAAAGTGAGACCCATTTTAGAGTGCAGTTATGTAATAAATTTTTTTTTTTAAATCTACCTTTGTAAGATTAACTTTCATGATGAAGTGATTGCACTACAGAGGTGAGTGGAAAAATACTAATTTCTTTTATCATTTTACAGTGCAAATATTTGTAATAAAAATATAGAGTAAGAAATGCACACTTGGTATTCTGTGTTGTAACTGAAATCAATATATTTGAAAATGTAGAAAACATACAAAAATATGTAAATAGTATTCTATTATCGTTTAAGAATGTGATTGATTAATCACTTGATAGCCCTGCTTTAGATTAATGCAGCCTGACTCCCTTTTGCCATCGACATGTATTGTCGTAGGCTATCGTGACATTTTATGAAGTTCTATCCACTTTCCCACAATTGAGTTCACAATTAGGATAAATTTGCTGGCCCAATGATTACAACAGGAAACACCTTTAAAATGAATTAACTAGGAGATTGAGAGTCTACTTCTTCTTGACAGGGCAAAATATGCAGTCTCTTCTAGGAGCCATCATTAACCTAAGTACATGCATCTGAAGCACTATCTTCTCTACCACTCTAGAAACATAACACAAAGCTACATACTCAATGGCCTACCTGGATTTCTTTCTTTGTGGGTCAATTTGTCAATTGCTGCCAAGGCCTGATGTAGTTTCTTGAAGACAAATGTCTGATTAATACATTCAGTGTATGTATTTAAACACCACTAATGCCTGATTTACACTTTAAGTCAAAATAGCTGTGTCAGTCAGGGGTTTGAGAAATCCACATCCCTGGCTGATGTAGCTATGGTGATCTAATCCCCAGTGTAGAAGCAGCTTGCCAGTGGAAGCTTGGAAGCCTTCTGTAAATGCAACTATCATCACTCAGAAAGGTGGCATTCCTACACTGACAGAAAAACCCTTCTGGCCAGTGTAGCCGTGCCTACACTATAGGGTTATGCTGGCATAGCTACTGAAACATAGCTATGTCAGTATAGTCCCCACAGTGTAAACAACCCCTAAGTAATTAGAGGACATCATGCATAGAAGCGTCTAAGCATAATAAATATCACACCACATATTTAGGTGCCTAACTGTGTATTTAATAGCCTAATGATCAGGCAGATACGAACATTTGGCCTTTGTTTTCATTTCACTGCTCAGCTATTCTGTTTTGGAAATGAAAGCTCAGATTTTCAGAATGCTGTCAGCTTCTTTTCAGGCACAATCTGAACCCACAAAAATTACACATATTAAGTAGCTGAAACCAGAATATGATTTCCTTAATGTTATGCACAAAAAGCATTTCCAGCTAGAGTCATGTAGCTTGACAATATAGTTTTATTTTCACTAATACTTTGTTTTTATGTCAAATATAAAAACTGTTTTATTGAAGTTAAATGGGAATTAGTTATGATGCTCTGTCTTTACTACTACAAACTGTCCTGAAAAGAAGCAAATTTGCTGAGCAGCATTTAAAGGTAGAATGGTGGGGGTCAGAGGGTGGGGAAGAGAGAGAAATCAGCAATGCCAAATAACTGCAGTTTACCACAAGGCTCCACAACTTATCATGTGTTCATCTGACAACAATCCAGTTTGGCAAGGACAGTCTTGGGTTCTGAACTTCCAATCCAAAAGCTGATATCCCAGTCAGTATCCTGCTATCGTTGCCAGATATGCTTCTTTCTTGCTGCCAGAGTCAGGCCCCAAAAGCCATGAGACTTATTTTTTAAGATTTTTTTTTTAAAGCCACCACATCACTTGGGGGTTCTTTTTATTTACCTTCAAGTTTCTAAACATGGGTGATCACCTGAAGAATTCACAATTACCAGTCTATAAGTATATGCATGTTACAGGACACTTACAGGTAGCTGTACTCTTTGTAGCTTCACAGGCAGGCAGTGTCCATATCTACCTCATGTAGTGAAAGCATAAACCAAACTTCTTTCCCTGTAACCACTGTCTCAGACTTTTGCATTTTGCATGAAAGAATGTTTTCCTTATTCAGTCAAAAAAGCTAACCATGTTGGAAATCATTAAAAAGGGGATGTATAATAAGACAGAAAATATCATAGTGCCGCTATATAAATCCATGTTACACCCACATCTTGAATACTGCATGCAATTGGAAAAGGTACAGAAAAGAGCAACAGAAATTATTAGGGGTATGGAACGGCTTCCATGTGAGGAGAGATTAATAAGATGGGGACTTTTCAGCTTGGAAAAAGAGAGATGACAAGGGATGATATGATATAAAAGCATGACTGGTGTGGAGAAAGTAAATAAGGAAGAATCATTTACTCCTTCATATAACAAAAGAACTAGAGGTCACCAAATAAAATTAATAGGCAGCAGGTTTAAAACAAACAAAAGGAAGTATTTCTTCACACAACACACAGTCAACCTGTGGACCTCCTTTCCAGAGGATGTTGTGAAGGCCAAGACTTTAAGAGGGTTTCATGGAGGTTAGGTCCATCAATGGCTATTAGTCAGGATGGGCCAGGATGATGTCCTGAGCTTCTGGGAATGGACGACAGAGAATGGATCACTTGATGATTACTGTTCTGTTCATTCCCTCGGAAGCACCTGTCATTGGCCACTGTCAGAAGACAGGATACTGGGCTAGATGGATCTTTGGTCTGACCCAGTATGGCCATTCTTAAGTTCTCATTTGAACCTGGCCTTAGAGAGGCTGAGGTGTACACCATGCTCAGGGCAGCAGGTGGAATAGGGAGGAGGGACAGCTGAGGGAAGGGAAAAGGAAAATAAGTACATGTGCATGGGCTTTCCACAATGTGGCCTTGGAAACAGTCAACAGCTGGAACTTTAGCATGAGACAGAGGTCAATTGTCCAGCTAGAGTAGCCACCATTTTGGAAAGGTGTACAGGGTGAGGGAGCAAATGGGCAGCATGGGCCAGTGGAGGGAGGAAAGGAGAGAGAGAGGCTGGCAAGGACCTTGGTTGCAGAAAGGCTTCTAGCTCACAATCACCTGCAATGGCTGCAGCCAGAACAGAAACTAGTATGGCAGAATAGCATAACAAATTAAAAAGTTACAGTCATTTAAACAAACAAAAACAAACAAAAAAACACCTTACATGCCAAGGTTCCCTCTGTAGGATCAGCCTCATTCCCAGTCCAGGTTGCTGCCCAGCAGCAATGAGGCTCACCTTCTGCCTGGGTGGCATCAGGGTGCTAAGACCAAAAAAGCTCCTGGCTTTCTGTGGAGATCTCTTTACTGGCCTTCTTGTTCTCATCCCCCCAAAAGTCTTGCTTCTCATCCTCGGCAGAGGTGGGGGACAGAGAAGGCAGCCAGCAGGCTCCACAAGGGTTGGGTTTTCATGTCATTATCTACAATCATGTCCAGTGCCCCAAAAAAATAAACAAACAGTGGACAGGTTACATGTCCCCTCCTGGGTGTTTTTCCTGTTGTGTCTCATTTAAATGTAAGTGGTCCTGAGCTGTTTGCTCTTTCTCTGGTACTGTTCAGCGTTTATGGCTGCTCACAGACAACTGTTTAGTAATGTCCACAGAAAGGTCTTTATTCCAGTTGCTGGTCACAAGAGTTTCCTGCACTTATGTTTCTACCCAGCTGGTGATGAGATGCAGGGTCTCAGCACAGCTCCAAGAGGCTGCTCAAGGCATGTTGTAGAGTTTCTGGAGCAATCACAGCAGTTGGGGGACAGTGGTATGGGGGAAGGGGAGAAGGAATGAGGAGGGAAGAGAGGACACACAAAGCCCTTTGAATAGGGGGGATGATGACGAGTATGGGGGTTGCAGGGAGTCCCTGAAATAGAGAGGGATGGCAGGATGGCACACAGGGAGCTGTAGGTGGGGAAAATGGAGTAATGTAAAGAGACCCTGCTATCAGCAGTGAGCTCACCTACAGAAGCAACAAAGCATGCAAACTTCTACTTATAAATATACTTCCTTATCATGGATTTTACAGTTGTATGTGAGACCAAGCAATTCCCTGATTGTTTCATTTCTTATTGACCTAAGTGTCTATAAGCTGGTGGTCTGTCTGACCAGCCCAGGAAGGATCGATACATTGGCAGGGTCTGTTTCAGGCCATTGCCTCCAGGCACAATTTTTGGGGTAAATCAAAAAAGTAAGCATCTCATCAAAATAAAACAACATGGACTATAGTTCCCAGAGACTTCTCTTTCCCTCTCCCTCTCTTAGCCCTTCTGGTTCCTTGCCTTGACCCAGGGACTCCTGCAGGAGTCCACCTTCTCCCTGCACTTCTTATTCCCCATGCTGTCTATCTGAGAGCTACCTAATAGCTGGGTTCTTTCACCTACCACAGGAACACTAGTAACAGCTTTGGTGCCAGTGTTAGTGTAGTCTGGACAGAGGCATTTTTAAGAGCATATCAGATAGCCCTGCCCACAGTGGTAAAAAACCACCCATACTCATCTAAAACTACTAGTGCTTTCCCCAGTGGAGATGCATTTTTCTCAGTATAGCATCATGTTAGTGTAAACAAAAACAATGAGGAGTCCACTGGCACCTTAAAGACTAACGGATTTATTTGGGCATAAGCTTTTGTGGGTAGAAACCCCACTTCTTCAAATGCATGGAGTGAAAATTACAGATACAGGTATCAATTAGGTGCCACCAAACTCCTTGTTGTTTTTGTGGATACAGACTAACACGGCTACCCTTTTGATACTTAGGGTAAACAATGCTTTAGTGTAACATTGTGGGCTACATATTCCTTCTTCTTCCATAATAGTTTCCAAAGCACCACAGATTGTGAATAGTTTTACTATGAAATGGGCAATTCAAAAAAATTGGCTTTTTCATGTAAAAAAAAATTATTCCTCGGATATTACTATTCTGCAACCAGTATTTTAAAAAGCTAATTTCATAAGCAAAAAACTGCAGCCTTGAGCTAGGTAAAGTGTGCATCAATTTCTACACATACTCTCCAGGCAAGTAGTCTATTACAAAAGAAGCCTTGTTCATGACTTATAGTACATAATAAGTACTTACAATGACACAATATATTGCTCTGATAAGATTATAAACACAATATCAGAAGGAAATCCATACAAATCTAATCAAGAACACACAACAGGGTTACAAAATAAAAAGCTAAAGTATTTAGACTGAAGGTTTAAAATCATAATTAATTTTAAACTTATAACACTAGTGGTGGACCTAATTCCTGCAGGAATTTAATTTTAAAACTTTACTACTACATTCTGATTGTAATAGAGCTTCAAGGCCAAGAGGCTTTTAGTATTGCCTTGAATTTAATACAGATGTCTAGTGGAAGCCTAGCTCAAGTTAGCAGAAACAGAATGTTTAAGAGCTTATTGAAAGCTACATAAATGAACTACTATATGGAGTTGAGTCTGCAAAAAGCCTTACAGATACTACCCCTGAAAAATACATAACAGTTGAAGCAGAGAATAGAGCTCACAATCAGAACTGAATTGTTTACAGCAGAAGACATGATAATAGAATGGATTTGTCAATCATGGAGGGACCAGGGCATGGGAGGTCAATCCTAATGGTTAGAGTGCAGAGCCTGGAACCAAAGTCAGAGCCAGAGCCAGAAGTAAAGCCAAGGGTCAAAGCCAGAGTTAGCACCTGGGGTATGGCATAGGATCAGGGTCGCAGAACAAGTCAGGAACCGGGAACAGAGGGGGTCTAAAGTAAGGAGAGTAGGAGACAGGCAAATAGGCAGCGTTCATAGTAGCAGCCAGCTAACAAGTCACGTAGTTGCTCAGACACAGTTTCCTGTGCCTCTTTCTGGTTTAAGTAGATCTTATCAGTTAACCAGTGGGGCTAGACACTTCCTCCAAGCAATAGTTTTGTGGGCAGGATCCTTTGTGAGCAAGAGCTTCATCGGCTCCCTTCTTCATTAGTTCAGGTGAGTGTTTGGGTGGCAGCAATGGCCAGAGCACTATGTGAGGCTCTATAGCCTGGTTTTAGGCCCACAATCCCTCACATCATGCTGACAGAATCAAAGCTCAATACATCAGTGAGATCTACCCAGATTACTGTGATCACCAACTGATGCTCATTTTACATGAAGGAACCAAAATACAATATTAAAAATGAGAGCTAGATGGCTCAGCGAGATTGGGGATGGGGGCAGGCCTTTCACCTCTATGTCATGATTATGAACCCAGCCACTGGGATCTTCTCTCGCTCCCAGCAGCAGCAAGGATAGGATAGCATAGGATGGCAGGGGAAGAGAAAAAAATATCCCTTCTCTCCAAGAAGTATTGCAAATAACAGGAAAGATTTGTTTGTTAACCTTAGATGCTAAGGTGTCAATTCTCCAGAAGAGTTGCTGATAAAATTCTCATTGGAAAGACTGGGTCCTACAATTCCATTTAAACAGGTCACAAGGTTGGAAGAAATCCAATTCCCTCTTCATTCTGTATGGGAGATACAGAAATGTACTTTAAGGCCTCAAGGCTATACAATCTCTGACAATAAGAAATGAAAGAGTGACATGGAAATCTCAAGAGAGGAGGCCAAGATCAGCACAGTGGATAGAAAAAGCAAGTAAAGGAGATGAGGGTAGAGAAAAGGTGGAGCATGTCCATGGAGAATTTTGATAACAAGAATTGTAATGTTGAATTGGATTCAGAGATTGAAAGAGAGCCAATAAAGTTACGATATAAACTAAGTCTGGCCATAATATTTCTAAATTTAGAGAGCTGGTTTAAAGGAAGACTATTGAGAGAATGTGAGTTGTTAAGACGGAACTAATTAAATCATGAAAATTTTTTTTAACATAATTAGACTAACAGAAAGGCCAGGTTCTAACCAGATTCCAAAACCATTGGTAGTAATAGGAAGAGCTGAAGAAAGAGAGGTGAGAGGAAAAAATGTTTGAGGTCAAGTGTGATACCATGATTTCTGGCCTTGCTGAAAAGTTTGAGGTCCTTCTAGGTAAAAAGTCCTCTCTGCTCCTTGCCAATGATCCTGCTTATCACTCTTCTGAACTCTGATCTTATAATTAAATAAATTTTAAAATATTTAAATATGAATTTAATAGGAAGTTTGGGTGTGTTCTGGCAATGAGAAGAGACAAGATATAGTAGAGAAATATCAGCAAAAAGAACAAGGAGTACTTGTGGCACCTTAGAGATTAACAAATTTATTTGGGCATAAGCTTTCGTGGGCTAAAATCCACTTCATCAGATGCATTCCGCTGCATGCATCCGATGAAATAGGTTTTAGCCCACGAAAGATTATGTCCAAATAATTTTTTTAGTCTCTAAGGTGCCACAAGTATTCCTTGTTATTTTTGCTGATACATACTAACACTACCACTCTGAAACCACTACCACTCTGATACATACTACCACCACTACATACTACATACAACTACCACTAACACTACCACTCTGATACATACTAACTACCACTACCACTCTGAAACCTGTCACCGAGAGAGATATCAGGTAATTTGGTTAAGGGGCAGTACAACTGGGTGTCACAATAGAGATGAAATCTAATTCTCCTCGTATTAATAGGTCATTCCCCTCTTCAAGTCAATGAAATGCAGCAGCAGAAGAATATGGTCTGTAACCTTTGAGACCGAAGCTGACACTTTCCAAAGATCAGAGGGGTAGCCGTGTTAGTCTGGATCTGTAAAAAGCGACAAAGAGTCCCGTGGCACCTTCTAGACTAACAGATATATTGGAGCATAAGCTTTCATGGTGGATGCACGTCAGATGCACATATTCACCCACGAAAGCTTATGCTCCAATATGTCCGTCAGTCTATAAGGTGCCACAGGACTCTTTGTCGCTTTTTACTTTCCAAAGAGAGGTCCAAATCTAGAAGGAGAGGACTGTGTTATACCATTCAGCCACTAGGTGGCACTGTGTGACACATACTGTGTCTTATTTAAGCTAACCTAAACCAGACCTGGGAAAGTATTAAAAGGATTTTAGGAAAGACATCTGGTGTCTGTCTTTGGGAAGGAACCTCTGTAGTTAGTCCATATCTGATAGAGAAGCCTGACCTGCTAGTAGCTATATACAAGAAATACATGACATGGTGTCTGGAGTAAACTATGATTAGAAGATGGTGATATATACGCTTCTATTCCACAGCAAATAAAATCAGAAAAACACTTTGGGGGAAAAAGTATGCATTCTCTTAGTCACTTTTTGACTCATCTCAGCAATTTCTCCCATCAAAATGACAAATGTTGGTAGACCACAAAACGGTGAATTGCCAAACTTTTTTTGGGGGGGAAAAATCACCTGCCTAATGAATTTTTCCAAAATGTCTCAGCCCAGAGTGTCTGACTGAGGTACATCACCCTGAACAGAAGAGAATTTATCATGATGGTGATGTGGTGATCAAGTAAGGAGTCTCCCCTATCTTGTGTAGCCCATGTAAGAGTAGAGAACAATCGCAGTCAGTGCTCTCTGGCAAGCACACAGACCATTCCCCAAACTGCTCTCTCCCTGGGCTCATGGCACCCCAAAGGAGGTAGGGAGGAATATAGAATAGGCAGAGCTATGGAGTCCCTCCGCCCCACACACCTGCCAGCTACATCTGTGTGAAATATGCTGTACACTTGAAGCTTGTGCACACGTCTGCATATTGGAGAGCTCCAGGAAACAAACTGCTTCTCCCATTTTCTGAAAAGTGTTTTGTGGCACTCACAAGTGTACAAAAGAATTAATAATCAGTCTCTCCCCTATTCACACACATGCATACATTCACACCTTCTCACCTCCATCCATCCACTCTTCATAGATATTCCTTTTATGGAACAACAGCAAATGGACAGGAGATGTATCTTTGCAGACTGTGGAAGATAGTATTGCATCTTCTTACACATAGGTCCCATTTAGGTTTTCCTCAGAACCACAAAAACATAATTAATGTTTCGGCCCTTAAGTAATAGCTTAGAATTTTACAGAAGTTGATACTCACCCAGGAAAGATTCCTATTCACCATGGGCAAGTAGCTTTAATAATTATTCTTAATTCAAAATAAGCTCTGAGTTTGGCATAACTGCTATATTTATGTGGGATTTAGATGATTACTTTAGAGCCTGCCTGACTTCACAATGAAGCAATGTTATACAACTGATTTGTTCAGCCTAAGAAAAAAAATTAGTAGGAATAAGGTTTCTTTTATATTTAATTAATGGTTTGTCATTAACTTTCTACAGCACTACTTTATCCAAGCAAAACAGCATTAATATCAATATTTACTATCATTCTAATTTTCTACTTGTTTTCTTCATCAATGCTGCCACCTTCTGGCAGCCACACAAGATTCAGTTCAGCTTTCTCAATCTAATACAAGTAGGATTACATCACTTTGGATGGTCTCAAAATTGTACTATTACTCTCTTAGGGCTCAGTCCTACAAACCCTTGCTCACTTCTATAGGCCCATCAACTTCAGTGGGACTGCTCACATGCAGGATCAGCTCCTCACATAGAAAATAGTTAATATCTATAGGAGACCAAAGCAACTAGATCTAGTGATGGCCATCTGTTTCTCTCTCTTGGTTCTTAAATTGGCCTGCATCATCAACAGAACCTTTCAATGCTCTTTCTTCCTTCCCTGCTATAGGGGAAATGGCCTAGCTAATTGTGTGTGAGAGAGTGGCTATATTGTGTGTCCATACATGTGTGAAGGATTTACTGAGGCAAGGCTAAACTGAAGAAAAGTGTTTTAACCTGTGGTCATTATTCTCTGTTGTGAGAGTTAGTTACCTAGTAGATACAGCTCCTGTGAAAGTTCTGTTGCCTGAGCCTTCCTGGTTTGGCCAACTCTTTAATTGTTCCATCTATCCTGTGAGATCAAGGTTGTAGAGGGAGAATTCTCTCAGATGGTTAGAGCCAATCCCTTGAAGAGCTTAGAATATCAGGTCAGGGACCTTGAACTAGACTCTCTTTAATGGGAGCCTACCAGTTTCAGATGCTCCCATGCTTTTCAACAAAAAAGGCTTAATTCTGCATATTCGCTGGCACAATCCTCAGCACAAAACAAGCAACACTGACAATTTAATGTAGTTCCAGTAACATGGTTTGAGCTGTAAAAGCAGCAGAGTCCTGTGGCACCTTATAGACTAACAGACGTATTGGAGCATGAGCTTTCGTGGGTGAATACCCACTTCGTCGGATGCATGATGGTTTGATCTGAACTTTATAAACTAGTGTGTGCAGTGTAGTCCCATTTGGGGGCAACTGAAATAATATGAAGTTCAAAAATTAAGAAATTGATCACACTGCCTATAGACCATCATTAGCGAGAGCCCAACAGATAACCACAATAGTAGTAACTTCAAGTAGTCAGATTCCTCCCATTCTGCACATCAATGGACCTTTTCAACAGAATGAAAAGAGGTGGTTTTACCAGCACATAAAGTTAACAAATGAGTTCTGATGGACCAAGTGATCCACCACAGAGACATCTGTACTGCAACCCCCCATCTTTTATGGAAAGAATACATTCCTACATGCGGAGCAGGCACAGAGTTCAGGTGTAGCACTATGTACCACAGAGCAGGAGCACAGAGCAGACCAAGGGTTTTGGAACGCTGGAGAAATCACAGCAACTCTTGATTTTACCCAGACTATTTACATAGGTATTTACACTCATCATCAATTATGCTGGCTCTGGCCATTGACCACTGTAAAATTGTGCAGGTAATGCCCAGCCAGTGTGAGTTATGTGGCCTAGGAGAATTTAGGATATTTTTATGGCTATTAACATACTGTAACAGACAATTCTATGCAATGGAAGAAAGGTGCTCTGGTGCACCTACCAATTGCATGGTATCTTACTAACACACAATATATTCTATAGATCTGACAAGATGTGCCCATCCAAGAGTTGGGTCATAAAAATGGAACAAAATTGAAAGGCTGTGTTCCCAAAAGGCTCACCAGTATATTAGGAACCACATTTTCAATTACTTGTGTTCGTGGTTATAACACACGACCATGTGATAGGATCATAACCTGTTGAGCATTGCTACTGTGATTAATTTTTTTAGTGATCCATTAGGGTAGTGCACTGTATTACATTCAGAGCACCTTGCAAAATCACAGTTGTTTAGTAATAAGGTGCAATATTATGGTTATTTGCTCATCAAGGTCAAACATGCTGAGTACACTAGGACATCTGTCATACAGAAATTCATAAAGCATTTAGCAAGCCAAAAATCTCACTGATAAGTCTTTGCTACCAGATATTCCAACTGGTTTATGACACAACAAATCATCATAGTTGATTACAGCTGAATACTTGACTGATCAGTTCTTACAGGAAGCTTTAACCAAGGGCCATGATGTAACAGGTAGGGCATGTCACTTGTGGCAGCTGCCTCATTGCACTGAAAACTTAGAGACCCAGAGTTTCTACAAACTACCATTGATAACTGGGGTTGCAGGATCAGGGCCTATGGTACTTTCAAATAGTATTAGTAACATTACTTTTAAGAACTGTGCCACAGATTTTTAATCAGAACTTCCCACTGAAATTACTGGCAAATTTGTTTAAAATCCAATGGCATAATATAGATTCTGGGTATTTAAGCTCTCCCCAAATTGCTTTACGACCCGTATTTTAAATGTATTTACAAAGGACCAGATTCTGATATTGGGAAGAGACTGTCTCATCAAATAGTCCCAATAAAATAAATGAAATATTCACAAGAATAAGGTACTGTTCCACATGAATAATGGTTACAGAATCTGACCCAAAGGCAGTACAAAAGCAAATGTATTATCTTACTGGCCCAACACTACCACAGATAGTCCAAAAGAAACACAGGAAGCATGTGCGTTACTATGTATGTCACTGTATATCAAAAAGAGCCGGATCCACCAATGTCCATCAGTACCAGATCATGGCCAAAATACATTAAAATGTATAATGCTGGTAGGCAAACGAAGTGTGGCAGCCCTCAATTTGGAAAGCCAATTCTCATCCTCAAAGGATTGTTTTAAATATATGTAATTTTAGGATAGGTGACAGGGACAAAATTTAAACTGATGGTGTCCTCTAAACTATTTAAAGTTTCTTTGTTTGGGGGATATTTAAATTTTTAGTAGTAAAAGGAAAGAGTCTTGATAATGCAATGGGTGAAACCAACTGTAAAATGCTTTCATTTGCTTTTTAAAGTATTTCTTTTAAATGTACATTAATTTGTTTTGCCCTTTAAAACATTTTGGGAGCACATTGCATTTTCTTTCCTTCAAGGAACTTTTTTTTTTTCAAAAGATCCCTCTGAGAAACACAAAAAATTATACCAGACAAATAGCTTTGAGAAAGATGAACAAAAACTGACAGTTAGCAAGGAAGGTAAATCCTGCTGCCGGAGGAAAAAGGGCTAAGGTCTGAGCCTGTGAGCCTTACTCATACAATTTATCTTTTCGCTACTAATCACATGTGGAAAGAGGAAGGATCTGCAGAAGCAGGATTAAATGTGAAAAAACACACATGATAAAGGGAGATTGGGGAAAAAATGAAGAATGAGAAAATGAGATTAGCAGAGATGGAAAGGAGACGGAATGAACTAGAAAATGGAGGGGCTAGTGATTAAAATAAAGATACAAGTTTCACACTACACCGGACTCAAGTAAAATCTCAGGGCTAGATTACAGGACCCCTTATTCACTTTGGTGATCAGTTACTTCCATAAGTAAACCCATCAGAGTCTATGAGAGTGCTAGTGTAAATAAACTAATGTTTTCATAATCTGGCTCTCTAAACAAGTGAGCCCTTAGAACATGAAATACACAATCACAGGATCAAAATATTGTCAGTAAGTTGCACCTGTTACCAAAGAAGTTACTACTGTCTTCTAATATTATACTCGGAGGGCAATCACGACCACTTCAACTCGTGAGAAGTTGGAGTGAACAATCTGTCCCATACATGGCACGCTTCAGTGAGAGAAAGGAGCCAGAACAGGATCGGATGAGATTCTAGCACTCCTCTCGCTGTCCCATACTTGCCAGTACAGACATAATCAAAGAAGCGGGGGGAAATCTAAGAGTTTGTACTCTGTTTCCTTCTAATTCTTTCACCAAAAGGCCCACCAAATTTGGATCTGCAAACGGCCAGAGCTTCACGCAAAGATGCCCTAGTCTCTACACTGTCCCCCAGAGCTCCCTTAGAAGAACATTTTTGGGTTCTCCTTCCACTGCTGCATCCTGAAACTCCATCGGAAGGATTCCACAGCACATAAGGGGAATCAGCACTAGTTAACGTTGACTGGATAAGCATGAACTTGTGTTGATTTGCCATATGGACTGAAGGGGGTAATGGGAAGAACGTAGCTGAGCTCCCCAACTGCACCTATAGAACACAAACCTCACAGAGCAACTTCTGCAAGAAGTATGACTCAGAGATATCACTCTCTCTTCTGTGCTCCCTGGACAAGGATGTACCACTTCAGGCTCCCCTCTGCTCATGTAAATAGGGGAACATTTGTCCCTATGCTTGTAGCCCTTATGATTGTTAAGAAAATCTTTCCAATACAGAACTGATGCAGTGCAGTCTGCCTGATTCTCCAGACAGGCTCAGCGAACTATAGCCTCATTCATTTCAATGGAGTGTTGCGTTGTCCTTTATTAAGTAGCAGTAGTGCACTAGCTTGGCGCAAAGCACAGAAGAAACTTGCTCTCTGCCCCAAGGAGCTTACGGAGTTAATCAAGAACACAAAACACAATTGGGAGTGGACTACATCCACCCTGATCGAATTGGCCTTGTCAGTACTGGTTCTCCACTTGTGAGGTAACTCCCTTCTCTTCATGTGTCAGTTTATAATGCCTGCATCTGTAATTTTCACTCCATGCATCTGAAGAAGTGGGGTTTTTTACCCACGAAAGCTGATGCCCAAATAAATCTGTTAGTCTTTAAGGTGCAACCAGACTCCGTGTTGTTTTTGTGGATACAGACTAATACAGCTACCCCCTAATAGAAAACACAATGCAAGCAAAGGTGGAGACCAAAGCAAGACAATATGCGTGGCTAGGAAAGGGAGTAAGGAGATGGAATAAAAGATTTATTTTCTGGACTGAATTTTCGCAAACCACGTTCTCTGTGCCCCTTAAGGGATTGACTTTGATTTTAGTTCACTAGTTCCCCTTTTCATAGAATCATGGAATATTAGGGTTGCAGAGATCTCTGCCTCTCTTTCTTTTCCCAACCTCTCCCTTTGTTGACACTTGCTGTATTTAAGTACACTCTTCCTCTCACCTCCCTGAGCTGGTTCCTCAGACACTGCTACTTGTATCTCCCAAGCCTTGCACTGCCCCCAGCATTGCTGTGGCAACTGCCAGCAAAATCTCTGGGAGGAGGAAAAGCAGCACTCCCAGTTACCAAGGCAACAGCCAGCCTTTGTTATACTGGGTTCTGACAAGGTGCAGCTTTGCTGCTGCTTCTACTCTTGCTCTGTGGAGGAGTTCACAGAACAGCAGTTGCAGCTACCATAGGCAGTAATACAACGACTATTACTGTGGTAGGTGCTTTATAAATGAGTATTCAAATCCATCTCTAACCTCCTGATTTCTGAGCAAAGTTTACAGCAGGAGACAAGAATAGGATGGTCAAAGAATTAAAGTGAATGAAGAAATGTTTTTAAATGGTTATTGGAATAACTATATGGTTGTGTGTAATGAACAAGTGTATCTGACATAGGGTAAAAGCAAATCCCATGCTGTGCCATAGAAGCTGATCACCACAGGGGTCATGGAAGAATAATTTCTCCCTTAGGTCCAATACAGTATTGTTCAGTTGACCATGCACATGATCACGTGTACTGTGCAAAATTCCACACTTCCAGTTCATGAGGGTGGAGATGGGTATGGTTGTTTAGACCTCATTTCACTTCATATGGGTTTTCATCCTCTTTTAGTGTATAGGCTAAGACAAAACCTCAGTCAAACCCACTGCAGTTTCTGATGCTTTGCACTAGAAACAATATAATTCAGCCCAGTTTCACTCATTTTACCCTCTGCAAAATTTTGGTGAGTATATTTTAACAACATCCAAACCCAGGAGGCTCTTATAAGTCAAATCATAGAAGTTTGTTACCTTCCTCTGAAGCTTTAGCTGTTGGCTATTTTATATCAGACTGAAGCAATTAACAATCTAATCTGCTATTGCAAATCAGAAATTCTTATATAAGTAAACCAGTGGACAGCGTGGGCTCTCTGCTGCCATCTATTGATGAACAGAAAGAAAAGACCTTATTTGCATGAACACACTTTTGCCAAGGTGATCAATTTTGGCTTAAAATTCACTTATGTCTTGACTGCAGGGGTAATGAAATGTTATCCTTCTTGCTAATTGATAAAGGTGAAATCACTGATAAGCTGGTCGATGGGGACAGTCTCAGACCTTGTTTGGAGACTGTTTGTGGTGAAAGACAAGACACAGGCAGTGGTGGTAGCAGTGAGGTTCCCTGTTACCCAGGTAAATCACTACAGCTGAAATCACAGAGAACTGAGCTAAGTGGTAGAACCTCCGAACACAGCATTGTGCCTAAAACGTTGCATGGTGAGAGAGACAGCAACTTCAAAGGCACCCTCTCCCTATCAAGTCCTGTAGCTGTGATTACTAATAGCTGGGCTAAGTAGTCACGGTGCTGTAGGACGTTAAACCAAGGACAGGGTAACAGTAGATACAGCAGAGGAACCACTCACCCCATCTAAGTGAACTTACCTGAATGTGCCCCTGGACTCTGGGACTTTGCTGACCTCAGACAACACACACAGCAGCAGAGGGAAAGGAGGAGTGGAAGAGGGAAACCACAGTTGGGAGATCACTGGTGTAAGGGACGAGACTTGAGTTTTTGTGCAGAATAGTAAACCACTATGCTCTGCAATTTATAAAACACCTTTAAAATAATCTTCTCTGTGGCTTCCCTGCCATTTACATCACCCACTGCATTCAAAATGCAGCTACTAAAATCTTTGCCTGCTGTTCTGAACACATTACTCTTAATATCCCCCCCCCCACACACACACAGACTCTCTCTCTCCTACTTTTCCAACACATCAAGTTCAAGCTTCTTGTTGTCATGTCCAAGACCCTTGACATCTCTGCTCCTTCCTGGCTACTCAGCTGATCTAGTATCTTATCACATCAGCCGCCTCTGCCTTGTGCTCAGCCAGCACTGCCAGTTTTAAATGTCCACTTGTCCCACAAACATGTCTGTGCTTTCTTCCATGCTGCCACTTATGCACAGAACCTGACCAACACCAGTCTGACCTGTAAGCCTGCCTCCCTCTCCTTCAACTCGCTCAAGACCGATCATCAACCTGATTACTACTTGTAGATCACCTGTGTTGTCTTTGTATTGTAAGCTCTTTTGGCAAGGACTCTCTTACTATGTGTATGAGCAGCACCTAGCAGAATGGGACTCCCAATCCTGAACTGGGCCTCTGAGTTTTCCTTCTGTGTATAATACATTTCAATGTAGATATAAACTATACTTTAAAGAAAAAAAAGTTGTCCATGTCCAATATGGAAACTGTGCTTATGTTCCTGAGAAGTCTGTAGTCCCTATGTAAAGTAATACAACTCCATATACTTGACAAATTACTGAACCTTTCACTAACAAATCTAGGCCAAAAAATGGTCAACCAGGCAAAAACACAGACAGATACATTTAGAGAACAGTACACTGGATTCTCCCCAATCTGTCTTGCTCAAGAGATATGAAAGGTGATTACAAAACCAATTTGATTGCATTTTCTAAAGGTGGCACTTCGGACCCAAAAGAAGATATCTACATCCCCAGGTTTGCCCATGTATTTTTTCCTGACTGCTTAAGCAATGCAAATACATTATCTCCATAGTTTAGGTGCAAAATGCACTTCAAAACTTCCATGTTTAAGGAATTATTGGATAAATTATCAAGGAATGTATGTTATATGGAAGTGTATACACGTACACACACAATTGTTTTCATTGTCACTAGGTGCTTCAAGAACAGTTCTAAAAATACAGCAATGTTTTTGCATGCTTAAATATGCATTCAATCCCAATGGGTCACCTGATGACAGCAAAGACATCATTTAGCAACTGTTTTCTGTAATCCCACAACACTCAAGTTACCATTCAAAATTGCAAGAAATGTCCGTTACCATACTGCTTGAAGAGAAGGGCCCTTAACACATTACACTGAATACAGACTCTATATAGTCTCAAGGACCATTAAGATTCTGAGGAGTCTATGGAAAAGATACCTGCAAACATCCTGGGACTGCCTCTCTGGTTACAACGATACCAAAAATGAGCTGTCCTGAAACGTTCACAGGGAGACAGTCACTTCACAAAGTAAGCTGAGTCATTACTCCCAGACTAAGAAGTTTTAGAAGCCAGCACCTCAGGTGAATAATATGTTGCACAATGGAAAGGGTTGGGATTTCTCTGAATTTTTAGCCCTAGGAGCTATCTGCAAAACATCATCCCATATAAGAACCAATAAAAAAAGTTTTTCGGATGCTGGAATTGTATCTTTATCTGTAATATTTTTCTGGGTTATGTGAGAACAAAGAGTTGTTTCCAAAAGTGAAAAGTTGATCTCACCGAGAAAAAGATGTTTTATTGCTCCTATAAGCCATTTTGTTTATACCATGCAAAATTGAAAATATTACAGAAGAATAGGGGAAAGCTAGTGGATTTTGCCTGCTTTTTGCTTTCTCTGTTAATGAGATGTGACAAACAGTTTGCTAGAGTTCACAGCCTGAGAAGCATTTTTGACCTCACACTGACTATTCCACATTTCATGGGATGTTACTCATTTTAGTCCCCATTCTATTGTTGAAAATTATTTACATCAGAAATAAAGAATTGTGACACTGAAGGCACAGGGTGTTATTTACACTAAAGGAAGAAATCCCACAATGATTAAATACTTCACCTCTGAAGCATTTGGCAAGTGCTGTCTATTTGTCTGGAGTGACCTCACTATGGTGACTCATGCCTTTGTGATTTCTAGGCTAATTTTCTGTAATGTGCTTTATTTGAGGCTTTCCTGAAGACTCATTTCTAGGTTTACTATTGCAGGATTAGACAGCACAACTGCCTTTTCCTGTGAAAGTGGATGACAAACACTCTGAATTTATTGGATGTTTAGTGCGTACACACTAAGGTTTACAGCCTTAAAACAAAATTCTTATTAATCTGATTCTCCATCAACACATTTTTCCAATTGAACCAACCTAACAGTGACAAACCCATCAAAAGGCCATGATCAATAGATGTTTAAAGTGGCCCTCATTTTGCCAAAATCAGTCAACAGAGTAACCTGATGATGGTCCTACATACTGCTCAATGGAAGGGAAGTTTGTTTACTTTTCACAACTTTCCCAGGCCCCAGTTTGCTTAGAAAAAACTAAAGATGGCTGCAAGTGAAGTATATTATTGAGAGCCTCAGTCTGTTTCCTTTCTTTGGCAGAAACAGATGGAAATTTGATTCTCTCACAATTTGAGAGCGCTCAGAATAACTAAATTGGTGCTATGGAAGTGGAAACGTACAACAAAATGCATAAAACTAACAAACAGTCTCATTGCTGAATTGTAGAAATATGGTTTCATACACAGGCTCACCACAAATAGCACCTTACAGTAAATCACAGGATAATTCCAATAAACCACATTATGGGCTTAGGCTAGCCTAGCCCTAATACTAAATTTGTGGTCTTTTGCTATTCCATTGTGCAACATAACACAGGTATAGCTTTGCATGACATATCACTCTGACCTGGTTTAAATCAGAGGCAACTTCTGTTAAGTGTTTTATTCATTACCAGCCAAGTTGTTTCACCATCTTTTTAACTCCCCAAATCCTTCCTTTCAGCTACATAGCTGTAAAACATTCAAGTCCTTCCCTGCTTTTTAAATCAGTTTTCCACTATCCATTCACAGACAATTACAAACTGTGCTTCTTGCTTTTGGCACATCAATTGTTCTACTTGATTAAAAAGTGAAACGGTATCTGTACTGGGCCTTTCTTTGACAATTAATTCCACGTGCAGCACCTAGTTAGATATCACAAATCACTCTAATCAGTTTGGATGCAGTGTTGTTGTAGCAGGGTTGGCCCCAGGAAATTAGAGAGACAAGGTGAGTGATGTAATGTCATCTGTTGGACCAGCTTCTATTGGTCGGCAAGAGATGCTTTTGAGCTACATAGAGCTCTTCCTCTGAGGAGCTCGAAAGCTTCTCTCTTTCACCAACAGAAGTCTGTCTAATAAACAACATTACATCACTCACCTTGTCTCTCCAATCAGTTTATAATTTAACTGAATGCAGCTCCATACATGTTTATTTAACAAATAAATAGTGTCCCATTGGAGGAGTTTAAATAATAGTTATTTTAAATACTGTTAGGATTATCTGATTGAGGGGAATAAAGACAAAGGGGAAAAGTAATTGAAAAATTGAGGGATTCATTACTTTTAGAGAGGTCATATTAGCTAACCTCAAATTGCCCTACTATAGGCCTATATTAATGAAATCTTCAATAAGACATTAAGCCAAAATGCTGTGGATACACTAGAGTTTTTCTATAAAGTCTCATCTTCTATAGTAGCAAGATCTTTCTGGATCGAGGGCCTTGAAAAGGTTCTCATTCTGGCAACCAGATTATTTGGAAATAGCTATTTCCAAACAGGACAAATATCAAGCTTGAGGTAACATCTAAATTGGCTAAAGTGGGGTTTAAGTTTTTGCAATAAAATGCAAAAGGAATCATATGGAAAGATTAATGCCATCCTAGAGTCCCCTCATTTTAATAACCTAAATTATAACTCATATACCATTTCCTAACTACAGGATTTCTCCATACAGAAATGGAGTTGGAAGTAGAAAAAATTAAACAGGACCGAATGGAAATTTTATTGGAAGGTTTTCCTCTTGAAACACCAGTCAGTAGCTTGCATTCCTGAGGTACCATGAGTTCCAATGCAAAATAAAATCTAGTACTGCAGGTGATATTCCTGAAAAGTATAATCAGATTTGTCAATATCTAGAAGCAGGGAGTCAAATTTTATTTGAGCCCAATTCCTTATATGCAAAGTGTAAGCATATAGTACAAAAAGAAATCTGCCCTTTTGGGGCTCCTGAGGGCAAAGAGGTTTCTCAGTAGCTGGTGTGTCTGAGAATTTTTCAGCTGAAGGCCACTTCTCTCTTTAAAGTATTTCTTCACTTTTATTCTTCAACCAGAGAAACAAAAATGATTAAATTCAAGGGTTGGGATTAGGTGTATGGGCCCTCACGTCCACTCTCGTCCCTGTAGTTCTGCACCCTATAGCATGCATCTTCTGTGGTCCTCCTACCAACCACTCCTAGCAAGTCTGTTTTAGCTAATTTTCAGCCATTGTCTTGCAGTATAATATAACCTGTTTGGTATTTCTAGATGCACCAGTATTTTAAGTATTCAATAACAGTCACACCTTTTTCTTATAAGATGCACTGACTTTAGTACTCAGAACTATAATGAAAATGTCAGACTATTAACTAGCTTCCTAATCATACTTTTATGGCTCTTTTTACAAGCAAGTTTTGAGTTCAGTGTTGGCTCAGTTGTAGCTCTTGGTTCCTCAGCCCAATTATAAAATCTCTAGTCAGAACAATATTAAACCCAGAGAGGATGACTATACCACAACAAGAATATTAACTTTAAATAGCCATAATCAAGAAGGTAGGAATCAGACATGAGGCATGTGAAAAATGTAAAGACTTCAAGTGAATTATTTAGTATACTGTATATTCTTTACATTTATTTTACAAATAAACTAAACAGGATTCTTGTCAGAGATTTTCTGCCAGAACAATTTACACAGACCATCTGTCATATGGGAGAAGCTTCCAGAATGTTCTGCCACCTCACCTAAATTCCTGAAGCTCCTCACATGCTTTTGCCAATTTTCATCCATATTATGTCTGTTTCAAACATCAGAAACCTACAAAAAGTGATAAGTTTAGCAGAGGTACATGATTGTATACTGAGTCTCAATAATGGGACCAAAAATAGCAGTGTCGCTGGGGATTAAAGGCCAAGAGCTGAATTCTTATTGCACATTATACTTTATAGCAAGAAGGCTACTGTATCAGCTGTTGGTTTACAGCACAAACTTGCTGTCATTTAATTTTAGTACAAATAAGAGATGCAAAACAGGGAGTTGGGCAACCTGGGCTCTATTCTTGCTCTGCCACAGCCTTGTTTTGTGACCTTAGTCACTTAACCTTTCAGTGTTTGTTTCTGCATGTGTAAAATGGAAATGTTACTGCATGCAGAGACACAAAATTGACTAGCCACATGTTGGGATCATCATATGGAAGGTGCCATAGAAGTACAAAGAAAGTGGCAGCATTATATGAGTATTAGGAACTGAACACACAGGCACAAATAATCACTGTCCGCCATTCCATAGGTACTATAAGCCATGATTCAGGAAAGGACTGAGTATATGCTTATGTCTAACTTAGCAGAGAAACAGACTAATCACATATATGAATGTGAGTTCCTGAATCGGGTCCTTAAAGGCTAACTTGTATTTACTGTGTCTACGAGAAATTTCTCAGAGATAAACCTGCCCAGCCCTTTCAATATTTAAAAATAAATCTCTCAGCTCTCAAAGAGATTCAGTTCAGCTGTTTCTGTGCAATTCCATTTATGTTAGCCATCTGCTAAAATACACATATCTGAATCCAAATGAGTTTTTATTCAGTTGTATCTTCAACAATTTGTGAAACGCTTTTCTAATGGTCCCAAAATATGTGCCTACATTTATCAATGTCTCTGGCATGTGTTTTGGTTGAATAATGCCAGAGGTACTTCTACTGACAACTGTCCAGTAAAGATTATGAAAGTGTTTAAACCACATAAGATTTAAATCAGCATCTTTCATTAGCTTTTCCTCAGCATTCACTTTCTGAACATCCCTTGCAATACAATAAATAGAATGATAGGAAAAATTTCATATACCTCTAGATTTTGTTTTGCTTTGTCTAATTCTTTTAAATACAGATTCCACATATTTAACTTTGGAGTGCATCATTCTTGTCTAAAGATTGTTTTAGCTTTAAATATTCTGACTGTGCATGCTTATGCAACTCTGCAAAACTCATGAAATCTCTTAAAGATCTGAGAGTTTGCAAATAAAATTTTCCTTCTAGTTCTCCTCATACATCCTTTGAGTTTTTATTATGAATGATGAATTGCCTCAGCCATTCCTTTGGATTAAGTTTTGATATTAGGAGCACCACCGGCTGTCACTCTTTGCCAGACACCAGGCAACATGCCAGACTTGCTTCACCCTTCCAAACACATTGTACAGATATGCCTGGGGAATGTAATAGTTAGTAGCCCCAGTTCTGAATCCTGTGTTGATCACTTCCACACCAACTGTTTAGTTGTCCCTCATCTAAACAGTATGTGTACTGGTTAATCTGTCCCTGTCTTCAGGCTGCTTACTCGTATTCCTCAGTGTATCCTCATTACCTTCCATCCCACTCAGTACTACAGTTTCATCATGATCTTCTTACATGTTGTCATCCGTCCTGCTGCTTCCTATTTTCTCTTTCCTCCCACATTCCCTCTTCTACCTTTCCCTACTAGTATCCCACTGTCCCATCTCTACTCCCACAAATTTTACCAGTCTGTGATGCCCTCCATCGTTGCTCCAGCTTCAGCCTACGGTTACTCTCTAATGTTCACCATTCACTCTATTTTTTCCTTGCTGCTGGTGACTTCTCCCCTGAACCTTCTACCTCTTCTTATTCCTCCCACCTCTTTATAGTTAAACACTGTTGCCCTTTACACTGGTTGCCAATATGTCCTGGGCTAGTACAACAGCCAGAATTGTAGGGGTGCAAGAATACCTGAGTAATGCCCTTTTGTTCCAGCACCTATACCAGCAGTCAGGACTGGAGATGGTGTAAAAGCCACCATAGTGTAATGGAGATATTGAGGGGCCAGGTCTGTAAGGTGTATTTTGGGAGGCAGGGGCTCCCAGAATAAAATGCCATAGGACATGACATAGGAACCTAATGTTTCCTCTTAATCAATGTATCTTCTTTCTCCATTATCATCAATGTGTTTCCCAACTACACTAGATTGCAACCTTCCCATCTTTGAGACCTCTGTTTCCTCCCCTGACATCCAGGTCCAAATGCTACAGTAACTTTCATTATATATCCAAAATGCACCTCTGTCTACCAAGACATTAGTTCATGCTTTCACAATCCCTTGTCTTGATTGTTGCAAATATTTTTCCTGGATATCCCTGCTTATATTACTCTCTTGCGCCTTCCTACACCTGCTCCAGATCATTGATTCCACTCCAAGCTCCCCCACTGCCTCAAATTAAGGAGAGCTCAGAGTTAATCAATTATCCTTCTACAAAAAGGCATTTGTATGTCAAACTGATGCATACTTCATGTCAATAAATGAAACTAGAGACAAACCTCCAAACTTTCGTGTAACTATAAACACTGACTGCAGCACCTTCTAAGCTTTATGTAACTACCATCTGTACTTCAGAACACATCAAGTCAGTCACTTAATTAAGTACAACTGAAAAACTACAGTGACTTTTTTAAATTTAGCTTTGAAATTCATCAAGAATCACTTCTGAGAATAAATAGGAGTGTATGATATATTGTAACAGGTTGAAGCCAAAACTAACAAGATCTTTGCATGTCTTAAAGAGTCCATTTTCAGGGAAGTCAGGAGTCTCCCTGACTTGTTACCTAGAAGAATTACTGAACAGTCACCACTCATAAACAGATTGTGAGACCTGCAATTTCCTAGGCAAATTTTTGTATTGCAATCTCCACTGATTTTTTTCCTGTTGTCAGCTGCTCACTTCTCATACCAGCTGCTCCACCCAACTGTTTTAACTTAATATCTCCATCTGATATAAACTAGAGCAGACTGAAACAGTGTAAACTCTCTGTGTAAGATGATGGCATAGGGTGACCCTGGTGGAGCAGAATGTCGGGGAGCAGAATGTCTGGCAGCAGTACAACCAGTACAAGATTTCAATCAAGAGAAATGCAATAAAGAAGAACCAGAATAAATCTGAAAAGATATTATGTTATGTGGAGACTGCTTCTGCAAGGTACTGAACACTGTCAAATCTCATTGACTTGGTTGACCAGATGCAGGTCCTCAAGGGATCTCTCAGAATCAGGTCCAATATGATAGGCACCTTCCTAAGTCCATTTTCTGGAAAGACATCTCCAGGGTAGGAATCATTTTCAGTAATAAAAAAAAAAAAAAAAAAAATCCACACTCCCTGCCCACCACACACACAACTTGCTCCAAAGTCTTGTGATTAGTTTTTCCTTTGCCAGAATTTTGCATTATTTATTCGTTTTCACGCAGTAATATGAACTATTTGTCTAGTAAGAAAGATAAGTCAGTGCCTCAATCTGTCAAATGTAAGTTAGTATTGCCATTATAAAGCATAAAATCTTCAAAAAATGAAGAAATAAGTGCATAGTATGTTCAAAGTAATCTTTGAATGATTTATTAGTTAAGTGAGAGGAGAAAATATTCATGATTTGGTGGTGAATTTCCTCTCCTCCCTCTCCACTCCCACAAGAAAAGCAGGAAGCATGAAATGTACCACCAATTAATTTATTACTTTTAGATTTTGAATAGATTGATTTTACATTTAATTATGTATAAGTTTTGCTTAGAATTTGGTGAAGATTCTAAATCTTGTACAAAAACTGGCGGGCATTGTTTAATTGTGCATTATCAGTCTAGCCAAATCCTGCTAAACTTATTCATGCAAGTAATCCCACTGCTTTGACTGGAAGTAAATAAGCAGGATTTGGCTGTGCCTCTATTGAGTGAAGAAGCCATCTAAGGGGACATCTACACAGCAGCTAGGAGATGTGATTCCCAGCTCAGGTAGACATACATATACTAGCTCATCTTGAGCTAATGGGCTAAAAACAGTGGTGTAGCCACACCAAGTGGCCACCCGAGCACAATCCAACCTAACCCCCTAGGATCCTACTCAAACCACCTGAACCACCTCTTGTGCTTCAGCAGCCACACTGCTATTTTTAGTATACTAGCTCAAGGAGAGCTAGCATATGGATCTTGCCTGGTGCTGGCACCACCCTCTCATTTACTTCTGTGGGAGCCAACGGTGTTCAGCACCTCCCAGCTCCAACTGTAAAGATGATCTCAGCTGAATATTGGCCGAGGGAGGAAGGAGGGGAGAGACAGGAGAGTTTAGTACTAGTGGTTTGCAAACTACTTAAGTTAAGCATTGGGTTCTAAAAACAGAGTCAGGAAATGTATGCAAAGGCAGGATAAATAGAGCTCATTTTAGAATAGTGGAAGCATAGAAGCAGAGGTACAGACAAGATGAGCAGGTGGTGTTTTTTTGGTGATATTAGTATACACTTAAATTAGAAGGTAAAACATACGCTGTAAGGCAGAGTAGGGAGCATCTCAAGTAAAAACAAACTCATTTCCCCCAATAGTTGTGATGCACACAGAGCAACACACTTACTTTACAAGTAAAGAAAAACTATTAGCACTGTATATGGGATTAAACACATGCCAGCTCATTTCAGGCGTTTTCCTGTTCCTATTAAAAAGTCAGTGATGAGATCCCCATTTACTTCAGCTGGCTTGTGCTCTGTGAACAATATGTTTAACATACATCATAAAATCAAATTATGAATTAAAAAAATTACCTCTCCATAAGAATTTAATTTTATATTAAAAGAAACTTTAGGCAGGACTGAGGCATTTAGACATTCTAGCCAACATTCTCCAGACTTTTGTTTTACACCCATTTTCACACAGATGGGAATGGCTGCATTAGGTGCAAGAAAGGCCCCAAAACATTGACCTCCTACAGACTTTGGTTTGTTTTTGGTTTTTTTGAGTGGTGGGTGGGAAACCTCCCACTGTCCGGGTCTTCTTTATTATTTAAACTAGACTGCAACTTTATAAACATCACCTCATGAATAAGAATTTGTTTGCAGCAGGAGGACACTGATGTTATTGTATCCCTACATTTTGTAGTGAGAGCAATTTAATTTCAGAAAAATTTTGTTTATTTTTTTGACTTAGTACACAGTGCTGTGTTTTAGCATTGTTACACCAGATGGCAGACATGAGCTCTATTTAAAGTAATAAACCCAGAGAGAATTTTAGTTTTTGCAAGTGAGACAAAATGTAGTCCTAAAATCCCAGCACTTCATTTATGATAACCTGAAAAGATAAATTACAAATTCCAGACAGTTTCACCATACAACATGCACTGAGTGGTCCCAAAAGCATCCACGACTTTACCCTGTTACAACATGGTTTTTATCTATAGCACTAATTTGAAATATCAGTGATTTCACCATGGCAGTGATGTCACAGCTACTATATCATACCAATGGAACAGGTCTACAGGGGCCTACTAAATGTAATTTCTTAAATATATGGCATGGTTTTGGAGAGTATTTTTACTGTTTTATACTCATCAAGTCCCCAGTCCTTTCAAACACCTATGCACATGCTTAACTTTACTACCCTGAGTAAACCTGCATGTGAATACAGGTTTGCAAGACTGGAACTTAAGGTTTCTCATGCAATAACTTTGAATAAGTATGCATTTAAAAAAAAAATCAAATGGCACTTGCCACATCCAAGCTCTAGTGAAATTTCATGATGATTGGTATCAGCACCACAGTAGATGAACATGGAACATGCAGAGTAGAAGCTCACCAGCCAAAAGGGAGAAAAAGGTCCTAAGACTTAAAAGAGGAATAAAATCAGTTTAAAAGTAATATGGTTTTAGTTGCTGCAATTTTGTGATTTACTTTTGGATAGGGTGACCAGATGTCCTGATAAAATCAGGACTGTCCCGATATTCAGTCGTTTGTCCCACGTCCCAATGGATGTATGGTCGGGAAGCCATTTGTCCCATATTCTGGCTTACATATTTGCTTTGGCGATGCTCTGGACCTGCCCCCCATGTGTCCCAATATTTTGTTCATGTAATCTGGTCACCTTACTTTTGGAGGCAAGCTTTTTTTTAAAAGTGTCTTTTTTGGCAATTCAATCCTGCACACAAGCAAGGCAGTCATGCTGGACTGGAACTCAGTGCTAGACATATTTTAGCACATTTTTTTTGGAACCACAGTATCATCTTCTGAAATTGACACCTGACTTAGACACATGAAATAATTTCATAATGATCTAACAGCAAAAACCGATGTTTAAGACTCTCTTTGCTGTCAGCTTGGTGGGAAAAATATGGGACAAGATATATAGTTTAAAGCCTATTAACAGAGAATCTCACACTGCTCCTAATGACCACCATTCAGAAGGGAAGGGGAGAGGGAATCAGATATTTACCAGAATTATTTCAAATGTGGGTGAACACGGTGCAACTATGCCCCACGTAGCTGGAATTTTAGGGGCATTTGGCCCAGCTTCATCTGTGGCTGGTCAGCTGCTTTCCAGCTGAGAGGTTGGGGTTAGGTGATGGTTTGAAGATCACCTGGTCCTTATAAGAGTCAGCAAGTGCTCAGATGCCTGAGATAGCACCTCAGGTGAACAAATCCAATCTGTATGCAATTCACAGAGTTGTGTTTTTTTTTTAAAAAAAACAGTAGGTCCTAAGTGACTTGGAAAAACAAAATTGGAGCAAGCTAAAAAAAGCTTAGGTGAACTTAACAGAACAAACGGAAACATTTTCAAAATATGCCTTTGTTATGGTATCTGTCCCCAATCTGAACCTTAGAGTCCAAAAAATTGGGGTACCAGCATGAATTTCTCTAAGCTTAATTACCAGCTTAGATCTGATAGACTGCCACCACCCAAAAATATATAGTGTTTTGGGGCACTCCAAAAACCTTCCCTGGGGACCCCAAGACCCAAATTCCTTGAGTCTCACAACAAAGGGGAATAAACCATTTCCCTTCCCCCTCCTTTCTTTCTCCCAGATCTTTCCCGCCCTGGGTACACCAGAAGATCACCGTGCTTCAAGCTCCTGAATCACAACACAGAGAAGTCAGGTTTCTCCTCCCCCTTCTCCCCCACTCCCAGGCTTTCCCTCCCTGGGTATCCTGGAGAGATAGACAGTGATTCAAACTCCTTGAATCTTAAAACAGAGGGATTCCACCTCCACCCCTCCCCTTTTCCCCTCACCCAGAGGCAATACAGATTCAAGCTCTGTGAAACTAAAACAAAGAGGAAATTTACCTTCCCCCCCCCGCCCCTCTCTCTCCCACCAAGTCCTTGGTGAGTACAGACTCAATACCTTAGCATTAACAAGGGGTAAAAAATCAATTAGGTCTTTAAAAAAAGAAAGAAAAAGTAAGAAATCTGTAAATACAAGATGTAATATTACAGGGTCTTTCAGGGTCTTATAGAAAATGGAGAAAAAGCCTCCTCCAGCAGAAATACAATTTAAAATACTTTCAGCCAAATACACATTAAAACTCTACCAGCCAGATACACATTTGCAAATAAAGAAAACCAATTAAAAAGACTAAAGCCGCCTTTTCCTGCTTTATTATAGACTTGAACGAAGAGATTGTTTTAGAAAGATTGGAGGAATCTGCTTACATCTGGTCCCTCTGAGACCCCAGAGAGAACACACACACAAAGAAAAGAACACACAAACAAAGACTTCCCTCCACCGAGATTTTAAAGTATCTTGTCTCCTGATTAGTTCTCTGGTCAGGTGTTGCAGGTCACTGTTTGTTAACCCTTTACCGGTGAAAGAGACATTAACCCTTAGCTATCTGTTTATGACAGCCTTCCACATGCTTCTCTTTAAAAATGTATGTATTTCAAGTGTATGTAAGTGAAACCCCGAAGACAGATGCACAGGTTTAAATATATGCATGCACATTCAACAAGAGGATGAAAAATCCCATGGGCAGATGGTATAGAAATTGTGTATAGTGCACATCAGTTCACTAAGGGCAGATACTTCAGTGTATGTTCTCACAAAGAATTAATGTTTCACTCACATTCAGTACAGCTGACCTGCTCCCCTTGTAATGGACCTAGATAGCTATGTAACCCTTCTGCTAGGTGGAGCTAGCAGCAACCAGGGCCAGGTTCTATGTCTAGGGGTTCCTTTCAATTGATATAACATGGAACTGGCTTGAACCCCCACCCAGTAACCTAGCAAAATAACACACCACCCCGGGCACCTCTGAGAGGCAACACTTCCCCACCCACAAGCACAGAGTCCAAGTGTAGAAAATAAACTTTTATTAAACGGAAGGAAGTAACTCAGAGTTAATATAGGAAAACACCACAAACAGGGTTCATAAACATAAACTATGAGTAAAAGACTCACCCCCAAGTAGATTGGGCAGTGCCCTTTTCCCTTCAGCAACTCAAAAGTCCCTTTCACGTGCCCGACCCTTCTCTGCACCCTATTCACAATTGCTGTCCTTGGTCAGTGCAGACCCAGAGTTCAGAGGTGCATCTGCAGAGTTCACCTCCCACCCTGGGTTGGGGGATAAAGAGGCATCTTACCCATGCCATGCCCCTCTGCCGGCTGCCCTGATACTGTCAGTCACCTTCTGCCTCTCTGCAGTAACCTCTATACATAAGTCTCAGTGATTTTTAGCTCTTTTGCAGGCTGGGCAGAAACACTGCCCCATCTCAAGAGATTTCAACTCTTAGCAGGCAGGGCAGAAACACAGACCTACATTGACCTGATATTGCAGTGCCTCCAGGACCAGTGCCAAGAAGAAGAACCTGATTTCAACTCTGATTGAGCAATTAAAATAACAAGAGGCCCCTATAATGAAGCCTATTTAGCTTATTCTTCGAACAGTGGGGAAGAATAGGTTAAGACTGTCCAGAGAAGACCCAATGGGGTGGGGGGCGGGGCAGGCTGTACAGCCTTCTGACTAGGACTCCTATCCCCATTTCTCTTACTTTCACAAGGCTCTGACATTTAAGCCCCTGCTTAACAACATTCATTCAACTGAGGGTGCTGGTCCCCCCCCCTTATGTGGGAAAGGTTAAGTACAGTCCTGCTTTCCTGTATTCCTACAATAATTACAACATTGGTAACCTTATTTTATTACCCATGCATTCAGTACTAAGGTCATTTGTACCCAACAGCAGCCAAAGTTGATCCTTTGACACAGCTGTAATTGATGAATATGTAAACAGAACAGGAGCAAACTGTATTCACATAAACACACCCATAGTCTCTTCCCCTCCCACCCAGCTGTCAGGGAAGCATTCATTCAGACCCTGCTTCAAATCACAAATAGCTGTGACTAATCCAGTCCCCCATGCTCTGCAGCAACAATAATGTTTAGGTTGTTCTAGGAGTCCTCTTAGAGCATGACTGATATCAGGTTTAAACATGAAACCGTACCTTGAAATGTAGATTCATTCTGATCCTCTTGAACTTTGGCAATTACCTAGTGGAAAAGCACAGGATTTGTTTTCCCTTGGTCTAAAGTACATGTAACCTTGAACTCTTGTTGTTAGATACACTATACAGATTATCGCCTCATAAAAGGACATTGAAAGCTTGGTTGCAATCTATCCCTTGACATCAAGTCTTGTGCAGATATGGAAGGAGAGCCAGCTACAAGGTAAAAGTCATGCTGGCCGCCTATCTACAAACATAGGCCAAAAGCAACACCATGTTTGCCCCATCATATTCTGTCCCTACCTGTCCATCCACCACATACTGGGGAAGGAAGGACACTGCAATTCCTTCAAATTGTTCCATGGGGTAGAATTTGGCCCCCTTCCTCTATGTAACTGGCAAGATGATCAGTCCCCCAGACCACCAAGTCCCCTAAATTAGAATTTTAAGGGGAATCCAGTTAAAATCCTCTTGCTAGAAGGGCTAAAGTGAGGTAATTTCATAGCTAGTCAAGAAAAACTAAACCATTCACTGCTAAGTTCACCTTCCTCCTAGGTATACATCCTTGTCAGCTTTTGGGGTATGAACCCCATCTGAGGGGCAGACCCTCAGTTGGCTCTTTTACTTAGTTATTTTTAAATAAAACATCTTTAGCAGGTGTGTGCTGGGGATTACCTACTGAAGAGAAAGAACTCTTACCAGAAAAATGTAGATGTCAGTATTGCACTTTTTGTTATATATATAAAATGTCAGTGATTTAGCGTACGCCAGATAGACAGAAACTCAATTAAACATTATAGCCAAAGATAACCCTTCTTCCTGTAGCTAAAGCTCTGGCACGAACTAAGGGAATTTTTTTTTCTTAATTTGGTGCGTGCAGGGTTCAGATTCCGGCCACAGTGAAAAACACAACACAGAGCTCTCAGGCAAAAGTAATCCTCTTTATTTCACAACAGATGACTAGCTATTTGCTTGACTAAAAATACCAGTGTTTTCCTTGGGTAATCCACTAGCCTGTCTGGTCTACTTATTTCCCCACAACTCTAGGTCACTTGGATTAAAGATAGAAACTGTACCCTGACTGGAATTCTGTGCTCTACGATCACACTGTTAAAAAAAAAAGTGGGGCCCCTAGAATATTCCAATTCATTTATTGTGTTTATCTTTTATTTGTTAGCATGTTTAAAGTTATGCTTTTATAGCCCATACTGTAAACTTGCTTCAGATGTTATTTTTACTCTCAGTTTCCTCACTTCTGAGCACGTGTTGACATATTCCAATGCTCTCTTCCAGAATAATTAGGCTTGCTACTGGCACAAACCTGGGGGACACCACGATGGCAGAATGTGCAATGTGGAGATTGTGAGAAACTGGCCACAGTCTCCCAACATTGAATGTTCTGTAGGGAGCCAGTGCTACCCAAAGTGGGTAGTCCTTGTTCCCAAGGAGGCATAGCAAGGGCAACCAGGTAGGTGCCCTGATTCATCATATCACCTTAGCACAGAGGTGGGCAAACTACAGCCCGCAGTCCACATCCGGCCCACAGAACCCTCCTGCCTGACCCCTGAGCTCCTGGCCCAGGAGGCTAGCCCCAGGCCCCTGCTCTGCTGTTCACCCTCAGCTCACCCTGCCGCCGGCACAATGCTTTGGGCAGCGGGGCTGCGAGCTCCTGGGGCAGCAGCAGCGCTGCAGATCCTGGCCTGACCCAGTAGTCTGTGCTGTGCAATGGCATGGCTGTAGCACCACCAGTCACCAGTGCTCCAGGAAGCATGGTAAGGGGGCAGGGAGGTTAGATAGAGGGCAGGGGAGTTCGGGGTTGTGGTCAGGGGGTGGGATGCTAGATAAGGCTATCAGAGGGTGGGAAACAGGGGGGTTGAATGGGGGCAGAGGTCTGGGGGGGCAGTCAGGAGGAAGGGGAGGGTTGGCTGGGGCGGCAGGGGGCAGTCAGGGGACAGGGAGTGGGGCGGGTGGATGGGGCAGGGGTCCCGGGGTGCCATCAGGGAACGGGGGGCTTGGCTGGGACAGGAGTCCTGGGGGTAGGCCATCAGGGGGCGAGAAGTGGAGGGGGGGGCAGATGGGGAAGGGACCCAGGCCATGCCCCCCTCCCCTAACCAGCCCTATATACAATTTCCAAAACCCGATGCAGCCCTCAGGCCAAAAAGTTTGCCTGCTCCACCTTAGTAACTTCTCTCAGCAGGGCTCCTTTGGATCCCCAACTGTAGTTAAAACTGCTGCACCCTAGCAGATGGTAGTACTGCCAGCAGCGTTCCTTTGTGGTTCACCTGGCCAAGCAATTTTAGGGAAGTATAATTTACATTGTCACATGAGAAATTATCCAAGGTGTGGAAACATATTTTAGTAGGGATAGGGACAGTTGGATCAGATCAAACAACTTTCACTTCCCTCAGAATTCACTAAAGCTCACACAGAATTCATTTTGAGGCTTAATAAAAGAGGAAGTTTTGTTTGCTTTCGGTTTTTTAACTTTTACTTTTAGCAAGATACCACAGGAACTCCTCCTCATGATGGATCCAGCTGGACTAGAAGCAAGAAGTCTCATCAGAAGTTCTAGTTTCACAGTTTTGCAGATTGAAGTTGTTCAGAAGGTGCCAGTCCACATCCAAAAAACTGTTGTAATAATCCAGATTCAAAATTACACAGTGTTGAGGTTTTCACATCACTAGAATCAATCCCCTATCTTTCTTTGGATGTCTCATAGCTATAGCAATGTAGCTTTGTGTCAAAACAACAAATTATATTTAACAGAGGTTGTGTGGGGGAGGGAGGGAGAGAAGACCTCTGCCATCTAACTCTGCAATTTGCGCACCACACAACATAATGGACTTACACTGGCATGAAGTTATCTTTATAGAAGATCACATCAGGAATTAATTTAACCTACAAGGTTTAAAATTTTCCATTATCTCAGGAGTGACATTATCTGATTAAACTATGACCACACAACTCATTGTTGCTATCACTGTTATATAACTGCAATAAATCTTATACAAAGTGTAATGTATGGCCAGAAAGGGTTAAGCATCCTGCAGGATAATTGACCCAGAATCAACCCTTAGAGAGATGTTAGAACAGTATGTAAATGGTAATTAAGGCCATTCCATGGTAGATAGGCTAGAACTTTGAAGTGCAAACCTACATTGTTAAAGAATTAGAGGGGATACTAATTGTATGTGCTTACTTATATCTTGTAGATGTTACCCATGTAAACAGACAGTTCCTGTCACTATAGTTAATGAATCAAAAGGACATATTAACATTTAGATGAACTGTAAACATAGTAGCATCACTGTGTTTGTCTCTGACATTTACAGCAAATCACCTGAGAATGATGGAAAATGGGCAACTGCCTTATTTTAATCTGTGTGAAATAATTACCAGTGATGCTTAGGAAATGGAACTACTTCAAAAGTCTCCATAATTGCCTATTGTTCACCAAAGGACTCTGAGCTGTCACAAGGCAGCCTGAAACTGTATAAAGATGCCTTGGGTCCCAATCCTTTTTATCTCAGATCTGCTTGATGCTTCATGCAGAGGGAAGCTCAAACCCAAGACAGATCTCCAGTCTTAATCTGGAATCATCCTAAATATGAACATTGAATTATAATTTATGGACTATTTCTGAAAGAACTCTTTGCAACTGCAAAGATCATCTCCACTATGAATCTTATCTCAAGAACTGTCTATATTTTTAATAAATTTTACTTTAGTTAATAAGAATTGGCTGTAAGCGTATATGTGGTTAAGATCTGAAATATTCATTAACCTGGGAGTAATGTGTCTGAGCTTTTGGGATTGGAAGAACTGTTTTATATGACAAATAAGATTTTCAGTAATCCTCATCATATTTGACTTGGTGTCTGGGTGGAGGCCTAAGGCTGGGTTACTTTAAGGGGACTGTGGTGTTGGCTTCTGGGTAACCAGTGAGGTATTACAGAAGCTGTTTTGTGCTGGTTTGGTAAATCTAAGTACTGGAATATCCACCAGCTTTGAGGATTGTCTTCCCCATTCTTTGCAGTTCACCCTAACTGAGTGACCTCAGTTTGTTCTCCCGGGAATCCCATCACCATTGTGTGTAATTTATTCTGAGTTTTTATAGATCATTTATACCTATACACTGAGGCCAACATTACAAAACTAAGTGGTTTGAATACCACACCACAGAGAGACAGTCTCAGAAATGAGATGAGAAGTCTCATACAGGTTCAGGGGAAAGAAGAAAACAGACACCAGTATTGTTTATCTCATAGTAAATAGATATTCAGAAGGTCATCTAGCAAGATGCCTTGCCTGTGTGCTTAGGATATGTTGCCCCTTTTTCTTCGCTCATACCTGATTACAGGTGATACTCAATGAGTAGTGAGTCTGACTTCACATTAACATGGCAAGCAGAACTTGGCCTAATATTTGGAGGCAGGCAGTAAAAAAAAAAAAAACCACACAAACCAAACACACACACGTTTAGTAACACCCTGGCCTAAATTGCCAGAGAGCAATTAGAATCTTACTTTTATTCATACCACTTTAAACTGCAATGTGCCATTTGCAATGCACCTTATTTTCCTAAAATGTATGGGCTAAACAACTCTAAAATTGATAGAACATAAAATTGCTGAATATGCAATGTTTGGGGAAATGTTTTGTTTCTTAAATGTAGACAATATTAAACTTAAAATATCAAAAGTTGGCTTCTCTTATGCTACTTCTGAAATCATCCCAGGTGACATATGTTACAGTGTGTAGCTCTAGACTTTGTCAGTCACTAAAAGCATCATTTCTGAACCTCATAATCAAGTTATAATTTGTGCAAAAGCTTCTCTCTAATAAAATGGTTTAGATGAAGTATTTTCTGCCCTCAAACATTTATATTTTAATTTGTTGCACCTAGTGCATTAGGGCTGCTTCTTTCTGCACAACATCTCCAATAACCAACCTTTCCTCTCTGCCTCCACTGACTATACTTTTCTCAAAGCCCTGATCGCCTGTCCGCCCTAAAGTGCCTTGCCCCTCTTAAATTTGTGCAGTAGTAATCCAGCATGTAAGGTAATTGTGGTAATGACAGAATGTGCACTTGTGGTTGGAGGAGTAGAGGGGTTTATATTGGAAGGTGACTTAGGTATTCATTTCCTGGTTGGGGGCTGTGGGGGGAGGGTATCAAACATGCTGTGTATGTTGCAAGCCTAAAGTACATGACAAAGATCTTTTGTGTATTAATTGTCTAGAGGTGGGGGTTTAGAAGAAGATATGAATGAGATGTATGTAGACTTGTGGGAGGTATAAATGTAGGTGCTGACCAAGAATATTTTATCCTTTCCAGCTGGGCACTAACCTTTTTCTGTTGTAGGATAAAGTCTAACAGAGAAGCATAGCTCTTGACAGAAAAGCTTTTACATACTTACAGGCTTCTATCAAATCAACCTTGCATGCACCCAGCCCCAAGCAACCAATCAGGCTAATGTGTTGTCCATAAACTTTCAGTTACAATATAAACAGCTAAAAATAGAACCTAAATCCAACTTCAAAAAATTAGTGCACCAGATCCACCTCTGTACCAAGGTGTGTAGACAGACTATATTTGTTTTTTTAAATGATTTAGTCAACAATGAAAGCATAGCTTGCCAAGGAAAAGCTTCAGCCAGAGCTTAAACGTTTATGAAAAGAAACCAAACCAAAATTACACTGAAAATTCAAAACTAGATCAGAAAATAGCACAGCATGAAAACTAATCTTGCATGAAGTTTCACAGTGATCAGCCATTGAGTTTGTAGAGAAAAAACAGGAATTTAAGCCTCATTTTAAAACACAACCCTGTCACAAGCAGGTCCCTCTAACTCTAACTCTGGTAACAGCGGCAGTGATCGTCTACTGGAAGGAAGGAGTAAGAGGGACACCATGAGTGGCAACACAGGAAGGCTGAGCAGACTACAAAGTGCCCTTACCAAGAGGCCTGAGGCAGTAATACCATATCACAGGGAATGGAACCACCACAGAACACACAGGGAACCAACAATACAAATAAAATAACATGACCTGTAGGCTCCCTAGAGGGTGGACTGCAAGGATAGATTCAAAGCTGTGATATTTACATTGCTTATTTCTCCCCGTTACAAAATAACTATTGCAAGATTGCATGGCTATTTTTGCAAGCTGTTAACTCTAGCTTGTTAAATGGGTGACCTAGAGGAAAGCTAAATGACCCCTCTGGTAAATTAGCAGTTCGTAAGATTAAGAGACTGAAAGAGGAGGATGTTATATTGTTGGAGTACCAGTCATGGACCAGGCCCGCACTGTGCTAGGCACTGTATAAACAGAACAAAAAGACAGTCTCTGTCCCAAAGAGCCTACAGTCTATGTATAAGACAAGAGAGAGATGGATAAGAACATAAGAATGGCCATAGTGGGTCAGACCAAAGGTCCATCCAGCCCAGTATCCTGTCTGCTGACAGTGGCCAATGCCAGGTGCCCCAGAGGGAGTGAACCTAACAAGTAACGATCAAGTGATCTTTCTCCTGCCATCCATCTCTGACAAAACAGAGCTAGGAAACCATTCCTTACCAACGTAACTGGCGTAATACCATTAATGGACTTAACCTCCATAAATTATCTAGTTCTCTTTTAAAACACTGTTATACCCTAACCTTTCCAACCTCTCAGCGCAAGGAGCCACAGGAATACTGCACGTGTGAAGAACAACTCCTTTTAATTGTTTTAAACCTGCTGCCCATTAATTTCATTGTGGCCCCTAGTTCTTATATTATGGAAACAGTAATAACTTTTCCTCATTCACTTCTCCACACTACTCATGATTTATGTACCTCTATCAATATTCCCCCAGTCTCCTCTCCAAGCTGAGAAGTCCTAGCTTCTTTAATCTCTCTTCATATGGACCTATTCAAACCTCTAACAATTTCAGTTGCCTTCTCTGAACCTTTCTAAAATGCCAGTATATCTTTCTTGAGATGAGAACCACATCTGTATGCAGGATTCAAGATGTGGGGTTACCTATGTAATTTATATAAGGACAATAAATATCTCCATCTTATTCCCATGGCCTTTTTTAATAAATTCAACATCCTGTTGCTTTTTTGACGCCACTGCACACTGAGTGGAATGTCTTCAGAGAACTATCCACGATGACTCCAAGATCTCTTCCTGATTAGTTTAGCCAAATTAGCCCTAACCACATAATTTCATGTACCGCTGGGGTTATTTTTTCTCAGTGTGCATACTTTTACATTTGATCCACATTAAATTTCATTTGCCATTTTTTGCCAAGATCACTTTAGTTTTCAGAAGATCTTTTGAAGATCTCACAGTACCTGGCTTTGTCTAACTATCTTGAGGAGCAGTTTTAGTAATCAATCGAAAACATTACATCTAACTTTTACCCTTCTCCAAGATCATTTATGAATAAAGTTAATAGGATTGGCCTAAGACTGACCCTTGTGGGAACACCACTAGTTACCCTCTCCAATTGAAAATGTACCATTTATTCCTACCCTTTTGTTCCCTGTCTTTTAAATCATTTCTCAATCCATGAAAGGATCTTCCCTCTTATCCCATGACAACTTAATTTACTTAAGAGCCTTGGTGAGGGATCTTGGTCAAAAGCTTCGGAAATTAAGTACATTATTCCTACTGATCCCCCTGTCCACATTTTGTTGACTTCCTTCAAAGAACTCTAATAGAATAGTAAGACATGATTTTCTTTACAGAAACCTGTTGACTTTTGCCAAACAATTATGTTCTTCTATTGTCTGACAATTTTATTCTTTACCATTGTTTCAACTAATTTGCCCAGTACTGATGTTAGACTTACCAGTCTGTAATTGCTGGGATCACCTCCAGAGCCCTTTTTAAATATTGACTTTACATTAGCTATCTTCCAGTCATGGGGTACAGAAGCTGATTTAAAGGACAGGTTACAAACCATAGTTAATAGTGCCGCAATTTCACATTTGAGTTCTTTCAGAACTCTTGGGTGAATGCCATCTGGTCCCGGTGAGTTGTTACTGTTAAGTTTATCAATTAATTCCAAAACCACCTCTAACGACACTTCAGTCTATGACAATTCCTCAGATTTGTCACTTACAAAGGATAGCTCAGGTTTGGGAATCTCCCTAATACCCTCAGCTATGAAGACTGAAGCAAAGAATTCATTTAGTTTCTCCACAACGACTTTATCATCTTTAAATGCTCCTTTTGTATCTTGATCGTCCAGGGCCTCACTGGTTGTTTAGCAGGCTTCCTGCTTCTGACATACTTAAAAAACAATTTGTTATTACAGACACAGGGGAGTAACAAGGAAATAATGAGACAACATTGGCTAATAGACATGACAGACAGATAGGGAAATGGACAGGACACAAGCAGAGTGAACAATGTGATAGCAGCAAACATATTAGTTTCATGTTTTTTCTTGATGGATTTATTTTACCTCTTTCTCCCTAGTGCAGCATTCCCTGCTTTGACTGCTGCTGTTCCCACTCCTGGCTGGTGTCTGCAGTTCTCCCCTAAGGCTACATGGTGGAGAGGCTACTGCTTGTGAATAAGACTGACTGACATCACTAAAATCCCTCTCACCATGCACAGAACATGTTCAGTGAATGAAATTGCCAAAGGATCACAGTTAACTGCAACATTAATAGGTGCTCAGCGACCAAAAGTACTATCTGCTGAGAAGTGGACAGAGGCCGCAAACCCATCTCACACTGTTAGCTGAAGAGCCATAATACATTAGTGACTTTACATAACTACCGAACTTGGCCAAACATGAAGTGTGTGATCTAATTCTTAACTGTTTATATGTAAAGTATCAGAGGGGTAGCCATGCTAGCCTGGATCTGACACCATCAGCTCAGGATTAAACAAAGACTGTGAATGGCTAGCCAACTACAAAACCAGTTTCTCCTCTCTTGGTGTTCACACCTCAATTGCTAGAAGAGGGCCTCATCCTCCCTGATTGAACTAGCCTCGTTATCTCTAGACTGATTCTCGCTTGCATATTTATACCTGCCTCTGGAAATTTCCACTACTTGCATCTGACAAAGTGGGTATTCACCCACAAAAGCTTATGCTCCAATACGTCTATTAGTCTACAAGGTGCCACAGGACTGTTTATATGTAGGGTTTTTTTAATAGGGAAAATTTTCAAAGCCATTGACTTTCAACAGGAATTGGGTACCTATCTCCTCTTTGTGCCTTTGAAAAGCTCCCCTGTAATCTTTATAGTTTTAAGAGGCAAGGGAAAAAAATGTACAGTTATAATGATGCAATGAACATAAGCAAGGTAGTATTTACAAGCTAATAACAATGACAATCTCATAACACCCAATACCACCTTCTCAGCTTGATTGCTAGATTTGGCTTTTTAATACGATTGACTAACTGCTAAGACAACATTTCTGAATGTAATATTTATTACATTATACAGAAACTCACAAAGTGCCAGAATTTTATCAATGCCAGCAAAAATATTAAACCAGTTATATCTATATTTTAGATTACATAATAGCAGTTTGGGATTTGAGCTGCTCAGATCTCATAAGGTAAACAGAGTTGGGCCTGTACAGTATTTTACAGATCTCCAAGGAAACCAGTACAACAGGAAGCAGTTGTTAATAACATTCTTCTCCAGAGTCAAGGGGCACTGTTATGTTAGAGGTGCAGTGTTTTAGATTACCACTCGTGGTTGTGCAAACCAATGATATTATATAAAGTTCTTACCAGAGTACAAGGCAATTTTTGAAAGCCTAGAGGTGTAAGCTTCTGCATCCTTGCCTAATTACAAGATGTATAATTATTTTCTGCTAAAATGTCCCATATAGTTTCAATGAGTTAACTTGTTCTTCTCTAGACAGCGTATATTGCTGCAGGAGGATATAACCCTGTACAAATGGCTGTGAGATCCACATTTTATGTTACACACACACCAGTGACATCCATGTAGTCAATTGCCTATTTCACCACCTCATCTACACCCTGCCTACTAATCCATCTCTTCTATCAGTATTTGACATTCAAACATGAAGAGTTTAAAAAAGCCACTTAAAATCTTTACACTATTTTTGAAAAAACGGATTTCATAGCTTTTTAATGGCATAAGCCTCTCACTTCTGTCCTGGCCTGCAAGATCGTAAGATCTTGAACTTCAAACCTGTTACTGTTCTAGGTCAGGACTGCATATTACCAGTCCAGCTCAAACAAGAATGAAGGACACCTGCCAGCCAAGTGTTTGTGTATGTGGTGATGGGTTTTTTGCATGTTTTCATTTTGTTTCCAGCCCTAGTTGATTACAAGATATTGATATTTAAAATTGATTTGTGTGAGTGTGTGGACAAGAGCTATATCAGAGGGTTTGTAGATTTGTTAAAAATCAGGGTACTAAAATAGGCTAGCTTTCCATGCAGGGGGTATGACAGAGCCCATGCAAGTTTTAGAAACTCAAAAACATTACTAAAATGGTTACCCTTCAATAAATAGAGCAAGAATACATAAAAACAGAAAGGATGATTGTGGATTATTCAGGCAATAGCTAGATAGTTAAACTAGTTTGATTCTGACTAATCAATCAGATTGAGACTAAATTTAGAAAGAGCTTTGATTAAACCAGGCTATCCTGGAATATAAACCATGGACAAAGTTCCATCCAATTTAAGTAGAAAACTTTTCTAGTGGCTTTTTTTGGACATGCTTAGGAAACTGAACAGAGAACTATACTTTTGCTATAGAACTCTATTGCATGGTTAAAAAAAAACCTACAGAAAGAATCTTTTTATTAAACTGTAAATTCTTAAATTGTAATATATATTTTCTGATTCTATAAGCTTCCTGCCTAGTAAATACAAAAGGCAAACAGTGTATGCAGTTAATTTAGTCTTGTGTTTGATGGAGGAGCAAGAGAGATGATTATAAAAAAATAGATTATATAGAAGTATGTGTCTGCTCCCTGTCACCCAAAGCATTCATTCATAAAGTTGTTGGTACTTCTGAGTGGTAAAGGCCTCTTCATAATTCTGTAGTAGAGGCGACAATGTTGTCTAATCTGTAAGCTAGTAAGTGAATAACTGAACATGTAAAGGGAAAAATCCCATGTGATGGAACTTAAACAGCAAGGATGGCTGCCCTGTTAATAGCTGACTGCAGCACAGAAACTACAGGGCCTCCAGCAACTGCTTGGGGTGCACTCACTAACTCCAGCCCGGGAAAGTTACAGAACAGTTAACTGCCTCCTCCAGCCCCCAGATTGCCAAACTGAAAGAGTGAGCAGAAAAACTTTATGGAGCAGCAATGTTTATAAAATTGTAAATCTATGTTGACAGTGTCCCTTTTAATCAGAGGTTTTGTGCAACAAGACAAAATTTAAACCTGGTTATTCAGCTGGAATCTGAAGTGAAGTGATCAGTTGGTCCATTTTGCTCATTTATTTCAGTGTTTTTGATGTCCTTCCCACTGGACACTATTTACATGAATAAATTTACTCTTAAAACATATGAAAATGTATTCAGTGTCTTCAATGAATTCCCTAACCCCAAAATCCAACCCCTTCCTCACTGAGCTTGACCGCTCAGACCCAGATGCCTATCCAGTTCCAGCAAAACAGCTCTCAAACTATAAATGCCTTTCCAGAGCCACCCTCAATAGAAAGCAAAAGATCTTCTTGGAGATGCTTAGGGTCTTGCTTGCATCCTACTCTCCACATCCCAGTGAGGAGCTCCAGGTATGGTACCCATTCCCACATCTTCACCACTGGCATAAATGCCCTAGCCACCAGCAGGCCTTCCTGAGCTGTTTTTGAAGCATCTTGTATGCCTGGGGGCAGGCCTTCACCCCTCCACCAGCCTTGCGGTGCTTTCCCTAAAGCAAAATGCACTATTTCCATGTACTCTGCTCTTGGGATAAGTGCTACATATTTTAAATTGTAATCATATTTAATAATTCTTGGCCTACCACCATACACAAGTGCTCTCCCTTAACTTGCCCTCAGTAATACGTCACAGTGGTAGATTTAGCAGTTGGGACAACCAGTGACACCCACAGATTGTAGTGCCATGCTCAGTTTGAAAACAACTGGAGCTAGTAGCACAAAGAAATTGATCTAGATCCTCCAGTCACTCCCCTGGTTGTGTGTTTATGCAGCTGCAGAGAGAGTCTCTCTTTACCTGAGCATGCTACTACCATCTGCAGCTGCCAGAAGAGAGAGATGAGGGAAGGAGATGGAGAAGGAAGGAAGCCAGGAAAAGACAGAGATGGAAAGAGAAATACTATGGGCCAGATTCACTTGAGTTCAACTGGTAGAAGCTGGACCCTGGGAATCTGATTAGGGTTGCCAGGTGTCTGATTTTCAAATCAGAAAGTCTGGTCAAAAAAGGGGACCTGGCAGTTTCCAGTCAGTACAAAAGTCTGGTTACTTCAGGGCAGAGGGAAGCACCAGGTCATTAATTCACACCAGCCCCTACTCAGCCAGCACTGCCTCCTACCTGCAGGCAGGCTCCTTGTCAGGCTGCAGTGAGAGCGCTATCTCTGCGTACACGTGACACGCGCGACACGCGGTGGGCGAGGGTGGGGGAGGGGAGGGGCAAAGAGAGGTGGAGATGATCCAGCATGACAGGGAGGGAGAGGATCGAGCAACATGGACAGGACCTTGTGGGGGAGAAGAGGTGGAGAGGACAGGTTCTCAGGAGTTTCCAATTACCCATAATTAGAAAGGTGTTAACCTCATTCTGTCTGAATGTTTGCTTTGCTTGCACATTAATGGAAGCTACCCAGAATCTCCTTTCTGCCTCGGACCTGAAGCCAGCAGGTTCCATTTCCAGAAGTGAGCACGGCACACCCACGCTGGCCAGAGGATACAGTGGTTCAGTGCATCTCTCAGAAAGCTGCTGGGAGCAGAGCCCCAAATGGAATTTAAAGAAAGTTAAAACTGTTTTCCTAAGGTAGGTAATCTGTGGGAGGAAGATGACACTACCAGCCCCTTGACCTCCCCTCCAGTGCAGCTGCCCATCTACATCCACAGGAGTGAATCTATAATTGTTTGTATTACCACAGCGTCCAGAGGTATCAATCAGGATCAGAGACCCATTGTGCCAGGCACTGTAGATACAGATAGTAAGAAACAATCCCCACCCTACTGTGAAGAGCTTACAACCTAATTTAATTTAAACGTGAGATGCAACAAGTAGATTTAAACAGACGGTGTTGGTAGAGGGACGACAGAAAAAAAAAGCACATGGTTACATAGATTAGTGATGGCACAATTAACTGGTTTCAAGCCATTTAAAGTTGTTAGTTTAGACCCAAAAACTGAAAAACAAGGGTTTACTGATTCATAGGGCTCAAAATTTGAAGTCTCCACAATTTTTCATTGAAGTTTTGACAAAATTTTATTCTGCTTTTCAACCATCTCTATTTATTAGTATTGCAGATCATACTTATGAAAAAGGAGGAGTGCCAGTAACAAGAAGCAACAAGGTATTGCTCAGAGACTTGAGAGTAAGAGAAAAAAAAATAAGAGAGTCTTATTTAGTTGCCTTCCTATACAATCTCAGTTAATACTGCAGGGGAAAGAAAGGCAGACAAAAATGCAGAATGAATTAATGCAGCCAGAGCAGTAAGAGAAAATGAGTTGGGCCTTAACAAATGTATCAGGGGAAAGTAGTACTGGAGACAGAACATCTTTTAGTAAAAAAAAAGGTGTTGAAGTCAATGAGGCACATCAAATGTGTGATACACTGAACTTCTTAAAAAAAAATCTGACTTCAGCAAACAAAGTTAAAAAAACTGGCAAATTAAGAAGTTGTGAAGACCTTGTAAGGAATTGTATTGACTGCAGGTAAGGAAAGGCTTGAAAAATGTGTATATAAATATCTGAGCATGACAGACAGGTTGAATTTTTTTTAAAGAAATAGTTATGGGTAACTGGCGAGATATCAAATACAGGAAAAGGAGCAAAGGTAATACCATTTTCCAAAGAGAGACAGATAAAAAATCCTAGCATTTATTGCACAGTAAATTTAACTTTGATTTCTAGTAAAATAATGGAATCAAACATGAACTTCATATATATAGGGATAAGAGAAGCATGAACAACAAACAGCATGGTTTATAACTATCTTAATTGTCTTTTTTTAAAGGGACTATTATAGGTTTGATAGAGAAATAGGTGGTAGATATATTTGGATTTTAATAAGGCACTTCATAGTGCCTCCTGACACGTTGCAAAATTAAATCAAATTGGCTTGGATATGCACACTGCTTTGTGGATTGAAAACCAGCGATGGAAAGCAAACAGAAAGAGTAATCATAAATTAAGCTGCCATGTATTGAGCTGGGAATGTGTCTCAGAAGATACCATGGAGTTAGAGCCAAGCTTTAACATCTGATTGATCATTGGAGTTAGAAATGGAAGAAACCCATTGTATACATCTTCATTAATGAGCCAGAAAAGCAGCAAAACAACATGATAATTAAATTAGCAGATGAAAATAAGTTAGATGTTACCAAGATCCATAAGGACAGAAATGTAATACAAAGGACAACAAAGGGTTAAAAAATAAGCAGGAAATAAAATGAGATTCAGTGTCACCCAGAGCCAGATGTTGTCAGGGGAAGTCATGGACAGAGTCACTGATTTCAACTCAAACATACATGTACCAGTTATGGGTGTTCCCAATCCAAATCTTCTTGTCCAGTCTTGCCCTGACACCACTCCTCCTAGCTGTCACAATGAATGCCTGGCCCTCAGTCCTACCCTGCAACTTCCCCTGTTAGTCCAAGTGCCTACCCAAGCCCAGCTCTGCCAATGCATTTTGGGAACGTGATCTACAGGTTAGAAGATCTACTGGAAGTGAGAGGATCAGGGTTCTATTCTTGACAGTCACTGATTCACTTTATGACCCTTAGACAAGTTACATGCCCTCTTTTCAACAGGAAAGCAATACTGTATACAGTTTACATGTATTGTAGGAATTTAATGTAATGATTGCATTTCTATAGCACTCACTGCAAAGCTGAGTATTGTAATCATATAGCTAGTCCAAATGTCAATTTGGAGTGACTTCAGTTGGCCCTATTTCACTAAGACTGGATATTGCTTTTGCTTTATTATTATGCCATGTCTACTCATGTGCAACATCCATGTCTCCTTATTTGGCCATTAGTTTCCAGGGAAAAGAAAGCTGAAGTCAACATGACCAGAATATGACTGTTTTAGTTTATGTAAATAAAGTCATGACATCATATTCTTGCTTCCCCTTATGTGATCTGTTGCACAGTTTCAAGAAAGCAAATTGAAACAGAAGCTTTCAAAACCTCCAAGTCACTCTTGTCTATCGTAAGGGGCAAAACAAGAAAATAAAGAGGGCAATACAATAGCCAAAGAACAAAAATCCTAGAAAGGTGAATCCAGCCATTTCATACCCTGAAAGGAACATCAGGATCAATTATCCTGGAAATACAATTACATTATTAATATTGAATGGAAATTTAAACATTTCTCCTTTACCTTCCCTCCTCATCTTAAAACAGCAGGAGAGAAGAGCTCATTTTATCCTAGTACTGAAATGGGCCAGTAAGAATCCTGTTCTTTTAGACACTACTTTACTAAAGGTACAGATGAGCCATATTTTATATATGGAGAATGAGGCACAGACAAGTTTGAATGATTTGCTCAGTACCACAATATCAGACAAGTGATAGAATTCTCATCCTTACTGTACTCCTGATTCTGTGTGATGTGGGTTGTCATAAACAGATAGCTAGGGGTTAATGTTTCTTTTACCTGTAAAGGGTTAACAAAGAGAACCAAACACCTGACCAGAGGACCAATCAGGAAACCGGATTTTTCAAAGCTGAGGGAGGGAATGTTTTGTGTCGTGTCTTTGTCTGGCTCTCAGCATGAGAGGGTATCTTTTCTATCTTCAAGCTTCTATCTTCAGTTTCCCAAGGTGTGAGTACAAAAGGTAGAAAACAATAGGCTGTTATTGTTTTTTATTTGTATTTACATGTGTGTAAGTTGCTGGAATGTTTAAGTTGTATCTCTTTTTGAATAAGGCTGTTTATTCATTTTCTTTTTAAGCAATTGAACCTGTTATATTGTCAACTTTGATACAGAGAATATTTTATGTCTTTTTTTCTTTCTTTATATAAAGTTTTCTTTTTAAGACTTGTTGAGTTTTTTTTCTCTCTGGGTAGGCTAAGGAACGAAGGGGAGGAAATTCTCTTTGTGTTATATCTACGGAGGATGAATCTCTGCAGCACCAGGGAATTGGTGAGGGAGAAGACAAAGGGGGAAGAGAGAGAGAATCTTTCCTGTTTCCTGGTATTTGGTTGTCTCTTGTGGAAGAGAGGGAGAGCGCTCTCTTGGTATTGTGATGTAAAGAGGTTGCATCAGTAATCTCTACGGGTACAGCCGGCGAGGAAGCCTGGGAGGGGTAAAGGGGGGGACTGGTTTATTTCTCCTTGTTTTAAGAATCAAGGGTTTGGTTCTTGGGGTCCCCAGGGAAGGTTTTGGGGGGACCAGAGTGTACCAGGCACTGGAATTCCTGGTTGGTGGCAGGCTATCAGATCTAAGCTGGTAATTAAGCTTAGAGGGTTCATGCTAGCTTCTCAGTTTATGAACGCTAAGGTTCAAACCACAATATCAGACAAGTGATAGAATTCTCATCCTTACTGTACTCCTGATTCTGTGTGATGTGGGTCAAGACCATTTCATCTTCCTACTTCAGCTTCACAACTTGTACAAAATGGGAACACAACCACTTATTTCACAGGTGGTGTTAGGGTTAATTAATGTCTGTATAAGGCTTTGAATACAAAGTGCTATACAAATGATAAGCATGTGTCCTCAATAGCAGTCATTCTGAGGGGAGTAGCCTCCAGTGTTCCTCAAATGGGAGAAGACTGACTCATTTCAATGGGACCAGAATTTTCCCCTTGATGAACATGGTAATTTTTTTGGTAAATGCCCAGATTTGTTAGAAGTTGAAGATCACATATTAAAAATCTAGGCTTCTGCAGTAAAATCAGAATTCCAAAGCATCATTTCCAGTTCTGTTTTGCCTTCTGACTGTTGTATTTTACCATTACATGTTTAAAGTCTTTCCTCAGAGGAAAAATTAAAGTATAAAAACAAACCATTAGATAAAAACAGAGTGGATATGACAAATACCTTAAGCCGAAGAGACAGATGACCCTGCATTAGGCAGACACCTAAAACAGCTGAGCACCTTGTTAGGCATTTGGCCTTGCTATGATACATTCTTTAAAAGTGCTTTTAATTCATACGCAATATGATTTTAAAAAGTTGACTTTGAAGACCAACACATAGACTGGCCAACACTAGCATCCTCATTATGTTACACAACATTGCTGCAATTAAGTGATTTCCAATCCAGTTCTTTAACTGGATGTGTTTGCACTAATTCTGCACAGCTGTTTTCCAAGTGTTCCTATGCTAGTGGATGTGGCTCTATTTTCACTTTGCCTTTTAGCACGGACACAACTTTGTGACAATATTTTACCTCCCGGTTTTTGCTGACAGTCCTCTAGCATTAACATTCTTGCTTCAGCATGAGTTGCTTTCTTTGTAATATTTGCTACCAAATCTTAAATCCTTGAAGATATTTGCAACTACAGCAATTCTTTATTTGCTTCAGTTGTCCCCACTTTCCCCAAAGTTATTTTTTTTAAAAATTCTATCCAAAGTGTCATCTCGAAGCCTCTGAGGTTCCAATGGTCTCTAAGATTCTTTGGATCTATAGTCTGACCTTCTACCTCAGAAGTGTTTGGTTTTTTTCCCCCTTCCAGCCATGTTTTCTATTAGATGTTGAACAAAGGGTCAAAAATAAAATTATATTTCACTGAAGCCTAACTTTGCTTCTGTGCTGAGAAAGAGCAGATCTTTGGGATCTTGCAGGTGAATTCCCCATTTGAATCTAAAAATCAATGCCAGGTTTTTTGGTATCATTTGTTCATAGATAAAATGTATACCAGTCCTGTTTTCTTGAAAAGAGGTGGTAACAAAAGGCCCACAGAATAACCCCCTTCTCAGGTAAGGCACCTCTGGCCTGTCCCCAGGAGCAGCTGCCTTGTACCTCCATCTCTCTCCAGGGCCCTACTCAGGTCTAATTACTTTACATACTCTGGTCCCCTTTTTCTCCTTCAGCCCCTGTACTTTTCATCTCAGAAACTCCTAGTCAAGGCTGCTTACAGAGACCCACTGTGAAGACTTGTCTACAGAGAACAGTTATTTCTGATGAAAACCATGTGATCTTATTCCAAAATAAACCATTAGTAGATTAAACTTATTCAGAAAAAGGCATTTTTATTCCAGAAGAAGAGCATCCACACATGGAGTTAACCAACAATAGCTAGTCCACTTTAAATTCACACCCCACCTTAATTTCAATTAAATTTCCGGTTTATATAAACCATTCTTTTTGTACTAGTTGCTGTTCAAACACATATGATCTCACCTGGGGCCTCTAGAGGTTTGTCTACACTGCAAAAATAACCCATTGCAATGAGTTTCAGAGCCTGGGTCAACAGAGTTGGGCTTGTGCTATGGGGCTAAAAATTGCAGTGTTGACATTCTGACTTGGTCTAGAGGGCCACTGCTGAAACCCAGCAAGAGAAATGGCCTAGGAGCCTGAGCAGGGAACATCTTCATTGCTATTTTTTGCACAAGCTCAAGTCAGCTGAGCTTTGAGACTTGCTGCCATGAGTTTGGGGTGTGTGTGTGTGTTTTGTTTTGTTTTTTTTGCAGTGTAAACATACCCTAAGTCGGGGGTCTACAACCTTTCAGAAGTAGTGTGCTGAGTCTTCATTTATTCACTCTAATTTAAGATTTCGCATGCCAGTAATACATTTAAACCTTTTTAGAAGGTCTTTTTCTATAAGACTATAATATATAACTAAACTATTGTTGTATGTAAAGTAAATAAGGTTTCAAAATATTTAAGAAGCTTCACTTAAAATTAAATTAAAATGCAGAGCCCCCCAGACTGGTGGCCAGGACCCGGGCAGTGTGAGTGCCACTGAAAATCATCAGCTCGCGTGCCAAAGGTTGCCTACCCTGGCCTAAGTGTTACTCTAATACAAATAGTAATAACACAAGATGCAAAGCTATTGTAGATAATTAAAGACATCTTCAGAGTAAAAATAAGCCACTCATATCTTCAGAGTGCTATTTTCCTGCATTGTGCACAACACATACCGAATCAATCAGGAATCAGTATTAGTAAGTGACACTGATGTTTAGCAGTGCACTCAGCAAGTACCTTCATGGCATCCTTTTGTTTGATCTGTGCCACTGAGAATGAAAAAAGACAAAGGCCAGTTTCTGTTGGTACAGGTTTTATGGATGCTAGAACACATTGGCCAGATTTTGCTTTATTTTCCAGCTGCTTTGAACAACTCTGGTTGTGGTGCAAGGATGGAGTCGAACTGCTGCACTGGCTCCTGTGCCACCCTCTACCTAGTCCCTGGTACAGGGGATGTTCCCAGGAAGTGAGAGTGGACAGGGCATCACTATGCTGCAGTAACTTATGTTGGGGACTGGCCCAGTCTCCATTTAGCCCCAGAACTGGGGGAAGTATAAAGATCACACAACTCAGTGAAGGAGGAATAATGCACCATGCAGTCACTCTACTCTAGAAGGAAGTAACATTTTATATCCTTATAGTGGTGTTGACAAAACCCATGAAGTTAGTGTAGTGGCAAGCCAAGGTGCAACTCTACAGTATACTAGTTTGCCACACAAACTCTCCTTGTAGATTAGCCATAAGTGTTGCAGGTTTTAGGAGTCCAGGAACCCCTTTTTTTTGTGGATGGCCAGACAAATAATTGGCCATCCCATGAATGTGAGAAAAAAAGCACCAGGAACACTGCAACTTAAAGCCATAGTTCCGTAAATGAAAGAAACAGCAAATATGGAGAAACAATGTAGAAGCTATGTGTGGAAGCTTATTAACTCTGTATGAACATGGTATAGATCAATGGTTCCGAAACTGTGGTTTGTGAACCCCTGGGGATTCAAAAAATGTTACAGGGGGTTTTTGGAAAAAAATTCATAATGGTGGACAGAGCCATCCCGAGGGAACGCGGACATGGGGGGCAGCACCCAGGACATGGGCAGGGCCGGTGGCAGCCAGGGACCCTGCCCATGGTGGGTGGGAGAACTTGGGTAGTATGAGGGGCAGAGAGGGAGCCACACTGTACTTGAGGGGCCATCCAGACTAATTTTTCCCTGGCCCTGCAGGGGGAAGAAAAAGTCTGCACACCAAACCAGCCAGAACAAAGGTCATTGCAGCCAACGTAGTGGCAGTAATGTCCCTCAATTAGTCAATACTCAGTCTTCTCTGTGGAGTGCTGTTTTGCTCCAGTGAGACATGGCTGAATCTTCTCATTTACTAGTTTGTTTATTTGTTAGTGTTCTCAATGTGTTTTTATTTGAATGTTGTACACCCCAAAATGGACAAGTGGCTAAAAACTTGAAGTATAAAGACACGAGAAAACAAACATTTGACTTCAGCTAGTGTTTTGTCAAGTCCAAAGTGTGGAAAATCTAAGTTAAATGATCACGATGGTCCTGGAAAGTCACTTCAGAAACAAAAAATGTGATGATTATATAAAATGTGGTTTTACATGCATTGGTGATCAGGAGTGTCCAAAACCACAGTGTGTAATCTGTGGTGACATTCTAGCAAACAGCAGCCTCAAACCTTCTCTACTTCAGCACCGTTAGAAAGTGGGCATCCCACACAACTCGACAAGTCTGTTGATTTTTTTCAAGCAAAAATGAGCTGAGTGGAAAAGTGACATTACCAGTTTTGTATCCAAAGCAAGCAGTGATAACGAAAATGCACTTGAAGCATCGTACTGAGCAAGCTACCAAGTAGCAAAAGCATCAGAAGCTCATACTGTAGCAGAGAGCTTGATTGGTCCATGTATAAAAGGCATAGTTCATTGCATGTTCTGAGAAAAAGCTGCAAAAAGGATTGACATAGTACCTTTATCCAATAATATGTTGTTGCGAAGAATTAACGACATGTCAAGTCATATAGAGACCACAATTGTACACAGTGAAAAATTGTCCTTATTATGCTATACAGTTGGATGAATCAACTGATGTTGCTACTGTCTGTACGTTATGTGAACGAAGGTATGGTTGATGACTTGTTTTGCCGACCATTGTACAACTGGAGAAGATATCTTCAGTCTGACTAATGCATATTTTTACAAAAAGGAAATAGATTGGTCTCATTGCCTAGGCATTTGCACTGATGGGGCCACATCAATGTCAAGGAAATATACCAGATTCGTAGCCCAAAAAAAAAGGTTGCATTAAACGTCTCTTGGACTCATTGCAGTATCCATAGACAAGTCCTCGCAGCAAAACGCATGCCTGAGGGACTGAAGGAAGTGCTGGACAATGCAGTAAAAATGGTGAATTTCACAAAATCACAGCCAACAAAATCCAGAATATTTCACATGCTTTGTGAAGAAATGGATAGCATACACAACTGTCTGTTGACCCATACCGAAGTTAGATGGCTCTCACGGGGCAAAATCCTTGTGCGCTTGTTTGAGCTTATAATGGTAATCCTAGGTTTCCCCTCCTCCCCCCAACCACCACCATTTCTACCTCAGCAGCTATGTGGAAGATCACATCTGGCTTCAGAGCAGGGATCGGCAACCTTTAGCCCATGGCATGCCAAGGTAAGCCCCCTGGCAGGCTGGGTCAATTTGTTTACCTGCACTGTCTGCAGGTTTGGCTGATTGCAGCTCCCACTGGCTGTGGTTCACCGCTCCAGCCAACGGGAGCTGGGGAATCGGCGGCCAGCACATCCCTTGGCCCATGCCACTTTCTGCAGCCCCCATTGGCCTGGAGCAGCAAACCACGGCCAGCGGGTGCCAGGTTTGACGGGCCATGGGCCAAAGGTTGCCGATCCCTGCTCCAGAGCCTGGCTTATCTAGCAGACATTTTCTCGACGATTAATTATCTAAAATTTCTCTCTTCAAGGCCTCAGTATAACTTTTCAGTGTGCAAGACCAAGCTGAATCCATGATCAAGAAGTTGCAGTTCTGGGAAAGATATTTCGAAAACAATCAAATTGAGTGTTTCAGTACTCTTCATGACTTCCTGGCAGAACATAAACTTCGGTTAGATTAGTGCACTAACACCAATATAATTGCACACCTAAAAAGGACTTTGTACAATGTTCAGGGAATACTTTCCAGCTATGTCAGGCCATAATGACAGGATTTGCAAGCCCTTTGATTATACCACTTTCTCAACGCGATACTGAGCACTGAGGAAAAAGAGAAATTGATCGAGATCTCCTGAAAACTGAAAAGGAGTTTCAGAAATCTGTCACTGACCAACTTTTGGCCGAGTTTAACAAACAAGTACCCCTTTCAGCCAGAAAAAACGACTACAGTTTTGTTATCGTTTTCGACAACATACTTATGCGGGAAAGCATTTTCCTCATATGCACATCTGAAAACCAAATACAAAAGCAGACTCAGTGCTGACCCAGACCTGACACTATCTTTCTCCAGTGGTTCCAGACTTCCAAGAGCTATGCAGATCAAAGCAAGTGCATCAATCACACTGAAGCAATTTAAATTTCAAGACTCGTTATGAAAAATGGAAAGGAGGTGAATATTTTTTGCTGTTTTTAAAATTAAATAGGCTGCTAGTGTTTTTTAAATTATTATGACGAACCAGTTTAAGCTTTGTTGTAGTCACACTTTGTTTGCCTGGACTGCCCAAGACCCAAAAGCTAGCGTAGGAGGAACTCTGTTTGAGTTGTTGTTTCACATCTGATACTCCTTGATGAAACATAAGAGCCTTGTCCTATAACAGGCTTAATCACAGTGATACTACCTACACAAGTGAAATCTTGGAAGAGTGTTGCTGTTTTCATAATGTAATAAAATTAATACTGTAATGACAAATAATAATTAATAAATGGTGTGTAATAAGCATGTAAAAAACAAATTTTATATTTTCAAGATCACTGTTCAGGTAAGGGTGACAATCCTTGGAAATATTCATTTTTAGGAGAAGGTTGTCAAGATTTGACATGTTTGTGAAAGGGGTTCGCGGTTTGTTAAAGTTTGGGAACCACTGGTATAGATATACGTTGTGATTTGATAGTTAAGTTCTTACGAATTGCTGTAAGCTATTCTCTTTTTACTTTTAATACTCCATGTTTACAATGGTACTTAAATCCTCTATTGTATAATCACATCTATAATGCCAATTTTTAAACAGATTTGTATCTTAATTTTCCCTCTTCTGAGTTATAGATACAACCGTGGTTTAAAAAAATTCTCCAAACTCTGTAACCATCCACCAGGTGGCAGTGCTTGCATCATATAGTAGTCTCAATAGAAATTGCTACAGTTTCTCTCCCTGAACAATAGGGATGACTGCTGGAAGATGCAATTTGTTCAATATGCAAACTCCTACCATTCAGCAATTGGCTGGTTATAATTTTGCATGCTGTGGTATAATCCAGTCTTTAGTTTTGCAGCACAGTGACTCCAAGCTCCTCAGCTTGGAGAGGCAGATTCTAGTTTCAGTGCATTGTGAACATACTGAGCAACAGAATTTAAAAAATTATATATAATCCTAGCTTCTTGCTCATTAAATCCCCTCCCCAGTACACAAAGCAATCTAGAGGACTGGTAAGATGATCAGTTCAGCTCCACCAACCTCATCAACTAATACAGAATGGGGATGAATACTAATACTCAGCACTCAGTGTTTTTAAACCATTCAGATTTACCCACAATTGATCCCTACAAAGTGAATAAATGTTTTGCAGACAGGGAAATCAAAGCACAGAAGAGACTCCTGAGCCTATTGTCAAACTGGCACTGCTCTGCTGCTGCTCCCTATTCCTCCAGCCCTGATCTCTTCTACTTAATTTAAAGCTGGCACCACTCTGCTCTTCTCCTATCCCCTCATGGCTCAGATAAGTCAGAGCAAGATTGTTACTCTTACACTGCGTAGTAGGCTGAGGCCCTTAAACTGGCTTCTCCCAGCTGGCCCCTTTAAATCACGTTCACCTAGTTCCTCTCAGGTTGGCAGCAAAATCCTTCTGTTCATTTGAAACAGAACTTCATCACCAAGTCTTTTTCTCTCAGGCATCTCTGCTGGAGTGCAGCCTTCTAATCTTCCTCCACCATTTGGAGGTCAGGTCAATCCACCTCAGTACTTTCTCTCCTGGCTCAGGAGAGGTCATAACGTAAGCAGTCTTTCTGCTATAACTTCTCATTCAGATTGAATCTCCTGACCTCCCAGTCTGCTTGGTTTCTGCAGTGACTTGGCCCTCTAGATAAGTAGTTACACAGAAAGTTCACCCCTCCCATGCTTGGTAACTCCAAAACCACCCACCCATTCTCTTCTACCCCAGTCTCAAGCTGGGCCCAGCCCCACCTTCCTGCAGATCTAGCTTCTCTTCTTAGGGTACGTCAATACTACCCGCTGGATCGGCAGGTAGCAATCGATCTATCAGGGATCAATTTATCACGTATACTGTAGATGTGATAAATCGATCCCCGACCGCTCTCCCATCAACTGCTGAACTCCAGCTCAGCGAGAGGCGGAAGCAAAATCGACAGGGAAGTCACAGAGCACGAAGACGTGAAGTAATTTTAATTCGATCTAAGATACGCAACTTCAGCTATGAGTATAGCGTAGCTGAAGTCGATGTATCTTAGATCGATCCCACACCCCACCCACGCCAGTGTAGACCAGACCTTAGTGACCCCTACATTCCCTTGAGTCTCTTCATACTTTCTATTTACATCAATTCCCAAGGCTTGTCGTATCTGTTCCCCAATTCTCCACAGGCTTGTCTTATCTCTACACTCAGATGGTCTGATTTAGCTACACAGTTTGCCTGTCATGTGACCTTGCTCATTTTCTCACCTGAGGCGGCCAGCTAAGTGCATAACTTGTGGGATTAGACCCATCGCCCCTTCAACGGTCAATCACCATGTCACTGGGAAAAGTTCACATATAAGGTGAATTTTGATTTCCCATTCCCTTTAGCCTCTCTTGCAAAACATTCTTATGATGGATATTCTAAAAGCAAAAGACAGAAATATTAACCTAAGTGTTTAAATAGGACAGGCAGAACTCTAAAAGATCCTAGGTCTCCAGTAAGTAGGCAGAGTACAGGCAAAAGTTCTGGATTATGCATAACAAGAAAAAAGTCAGAGGTCTGGTTGAAATTTAAGACATAACATGCTATTTCTACACATTTTTCTTTAAACAGACCCTGAGGCTTAGTTTACCAGCACGTTTCAAAACACAGTGTAGAAGAACAGATGTGATATCAACACAGTTGAAGTTAGTGGGATTACATACAAGAAGATAGAAGTCTGGTTCAAGCTTGGCCTTATGGCCGGGGAGTAATGGCCGAACAGTAGAAATTAGTAAACCTATTGATGAAGGGACCACATCTTCCCCTACATGCTTATACCGCACATACACCCCTTTCCCATCTGTGTGTATTTCACTGGAGCTGGACTCCTCTTATACAGCTAGAGAATTCCAAATTAGCAGCCCAGACTACTTTGGCATTTGTCTTTCTCAAGCAGGGTACCCCAGTGCTCCATTATCTGGGAGCTGAAGTGGAGAGAGAGGATTAGAAACAATTTTAATAAAAAAAATCTTAGAGTCAAATCCTATCTTGACCATTTTGTTTATTGGAATTCTTCCATTTGTCTGCCTTTTTGTATTTTAACTCCAGTTCTACAAACTGCATGCATCTGGGCAACCCTCTGCTTCCAGAGGGAGTCATGCAGAAGTAAATTGGGCCCAGATCCACAACTAGAATTAGACATTGCAACACTGAGTTCACAGTGCCAAACATTTAGGCACCTACAAAATCACAGGAACAACATGGCACTCCACAAAGTGCTAGGGTCCATAAACATGAGGAGAGAGAGATGTCTTAGGGCACGTCTACACTGGCAAAGTTACAGTGCCGGCAGTTAAAGCGCCACTCAAAGAGTGCTGAAGGAAAACCACTGTTGTGTGTTTAAACTGACAGCTACCTGCGCAATAGCATATTCACACTTACGGCACTATTTGGAGCAATGCACTCTGGGCAGTTATCCCACAAAGTACCTCTTTCTCTTTTGCCACTAAGACTTGTGGGAATGTGGAAGTGGTCACGGGGCATCCTAGGTCCTGTCCCAATACCCCGTAGTGCATTGCTTCGCATATCAGCAATCCCTGTGCTTCTGTCCACATTTGGCGCCATCTTTCAACAGTTTGTGTACTGCACGCCCTGCCCTGCCTCTTTCTGGCTGCAGGAATGGATCCCACGCTGTTGACAAGAATGCTGCTCACACTGACCAACACAGCACAAGTGGCAGTTGAGTTATTCCTTAAACCACAAAGGCAAGAGGAGCGTGACATTGACCTCATCACACGTAGTAGCTATTACACGAGAATGCTTGTGGCATTCATGGAGGTGCGGACCACAGCGGAACACTGCTTTTGGGCTCAGGAAACAAGCACTGAGTGGTGAGATGACATCGTGATGTACATCTGGGATAACAAGCAGTGGCTGCAGAAATTTTGCATGAGGAAAGCCACATTCATAGGACTGTGATGAGCTCTCACCAACCCTCCAGCACAAGGACACGAGAATGAGAGCTGCCCCATCGCTGGAGAAGTGTGTGGCAATTTCACTGTGAAAGCTGGCTACTCCAGACTGCTACTAATTGGTTGCTAACCAGTTTGGAGTGGAAAAGGTGACCGTTGGAGTCACGTTGATGGAAATGTGCAGGGCCATTAATCACATCCTACTCTGAAAGACCATGACTCTAGGCAACATGTGTGAGATTGCGGATGGCTTTGCACAAGAGGGGAGGGATAGCTCAGTGATTTGAGCATTGGCCTGCTAAACCCAGGGTTGTGAGTTCAATCCTTAAGGGAGTTATTTGGGGATCTGGGGCAAAAATCTGACTGGGGTCTGGTCCTGCTTTGAGCAGGGGGTTGGACTAGATGACCTCCTGAGATCCCTTCCAACCCTGATATTCTATGAAATGGGCTTCCTTAACTGTGGAGGGGCGATAGATGGCACACACATTCCAATTCTGGCACCAGACCACCTAGCCACCATGTACATTAATTGTGAGGGGTATTTCTCAATGGTTCTCCAGGCGCTTGTGGATCACCATGGGCATTTCACAGACATTAATGCAGGCTGGCCTAGAAAGGTGCATGACGCATGCATCTTTCAGAACACAGGCCTGTTCAGGAAGCTGTACGTAGGGACTTTCTTCCCAGACCAGAAGATCACCATAAGAGAAGTTGAAATGCCCATTGTGATTGTGGGAGACCTCAGCTACCCCTTAATGCCATGGCTTATGAAACCATATATGGGGAAATTTGAAAGCAGCAAGGAGTGGCTCAACAAGCCGAGCAAGTGCAGAATGACTGTTGAGTGTGCATTTGGTCATTTAAAAGCCTGCTGGCAATACCTATTTGGGAAGCTGGACATTGCCATTGACAATATTCCTGTGCTTATAGGCACGTGCTGTACACTCCATAATATTTGTGAAGGGTGAAAGCTTCTCTCAGCACTGAACCTCAGAAGCTCAGCGCCTGGAGGCTGAGTTTGAACAGCCAGAGACCAGGGCTATTAGAGGGGCACAGCACGGGGCCATAAGGACCCGGAATGCTTTGAGGCAGAAATTTGAAGCTGAACGCCACTGATATTTGTTGTTATGCTCAGGATTGCAGTGCTTGTAATGCTAGGAGGTGATTGGTGCACATGATGTAAGAAAGGGCCTTGACATAATTGTACGTTATTTTGCAGTGCTCTTTTTGCTTTCATTTAATAGAATAAAGATTGCTTTCAAACAAACAATTCTTTTATTGAAAAACAACCAGAGGAGAGAGTCAAACAAAAAAATTCATCAGCATGGATGGGGATGGGGAAAATGGAAGGTCTCAAGAGGAGGAGGGGTCCTGGGATGGTTACAGATTTTTGTATGTCCAGGGATCATACCCAATCTTCTCCTTTGGAGTACGATGCAGTGGGTGCTGTACTTCAGCAGGGTCAAACTGCAGATGGATAGGTGTTGAGTGCAGTGGGTATTGGAGTCCACACTGCTGGACTGTGAGGAGGGAGGAGTGGAATGCTGTGGGTAGAGAATGGAGCAGGAGATTGATAAGAGTGTGTTGGCGGGTGGGGGTGGGGGCACGCATGGGAAAGAGTTTTGAGACAGCCACTGCAGGGAAGGATGGGCATGGAGTTGCTTGGTTTGAAGAGTTAATATTGCCTGGAGCATGTCTGCTTGGGGCTCCATAACTGTTAAGAGTCGCTCCGTGGCTTCCTTCTCATGTGCCATGTTCTCCTTTTGTTCCCTCTTCTCACTGTCCTGCCACTCCTTCAATTCCTTTTTCTCAGCAGCGGAGTGCATCACAACCTCATGCATAAAGTCCTTCTTAGTTCTACTTGGATGCTTTCTAATTCTTTGCAACCATTCTGCACCAATAAAAAAGTGGGAGGCTATGCTCCCAAGGTCATCTCTGAAGTTTAAATGCAACATTTTACAGAAGCAGTATTGTTTGCAACACAGACAACAATGTTTCAGTGCTTTTAAAACACAGCCAGTACTCACATACTTGGTCACCAACTGTCTGACACCAGGCAAGCACACAAGCCAGAAGATGCCCGAAATGGTGACTGGCCACAGGGGCAGTGTAAATCACTATTCCCAGACCCTGCTGTACACTGGGCATGTGACTCTTGGGCATTTGGGGAGAGCCAGCGTGGGGGCGGGGGCACTGATAATCATGCCTGTCCCCACACTTTCACCAGGAGGTGATCATTGGGGAAGATCTCATTGCTTAGGGTGAGCAGAGAATCAAGAGAGCGTCTTCTCCAAGCCTGCAACTTCTGACCTGGCCCCTATGGGGCTAGCCTGTGTGCAGCAGTGGTGCCGCCCCCCGCCCCGTGACAGAAAGTAGCACAGGAAAGTCACCATTAATGGGGCAAGAAACAAAGCAGCTCTGCTGAGGAACCTGCAGGTGTGGAGATACCGGGCAATCCGCAAGAGTTTCCTGGAGATCTCTGAGGGAGATTCCCAAGAAGTGATGGAGTATATCAGTCTGTTTTGCCGCTCAAACTAGGCATGATGTGGGAGACAAGCCTGCTTTCTGCAACTCTCCTGTCCCCAAACAATTCACTTCACAATTCCCAAAATTAAATCCACTTATCAGGCGCCTCCTCTCCTGTTTGTGTTTCACCAAGATCCGACTGCTCTGACTGGCTAGGCTCCTCCGGGATGGAAAAGAGCTCCTGACTGCATGCATCTCTGGCCTCTGAGCCATCCTCTGCTCTGGTTCCCCCTCCCCCTCTTCATCCAAGATTGTCTCCTCCTGGCTCGGTCCACTCTCGACTGGCAATGAAGCCAACAGAGTATCCACAGGAGACTTTGCAGTGGAGGTGGGGTCACCACAGAGTATCACGTCCAGCTCTTTGCAGAATGAGCAGCTCAGGGGGGCAGTGCTAGAGTGGCTGTTTGCCTCCCGCGTCTTGTGGCAGGCATTCCACAGCTCCTTCACTTTGACCCTGCACTGCAGTGTGTCCTAGTCATGGCCCTTTTATATCATGCATCTAGAAATCTGTCCACATATATAATTCGGACAGCTAGAACACAGTTGTGACTGTACTGCCTCTTCTCCCCAAATGCCAATGAGGTCCAGCAGCTCAGCATTGCTCCAAGCAGGGGATTGCCTGGTGCATGGAGCAGGCATGGCCACCTGGAAAGATGTGCTGAGCCAACTGCACACATCACCGAGCAAACAAGAAGGGGACTGTCAAATTTGCAAAGCAATGTTTGGGGTGGGGCTGATAGTTTGTCACCTGAGGACAGAGCAGTAGAGTTCAAACTGATGGCCAGAGGTCAGAACAGGCATTGTGGGACACCTCCTGGAGGCCAATCACAGTGCTGTAATCACCAGAGAGTCTACACTGGCACTGCAGTGCTGTTGCCATGGTGCAGAAAGCTCTACGCCTCTTTTCGAGGTGTTTTTTTTAGAGCACTCCATCTGCGCAGTTTCTGCGCACTAAGCGGCTTGGCAATGTGTACACCTTGGAGTTACAGTGCTCAAAGCTGCTTTACTGTGCAGAAACTTGCCAATGTAGATGGGGCCTTACAATGAAATCCACAAAACCCAACATGCTAGGCAGGCAGCTGCCTAAATAATTTAGTGGGAGATGCTAAGGAGAAGGTTGTGTCCTAAGCCTTGCCCCTCTCAAAGATAGGCACCTAAATCTGGGCTGAAGGGAGGCAATTATCTCTGCTAGCAATCCAAGAACCCCTCCTCTTGAGGTCAGGTGGCTTAGGAGCCTCAGTTGTTCCTTGAAAGAAAGAATTAGACACCTGGCTCCACACAAACCAGCAGCAGGAGGATGTGGTGCCACCCACCTTATAACTTGTAATCCAGTGGTTACAGCACCTACCTGGGATGTGAGAAATCATGGCTCAGTTTCCCCCTATGCCTAACGGGGGGGCGGGGGGGACAGAAGGATTTGAACAGGCCTCTCCCACCTCTCAGGAGCATGATCTAACCAGAGAGCAATAGAATAATCTGATGTGGTGCACCCTTAATCTCTCCTATTGAAGCTGTTCCACCATGTGTAAGTCATTGGATGAGAGAGAATAAAATAAATATGATTGTGCCCAGGTGGGTGTCCTAGCCACCAGGTAAGTGGGAGAGCTCAGCTCCAGACCCTCTCCATCAATGACTTACACACCCCAGGTGAGTAGTCTAACTACTGGACTAAAAAGGCTTATAACAAAGGCAACTACCTTCTGTCAGATTCTGAATGGGCCCCAACCCAGTAGGCAGCCTCTGAACACACCTACTGGATCAGGCCCAACATGCACATTAGGTGGGCAAATGCCTCTCTTCTCCCAGGTCATGGATCACCAACGGCGGCTCCAGGCACCAGCACTCCAAGCGCATGCCTGGGGCAGCAAGCCATGGGGGGGCGTCCTGCTGGTCCCTGTGAGGGCAGCAGTCAGGCTGCCTTCGGCGGCTTGCCTGTGGGAGGTCTGCTGGCCCCGCGGCTGATACGCCGAAGACGCGAGACCAGCGGACCTCCTGCAGGCAAGCCATCAAAGCCGCAGGACCGGGGACCTCCCACAGGCAAGCCCTCGAAGGCAGCCTGCCTGCTGTGCTTGGGATGGCAAAAAAGCTAGATGGTCTGCGTCTGAAGAAGTGGGTATTCACCCACGAAAGCTCACGCTCCAAAACGTCTGTTAGTCTATAAGGTGCCACAGGATTCTCTGCTGCTTTTAAAAAAGCTAGAGCCACCCCTGTGGATCACTGAGGCTTAGACAGGATATTGGACACGGGGACTGATGCCTGAGGTGGAAACTTAGCAGCAGTGGAGACTTGTAGGCACAGAGGGAGTTTAAGAACCCACAGCATTTGGCAGGAGTTTTGTAGTTCAGAGTGGAGCTTAAAGCTGAAACTGTGACACCCTAAGTCTGGGGTTTAGGCGTCTAAATACATTTGTGGATCTGGGCTTGGGAGTTTACCAACCCGTATGCAGAGTTAAGATGGGGCTTTCACCTGGAAACTCTTTAGAGCAGGGACCATGGCTCAGATCCCCAAAGCATTGCTCATTAACATTTAGATCACCACGGAATTCAGACTATTATCTTTAAGACCTGTGTGTCAAATTAAGCATGTATTTATGTGTTCACAGGATCAAGGCCTAAACTGGTCACTATTTCAACTTTGAAAAAACAAATGCAAGAGTCCTGTGCTGCTGCACATTGGTGCAAAGAGGTTTCCTTAACATTTGACTAAAGTAGGGTGTGTTTATATTAGGTTTTTACCAAGAATGCAAGTGGCCATGTGATTTTGCTGACTGAGGGGCCTGTACGCTGACCCACAACTAAGGCAGCTACAGGTAATCAGTGAAAGGCAGAGGGAACTGAAAATTATTTCCTAGTGAAAGATGTGCAATATGAAAGCCCCTTGTATTCAAAAGTTTGTTCTTGGAAGTTGTCAATGAGAATGTTTGGAAGAAAAGTAGTATTAGGAAGAGAAATGGGCACAGGCTTGGAGCTAGGGAATGATACCCTCTTACTTGCACAAGTTTCAAGCAAGTGAAAGGCTGTTGACTTTTGTTTCCTCTAATTTCTCAAATAATAAGGAATAAAAAAAACTTCAGTGAATTTACAAAAAAAAAATAATCATATTTTCATGAAAAGGTTTTCAGCAATTTCACCCATCTCTACTCCAGGGCATTATTATTTGCATGCCAACACACACCCAGGTTCATAATATTGGTTTCCCTTTTCTGAATGGTCCACGCTCCTTCCCCCATACTTTAAGATAGGAAGAGTACATGCTTACAGTGGTGAATAGAATGCAGACACCCCATGCCCATCGAGCATGGATACAAATGTCAGTGTATACAGTGAGGCACTGATGACGACACTCTATTGTACTTGCCTACACACAACTGAACCCTAGGATACATACCCTATACGGCTCTCTATACACCCAATTACCATCCCTGTCTACAATGGTAGAAAAGAAGGAAGTTAATGTGCACGTTGGGGACCCCTGCCCTAAACGCATCCTGTATCATATTTAACAAAATAATTTTGATAACTTTAAGTAGAGGTTGTAATGTGTTACAAATGAGTAGTGCAATATAGTTAAAGAAAGGTTTCTGAATTTTCCAATTTTCTAGTTCATTCAGTTTAAGTAAAATATGACACTGCAAATTCCTAAAAAACAACCCCACCGTTAGCATTGCATTACTGCAGTCCATCTAACAGGCAGACAAATAAAAACTCTGTACGTGTTATGCTATATCTGCACACAAGTTAAAATAGGATACATTCTACATGCACATTAACTTCCTTCTTTTCTTAATAATAATGTGCTAGCACGCTTTGATAAATTGGATACTCTGAAATCCATGGCATATTTGTTTCACATGGATTGGATGAAGGTAGATAAATGTTCTGTATCTAACTCACAACAGTAAATATAGAAGGTATAACTTCCAGTCCATATAGCAAGAGTGGGGAAAATTGGGTTTTCTGCCTTGTGGAAAGGGAGGATGAGAAGTGATGTCTCTGGACCATAAAAGGAAAATAAAGTGTGCTGTATATATTGTAGTCTCTGCTCTACTGAGGAAAAGTCAAACATCTGGTCTGCATGTGGAGGGTAAGGGATGCTGGGGTCTCTTAAAAAGAATTTGATATATTATATTCATACTTGCAGGGGGGCGGGGGACAATTGAGTGCCATCCTGCAAGAAACAGGGCCAGCTCCGGGCACCAGCTTATCAAGCAGGTCCTTGGGGCGGCAACTCAGAAGCGGGGCGGCACTTTTAGCTATTCTGCAGCAATTTGGTGGAGGGTCCCTCACTCCCGCTCGGAGCAAAGGACCTCCCACTGAATTGCTGCAGATCGCGATCGTGGCTTTATTTTTTCTGGCTGCTTGAGGCAGCAAAACCCTTGGAGCCGGCCCTGACAAGAAACTTGTTCCCACAGAAAACCTAAATACAATTACTAGCTAAACCATACAAAGCTAAGAGTTCAAACACAGAGGCCTGGTCCCTAAGTACCAAAAATCATACGTAATTACCATCTCAGGCAAGAGGAAAAACTCCATTACAAGAGTGAAGTGTTACAGAACTTGTATTTTAACACTACGCCAAACCCAGGCACCAGGGAAACAAACTGGTAGTGCACACCAGAATCACATCCACGCCCACCTCCAGATGACTCCATGTCTCCCAGGCTGCTCTAGATACACAAACTCAGCTTCACACAGGAATAAAAGTTGTGGATTTTGTCAGGGGGTATTGAGTTCTGCCAGCAAAATGCCTTAGGAAATATAGTCTGAATGCACAACAGTGCAGCCACTAGTGTGCCTAGTTTCAAGATGCAACTCGTGGTCCCTGCACCAGACTTGATCTGCTGCCCGGAGTGGAAGGGTATAGGGCCATGGCTGTGCTCCAGCACTTTAGTTTAAAATAAATAAAGTGGCAAACTAATCTAAATTCTCTGTTCCCCAAAAAGAAATGGGTAAACACCATATTCCTGAAATAAGACAAAATAACTCAGTTTACTCTTGACTACACTACTGCCATACCCACTTTATAGAATCTAGAGTTGTTAATATCACCATAACCAGGGACTGTCCCTGTATCCTGGGATGAAATTCAGCTCTGGGCAGATGGTTAGTACAAAGCCTTTCATGGAAGGCCCCAAACATGGCCTTAAGTGGGCCATAAGTCTTATGCTGACCCTTTGTACAGCATAAATGTCACCCTGAAGTTCAAAAATTAAGGTTAGAGTTATGTTGCAGCAGTGTGACTACTTACTGAGCACCCCTTCATGGCCAGGGGTCACTTTACAGACACTTTAGCCCTGTTAGCCCCCTCTCATAGACTCCTTACACATACCAAAGTCTCTGTTATGTCTTACAGCACCCCTTTCTGGGGCTAGTTTAATATCAAAACAGTTCATACAGACCTCAAAATCCTTAACCAAAACAATCCTCATCATAAAGTCCAAAATCATAGCTCAACAGTTCATACTTAGCTCCATTTCTTCAGTCACATCTAGGGCGCTTTGTCTTCCAGTCTGTTCCACCCAAAACCAGCAATCCCCAAAGCTTTTTGGATAGCATTGAGCTCTGGCCACGTCTACACTACGGGATAATATCGAATTAGCGAAAATCGGTTTTATAAAACTGATATTATAAATTCAATTTCATGCGGCCACACTAGGCACAGTAATTCGGCGTTGTGTGTCCAGGGTCCGAGGCTAACGTCGATTTCTGAAGTGTTGCATTGTGGGTAGCTCTTCTGTAGCTATCGCATAGTTCCCGCAGTCTCCCCCGCCCCTTGGAATTCTGGGTTGAATCATTATTGTCGCGGGTGGTTCTGGGTAAATGTCATCAGTCATTCCTTCCTCCGGGAAAACATCAGCTGACAATCCTTCGCACCGTTTTTCCCTGGATGTCCACTGGCAGACACTATAGCACGGCAACCATGGAGCCCGTTCAGCTTTTTTTTTTTCCGGCACTGTATGTGTATTGGATGCCGCGGAGAAGAGCAATACTCCGCGCTACACAGCAGCATTCACTTGCTTTTTGCAATGATAGCAGAGATGGTTACCGGTCGTTCGTACCGTTACTGCCGAGAAAACTGGCAATAAGATGACGGTCATCTCTACCCTCTCCGCCTGCTATCATGAGTGCCCTGCTGAAATCGGCGGGGCGCAACGCAAAAGCAAAATTGGGATTGACTTCACTTGGGACTGAGTCAATCTCCCTTATGGTTTCTAAAAATAGAGTCAGTCCTGCCTAGATAGAGGGCAAGTGTATTAGAGACCAGTGTATCAGAGCACAGCGCTCCATGTCAGTATTCACAGAGAGTGCCTCTGCCAACAACCCACCCGGTTCTCCTCCCCAACCTTCTGGGCTACCGTGGCAGTGTCCCCCCCCCCATTTGTGTCATGAAGTTATAAAGAATGCAGGAATAAGAAACAAGACATTGTTAGTGAGATAAAATGAGGGGGAGGCAGGCTCCCGGGGCTATGAAGTCCAGGCAGAACAGAATCTTTTCTTTGCACAAGAAAGGAAGGGGCTGATGAAGCTCAGCCCCCAGTTGCTATGATGAAGACAGTTACCAGCCGTTCTGTACCATCTACTGGGAGTAACTGGGAGTCATTCCCATTTTTACCCAGGCGCCCCGGCCAGCCTCACCTGAGGCCAGCAGGAGCACTCACGGGCTGATGGCAAAGACGGATATCAGTCATATTGACCGTCTACCACGGGAGGGGGAGAGGAGCGGATACTGCTCTTCACTTGCTGCAGCATCGCGTCTACCAGCAGCATTCAGTACACACAGGGTGACACTGAAAGAAGTCAAGAAATGATTTCTTTCCTTTTCTTCACGTGGTGGTGCTGGTGGGGAACTGAGGAGCTATTCCCTGAACCACGCCAGACACGTGTTTGAACCTACAAGACACTGGGAGCTCAGCCAAGAATGCAAATACTTTTCGAGACTGCTGTGGACTGTGGGATAGCTGGAGTCCTCAGTCCCCCTCCATCCATGAGCGTCCATTTGAGTCTCTGGCTCCCGTTATGCTTGTCACACAGTGCTGTGTATCCTGGAGATTTTTTTTCAAACCTTTGGCATTCGTGTTTGTACGGAGCTCTGATAGAACAGATTTTGTCTCTCCATACAGCGATCAGATTAGTATCTTCCGTACGGTCCATGCTGGAGCTCTTTTGGATTTGAGACTGCATCGCCACCCGTGCTGATCAGAGCTCCACGCTGGGCAAACAGGAAATGTAATTCAAAAGTTCGCGGGGCTCTTTTTACCTGCCGCGCTGCATCCGAGTTCAATTGCTGTCCAGAGCGGTCAGTGGTGCACTGTGGGATACCGACTGAGGCCAATAACGTCAATTTCCTACACTAACCGTAATCCGATATGTTAATATCGATTTATCGCTACTCCCTTGTCGGGTGGAGTACAGAAATCGATTTAAAGAGCCCTTTATATCGATATAAAGGGCGTTGTAGTGTGGACGGGTACAGCGTTAAATCGATTTAACACTCTTTAAATCGATTTAAACGCGTAGTGTAGACCAGGCCTCTGTGATCCTACTTCTTTCTCCTCACTGTTGAGCTTCTCTCAATCAAACACACAGATGCTTACTTCCTGATGTCTTTTATATTTGAATTAGCTGATTCCCCTCAGGTGAGGTTCATATTGTAATCAAAGGCTTAGCCCCAAGCTCTCCAGTCCAAGGGCAAACCATCCTGTTATACCTTTGCATATCTGGTAAGAGAATCCTAGCCCCGTCACACAGTGTTGCCAACCCTTACAAGTTTAGTGCAAGTCTTATAGCATTTGATTATTTTGCTTAATGCCCCAGCTATCAGAGGTGATTATGCAAGAATTTCAGTTTTCATTTAAAAAGCAAAGTAAGTTTCTAACCCTCGTGCTTGTGGATAAAAGTCTTAAAACATGAACTGGGCATATCCTGATGGCTCAGAAACCAGAAGGCAAATAAGAGTAATCCAAGACTTCTTATTTTTAAAATTTCATGCTTACATCAATTTATTATGAGGATCTCATTCATGATTGTTGAACACTTGAGGTTAGCAATACTGCTCTCTCACTCCCATTTGCACAGCACTGAGCTAGCCACTATCTAAGAAAGTAAAGCATATAAATATATTATCTGAAAAATGTTTACTAAAGTCTCTAAGCCCCTTCACATTCTGGTATCTTACAAATGTCAATCTAGAATGAGTTACATATTTGCCCCTGCTGTCACACACTCACTCATAACAGCTAAAATAGCACCCATAAGCCAGAGTGCAGGTAGTGAGCAATGTTTCCTGTTCAGCTTCTTCTTGTGGGTACTTCCAGGGCATCTGAGCTGACAGCTAAAGCTTATTCTTCCCTTCTCTTGCTCCCACGTGCCTCTCAGTACAGTCCAGTGGAGAGTAATACAGGACTGCCACTTTCTGGGCCAGAGCAGCAACATATTTCATCCCCTAGTAGCAGCCATGGTATAAGAGGAGACAGGATTCCAAAGAAAAAAGGTGAGAAAGAAATGAGGATTAGACTGAACCAATGTGGGAAGACTGCTAAGGGAAAGAGGGTGGTGGGAGAGAAGGGTCAGGAGGTAGGGAAAGGTAGGGAAAGAAAAAGACAATAATAATAAATTAATTTAAAAAAGACTGGCAGAGGTAAAAAGAAAATACCGCAGGGACAAACAGGAATTGGTTTGTAGACTGCAGAGGACTGGGACTCAAAACTCCTGGGTTCCATTCCCATTTCTGCCATTGACTTGCTGTAGATCTTTGGAAAAAGATCATATCACCTCACTGAGCTCAATTTATCTCTCTTTAAAATGGGGTTATAATATTGGCCTTCTTTAGAGGTAGGTGAAAGCACTTTAATATCCTGGCATGGAAATGCAGTATCATCCTTAGAGCTCTGTGTCTGTCACAGAGGTTACAGAAGTTACAGATTCCGTGACTTTCCATGACCTCCGTGACTAATGGAGCAACCAATGTGGCTGACCCCAGTGCCACCCAAGCAGCTGGCTCCAGGACCAGCTGCTTAGGTGGCCCCAGGGCCAGGCACACCGGCCACTGCTGGAGCAACTCTGCAGTCAGCCACTCAGGCGGCCTCACAGCCAGCTGCTGCTCAGGCAGTCCCAGAAAGCTGGCCCCAGGGACCGCCTGAGCAGTGGCCAGTGTGACTGGCCCTGGGGACCGCCCAAGCAGCAGTAACTGCGATGGCTGGAGCAGCCACTGCTCTGAAGGCCCCTGGTAGGATTCCCCAGGCTGGGGGGAGTAGCTGCTGCTCTGGAGGCCCCTGGCAGCTGATGCCGCTGGCCCTGGACTCCCCACTTCCCAGTAGCGCCCTCCCCCGCAAGATTTAGTCAGGGGTATTTGTAGTATAAGTCATGGACAGACCAGGGGCTGTGAATTTTTGTTTATTGCCTGTCACTTGTCATGACTTCTACTAAAAATACCTGTGACTAAATCATAGCCTCAATCATCATTAATGTATTGTTATATAGAAGGGACAGGCTAAATTAAAGAGGTTGTCCATTTCATATACTCACAGCCACAAAAAGGTCACTCAAGAAGCTTCTTAGGTTTTGATGGCTATGCTGCATTATTAACAGAGTTGCCAACTCTTGGAATTTTATTATAGATCTTACCTATTTACAGGGGTAAAGCCAACTTTTTTTTATTTGTGAAGGCTAGAGTTAAAAAATAATAACTGTTGAATATCACTTTAAGTAGTTGTGTACTATGACTAAATTAGTTCACTTTTCATAAAGTGAGATAATTGAGCTTCTGTTCTAAACTCAGTGTTTTCTTTATTAATGCAATCCCTACATTTTTAGGCAAGAATAAGCCCAGTTGCCTTTGCCTGTGATTTAGTGTTTTTTGGAAGGTCCTGGAGTCACAGGATTCAGAGAGGATCTTAGCTTTTATTTTAAAAAGAAAGGACATGTCTAGTCTTCATGGTTTCAGAGTAGAGCTTAAAATCATGAGCTCTAAAGGCCCAAGAATCCAATTTTGTTTGTTTTTTTTTAAAACAAAATTGGATTTTTGGGCCTTTAGAGTTTTTTTAAAAAAAAACAAATAAACCATACTTTTAATCTTATCTCATGATTTTGGAGGCCTGACTCATTATTTTTGAACAACTGGTGTTGACAATACCATATTAAGCAAGACTAGAGAAATGGTATTTTTTTCCCAGGAGCACACTATAGGGAGGAAACTAGTAAAACTCTCACAAGTGCAGTAAATGTAATAATTCCACCTTACAGGACATTTCATGGTAGTTAATGCCTTGCATGGAGGGCCTGAGAGCCTGCATAATAGCCAAGAGGCCTTAAGCTTGTCATGATATTAAGTAACTACCAGGAAATACCTGGTTCAATGGCAATTATTGCCATTATTTTGTCCCTAGAAACCTTTATAAGCTTATTATTGAGTTTTGATCATGCTACCTAAAAGACATTGCCATGGAGGTATCTGTTTGATAATACCTGCTATGGTAAAAATCAGAAAGTAGCATTCTGCTTTAGGTGCTCTATCTGTTTATAATTATATTAAAATTGTTGTCAAACAGTGAACAAAAGGAACATTGCTATTTACTATTGGTATGGCAAAATACTTGTACAGGCTGCTTTGGAAAAAAATTAGGTAAGATCTCTGGCCTGGGGAGTTTACACGCATCCTCAGACAAAATCAGAAACCTGTATATGGGACAGCAGTGCAAAAGCAACAAGACATGGATGTATAATTAGTGGGATGATCAATCTTATCTTTCTGATGTATCGAATTTATATATTATGATTTGGTTTTGGTACCAAGTGCTCTTTAATAGGAAGAAGTCCTCCTGTGTTTGTAAAAAAATTACAGAAAAGTCTGTATTAAAGTATTTTACACTCAGAAAGGAAGAGTTGATGGAAATCTGAAGAAATCAACCACATAACTAAGTTAAACTACATGTTCAAATAGTAGTACACACTGAATGTAGACAACAACACCTAATATATATGACATGTGATTTAATACAGCAGTTATAACAACTACAGACTTTACAGCATTTTCTCCAGCAGGTCAGATTGCAAGTTTACCTATTCTTAACTAAAACTTTGCAAAACTTTGCCTGCCAGAGTGAGTAACGTTCCTTGACAGGAGAGTAAAAACTGATTTGTTTCTTTGTCACTAATCATTATAGAAAAAGGCAAATGAATAGACTGTGTCTAAACTATTAAATTTTCAAAAAAATTTCCCAACACTGTTTAATAAAAGTTTTGTGAGCACCAACTCTGTGGTGGTTGTACATAAATTACGGACAGAAGGATCCTGCAGACAGCCCTTTAAGAGTTCAGGGACTGCTGTGCCCCCATGTTTTATGGATGTACCCAAATTGCAGAAATTAATAATTTAAGTCTTTTGAAAGCTGTGAATTTTTATAGTGGTTCAGCAGAGATATTTAATACAGATGATTCTCTAATTGTGATACATTGAGATAATTCCATGTTCAGCGAGCATGAACTCATATTTCCAGCTATGCAACAAGTGTTAACTAACATGCAACATATAGAAAATAATGCTGGCTAACTAAAGGCTAATGCTTATTTATTTACTGGCATTTTTCTGCCTGTCTATATGCACATATGTTTTTTTAAAGGCAATAGAGGGGAATATATTATATACATGAATTACAGAGAAAGTGATTTTAATGGTTGGAATAAGGATCTTGGAGAGGAGTCAGGCCCCTGGATTCTATTCTCAAGACAACAACTGACTGTGTGTTACTTGGCCAAGTCACTTAACCTCTCTGTGTCTCCTTTTACACATTTGTAAAATGACGATAAGAATATCTTTGCATAGCACCTCAGGGATGTCGTGAAGCTTTAATGTATTCACATTTATAAGCATGATAGATGAAAGTAAGTACTTACAAGAAACCATTCAAATTTAGGGCATTTAGAGAATCCCAGTTTAAGGCATTTAGAGAATCCCAGGGGCTCTCCCGGAAACTGCAACGGGGAAAGGAGATGAACATGGGGCCACCGGGCAGCCTCACATCTGCAGCTCTTCTGGTGTAGCTGTACCGCCCGCTGCCCTGTCCTCCAGCAGGGCTGCTGTACAGGCAGAGGAGACCCTGCATGGAAGGGCTAGGGGCAGTACAGCTGTGCTGTACCATGTTCTGCTCCTCCTGTGTCTTTCTGGTATGCCATACTACCAGCTATAAGTATTTTGCTGGTATGGCATACCGTACCACACTGCCCTACGTGCACTGCTGGTAAAGGGCATGCAGAGCTTATTTTAAAAAAGAAAAGTAGTGGAGAATGCTCTACAATCAGAATTCCCCTTCAAGGGGACTTTCTGAACAGCTAAAGCCAAAGGATGTCCATGGCAGTAAGAGTCCATTGAACACTCTTGAAAATATTCCCAGCCACCTTCTGACCATGTAAGCTTCAGAGATTTAGAGCAGGTCCTGCATGGGGGCAAATCCTATTGCCCAGAAGAACTGAGGATCAACTGTGCAAGGACCTCATCAAGTTGCCCACACCCTCCAATCCTTCTACAGATTTTAACCACTAGAGAGGGCAATCCAGCTCCCCATTTATCAGTTCCTTCTGCTTGCGGTGCTTTCCTTTTACCAGACATTGCTGGATTTTCTCTCTTCAGGGCAGAGTAGAGTTCACCTATATCCTCCTAGGTCTTTCTTTGACATAGAGTACATCAAAGGTAGACCATATGAAACTTGACAGTACATCCTCTTTTACACATTTACTTACCAGCAACAGTCTCTCTTGGTAACAAATCACTGACAGTTTTATTGCTATTTCAAAATATTAGTAAAGGAACAAACAACATATGCATAAAAATATGGGGAAACCAATTAAAAAAAAAAAGAGAACTGTTGAAACATGAAGATATAGGCACGTTCTTGACCCTTACCAAAATCCCTTCAACTTCCTGATATGTCAAAATAAATGGACCCAGACATTTCAGAAATTACCTCTGCTGCAGAGTGGATCACTGGGCAGAGAAGGGAGTCTCCCAAAGAAGAGCAGTTGGAAGTTGTCAGGGTTCCTTCCCCACTCTGAACTTTTGGGTACAGATGTGAGGACCTGCATGGACACTTCTAAGCTTAATTACTAGCTTAGATCTGGTATCGCTGCCTCCACCCCCAAGGACCCCCTTTTTCCCTGGGTTGTCTTGAGGGACTTCACCAATTCCCTGGTGAACACAGATCCAAACCCCTTGGATCTTAAAACAAGGAGAAATTAACCATCCCCCCTCCTTTTCCCCCACCAATCCCTGGTGAGTCCAGATCCAATCCCTTTGGATCTAAAAAACAAGGAAAAATCAATCAGGTATTAAGAAAAAAGGCTTTTAATTAAAGAAAAGAAAGGTAAAAGAAAACCCTCTGGGAGAGATTAGTATATCGGCTACTCTCACAGACAAAAGATTCAAAAGACAGAGGATGTTCCCCGGGGCATAAATTTAGTTACACAAAAAACAAATACTCAAATACCCAATTTGATTTTACCTCATTTTGCATAAGACAGGCTACAAAGAAATAAACATAAACCTATTTATTCCTTTCTAAAACTTACTACTCTGATCAGAGGCTGGTTCCTTGATCTTTTTCACTCCGGCTGAAACTGAAACTCTCGAACAAAGGAAAAACTTCCCTCCTTCCTTTTGAAACGTCTTGTTCCCCCATTGGTTCCTCTGGTCAGGTGTTAGCTAGGCTAGGTGAACTTTTAACCCTTTATAGGTAAAAGAAGCATTAACCCTTAACCATCTGTTTATGACAGAAGTACTTCTACACTTCTTTGGGCATCTCTGCCAGTCAGCAGTTTCTTCCTTGCCACAGCCCTCTCCCCAGGCTATTTTAAGCCTTTTAAGGCAGGAGCTGGTGACTACCCAGCTATACAGTGTAAGAAATTAGTAAATTTTAGTGTACTTAGCTGTAAATACCTTTCAAAATACTAACAGTTATGTATTATATGTATAAAGTAGTAAGAGGACAAATTATCTGCTAGTATGAAAGGGTGAATTTGCATTGAAGTCAATCTAACTGCATTCATTACAAGAGCAGAGAATTTAATGCATGGTGTGTCAGGCAAAGTCAACAGAGTATTTTCACACACACACACACACACACACACACACAAAATTAGGGCAATTTTGAACTGGGTCCTAAAGTGCATGTGGACTAGAGCTAGCTGAGTTTTTAAGGATAAGAGTAATGTGAGTGTGCTTCTTTGCACATAAGAAAGGTGGGTAACATCGTACCTAGATACTACTGAAGACCATATTTAAAAATGCAGCAGATAAATTAGAAAAATATTGGATATTCTGTAATCAGGACATCTTGGATTTGGGGAGGTAAGAGATATGTTATTGTCAAAGCTAGAGGAGAGGATTTCAGCCTATGAAGAATCAAAGCAATGACATCAGAATTTGCCTCTTCTGCAGTGTGGACCACTGGACAAATGCACCACAGAATCAGTGATATACCTGAGATACATTGATGAATTTTCATCCTTTGGACAGATGACTTAAACTCCCTCATAGATTTCCACCACAATTTCAACCACCACCACCTATCTATTAAACTTCAATTTCCTGGACACCATGATCAGCCTCAACAATGGAACCCAACAGACAACTATATACAAGAAACCCATAGGTCACCAGACTACCTTCATAGATCCATTAACCACCCCCCACACACTAAGAAATCTCTTATCTACCACCGGGCACTCAGATACCACAGAATATGCTCCGAGGAGAAAGTCCAGGATATACACCTGAACACACTCAAAAGTACCGTCACCAAACAAGATTCCACCAGAGAAGTAGATCAGATCATGGAATGGGCCACCCAAATACCCTGAGAGAACCCACCTCACTACAGAAATAAAAACATCTTCTAACTACATGCCCATAGTTGTCACTTATCACTCCATACTGGAACCCGTACAGGGAAAATCACCAAATAACTATAACCCATATTAATGGGGACCCCTTAAAGAAGTCTTTGCTGTATCCCCTCTTCCACCTTTCAACCTCTCCAAGCTCAACAACAGAAGCAAGCTCCCCACAGATCAGGACACACCAACTCAAAGCAGCACCAGACCTGCCAGAAAAACAGATGCAAAACTTGAAGACATATCTCCACTGCTACAATGATCAACACCTGGGGCAGCTCCAGGCCCCAGCACACCAAGCGCGTGCTTGGGGCAGCATGCCGTGGGGGGCGCTATGCCGGCTGCCGGGAGGGCGGCAGGCAGGCAGCCTTCAGCGATATGCTTGCGGAGGGTCCGCTGGTCCCGTGGCTTCGGTGGAGCCGCGGGACCAGCAGACTCTCCACTGGCACGCCTCTGGGAGGTCCAACGGAGCCGCAGGACCGGCGAACAGCAGAGCACCCCCCACGGCATGCAGCCGTGCTTGGGGCGGCTAAATGTCTAGAGCCGCCCCTGTCAACACCCCCCTCCCACACACAATATTCCTTTCATTCATAAGTACTACACATGCCTAACACAACATATGATGTACCTCATCCAGTGCCCTAAAAGCCCCAGTAACAACTATATGGATGAAACCAGACACTCTTGAATGAACTCACACAGGAAAATGATAAAAGACAAAAACACCATATCAACTATGGATGAATACTTTTCACAAAGGGATAACTCTGTATCTGACCTATCAGTTCACATCCTCAATGGAAACCTGTGCAACACTTTCAAAAGATGAGCTTGGCAGCTTAAATTCATAACTTTGTTAGACACTAAAAATCATGGTCTGAATAGAGACACTGGATTTATGGCTTATTACAACAATCTATAACTCACTAACAACCCCCACCCTCAGCTACCTTCCTCCCTCTCACCCTCCCCCAACACTTCCTTTTCCTCCTGTGATTGGAGGGGTATTAACAGGCCACTGCAGCTTGAATGGTCCCTTGAAATCTGTGTTAACTACTTATGCTAAACAATATGTTCCACCTTGTATTTAGCTGTGACACTCTGCGTACATTTCCCAGACCTGAAGAAAAGCTCTCTGTAAGTTCAAAAGCTTTGTGTCTCTCACCAACATAAGCGGGTCTAATAAAAGATATTACCTCACCCACTTTGTCTTTCTAATATTCTGGAACCAACACAGCTACAACAACACAGCATATATAGAAACTTTAGGTGAGTCATACAGAAGTATCAAGTTAAAAAATAATAACTTGCAGAGAAATATAATTCCTGACATATTTCTTAACGGAATAACAGAAGAAAAGAATATGTGTTTTTCTAAGATATTAACCTAGCTATCAATTTAGACTTTATTACACATGATAATGGAATAGTGAAGTCATTGAGAACTAAGCACTCGTGGATCTGCTTGAAAAATTAAAGGACTGAAAGAAATTCCCTTGAATATTTTATCCTCACTAAATTTTATTTAAGCTGGACCATAATGCATCCTACACATGTTAAATAAGTAAGTTAAATATAGATAAAAGCGTCCCAGTCATATCTCTAATGCCACAGAGTTCAGTCACACACAGCAGTATGAATAACCACCAAAATGATAAAAGATACATAAAGAGGTCTTATCTCAACAAGGACCTAAGAAAGATTTTCATAATATACTTTACTTTATTTATAATTGCATTAGAATGTCCATGTATTCTTTAAGAGACTCTCGTATTGTTTAAATGCAAGCATTCAATAACAAAGAACACCTAATTTTTGAAAGATCAAAGTGAATGTTTCAGTTGTGAGCCTTAAAAGTAATATTAATGGAATAGTTTTGAGTATACTGCTGTACATACATGAAAATGCTATTTTAACAAAGACAGCTAAGAGGTGCAAGAGAATACAGAAATAAAAGAAACAGATTAACTGGTTTCGGATGACCTTCTAACAACTTTAAAATTCAGGAAACCTTAAAGCTGCCATAAATTGATCAAAATATGCTTTAAAAGTAACAATTTGACAAATGCAACACCTGGGGCATGATTTACTAAGTACCAAGCAACATTAAAAACACCTGCTTCTCTTCAAAATGTCTAATGTAAACAAGAAATGTTTTTATTCATTTGACTGTCTCAGTATGTGCAGCAATAGGCTGCTCTCATTTGTTGAATATCCTTCTCATCCATAAAAATATGGAATAAATTCAACACAACTTAAATTAGAAAATACTATTTACTGATTTGAAATTAATAAGCAGAGCAGGTCCCCACACATATATGGAGATCAGGGCAGGACTGGCCTGGACTGAGGCAATCTGCACCCTAAACACACCTTACAAGTCCTATCATTACTATATTCATGTAACTCCACACCATACTTGGAATAGTGGCAGTGGGGGAGACCCTCAGCTCCTAGAGCCAGGAGCAGCAGTGGAGGGAGACACTTTTTTCTCTCCAGGAGTGGTACAGGGATCCTCTCTCCCTCTCAACAGGCCGCAGCAGGGCTCCATAGTATTTGCCTCAGAAGTTAGAGTATATCTATTTGTGTGGTGGTGGGTTGAGTCCTCTGCACTGTTCTCCTCTGTCACATCATGAGTTCTCTAGTGGAGCTTTCCTGAGAGGTGGGATTTGGGGTTCTAATACCCCATTGAGATACATGGAGGAATTCACAAATCTTAAAGCTACTGTTTCAGACTGCACACTTTTAAGAAATATGTTGCTTTTTCAAGGTTGTTTTTTGACAACCTTAAGTATTAGAAACTTTTTAAAATGAAATCTTAGCTTGTTATGTAGTCACATGACTCCAGGAACTGGGGCTTTAGGTACTGGTTTATAACATAAATACAGACCTGATACTAAAATTAGTAACCTAGGTAAGGAAATGTTTAAAAAATATTAATATTTTATCCCCTCCTCAATGACAATATTTATTTCAAAACAGTAAAGAAACCAAGTAACCTGAAGCTAACTGGGCTGGTGACCTAAAACACAAAGGCCAAATTTTAAGCTCAATTACACTAGTAAAAACCCCCAGAATAATTCCATTGAGGTCAATGTTGTCACAATATTGTAACTCAGACATAAATATTTAAGACAAATAAGTTCTGAGCAATAATATACTTTTTATCTAGATAGAGAGCTTGATTCTGATTTCACTTATACCATAGAAATACCATTAACTTACATAGATGTGAGAGCAGAATCTGGCCTCATGTCCTTGTGACTTGAGAGGATGTTTTACCACAAGAAGGTAATGTATTTTCAACTATGTAATTTAATTTTCCTCCCGGACATACAGTAGGTGCATCAGCAAAACAAAGGAACAAAGCAAGTGGGAGAGTGAAGAGATCCTCAGTTCTGTCCTTGATTTTCCCTGCTTTTGCCAGGTTTGAGTGGCAGGGCTTGTCCTCACTGAAGTTAACTAGCTCTTACCTGGGAGCTGCTCTAACCTCCCTCCCATCCACACACACAACTTTAATTCCCCTGTGATGGTGCTTTACACACTAGCTGGCTAACCCCTACCAAATTCACAGTCAATTTTGGTCAATTTTATGGTAACAGGATTTTTAAAATTGTAATTTTATTTCAGCTATTTAAATCTGAAATTTCAGGGCATTGTAATTGTAGGGGCACTGACCCAAAATGGAGTTGTAGGGTGAGTTGTGGTACTGCTACCCTTACTTCTGCACTGCTGCTGATGTGATGGTGCCTTTAGAGCTAGGCAGCTAGAGAGCAGTGGCTGCTGGCCAGCCAGCTGCTGCCAACAGCAGCACAGAACTAAGGATGGCATAGTATGGTATTGCCACCCTTACTTCTGCATTGCTGTTGGCAGAGCACCACCTTCAGAGGTAGGCACTTGGCCAATAGCTGCTGCTCTCCAGCCACCCAGCTCTGAAGGCAGCACAGAAGTAAGGTAGGCAATAGCATGACCCCTTAAAATAATCTTGCAACCCACCTGCAACTGCCTTTTGGGTCAGCCCCCCCCAGTTGGAGAAACATTGTGAAATCTGTATAGTGTAAGGTAAAAACACACAAAAGACCAGAATTCATGATCCCTGAGACGTTTTTTATGGCCGTGAATTTGGTAGGGCCCTAGGTACAAGCTACTGCCTGACTGCAGCTTACAATGGGGTTGATAACAGGCAGCTCCTGCTTAAAGCCAGCTGGGTTCATTAGTGCGAGAGTTGGTGTTTGTCTAGGACCCGGGAGAAGCCCTTGCCTACCTCACACGCTGCATTGCCATTAACGCGGACTGGCCGGGTTGTAGTCGCAGCTCTTTCCTCCCGTTAGAATCTCAGCGTCCGGCTATAGAAGTCGCCGGCATAGAAAGGCGTAGGGGGGAGGGAAACTAGGGGGCCGGGCGTTTGCTTTTGCACAAGGCATTCCGCTAACAGTCTTCCCCAGCTGCTGCTCCTAGCTACTGGAGCTGTGCAGGGCCGGACCGCTGACTCGGGGGCTGTCTGCTCCCAGAGGAGCCTGGATTTGTGCCTCTCCCCTGCGCCTTGTAGGCGAGTGACAGCCGCGTGAGACATCCTCCTGCCTGCAATCCGCCCATGTGATCCGAGCCCCGCGGGCTCCCGGCGCGCTGGGGGGGGGGGCAATTGAAGCTGGGCATTCCGGATTGGAAGGCGCTGGGAGCGGGCGGGAGAGAGATGCCTTCCCCACCCCGACCTCCTCCGCAGAGAATGGCATGATTGGGGACATCATGGCTAGCAGCATCCTCTTTATTGTGTGAGGCTGCGTGGCCACAGCGAGGAGCTAGCAGCCCCCGCCAGCAACTCCTCAGCCTCCCGAAGTTTGTGCCCTGTGTCCTAGCTGCTGCTGCGTCCGGCCGCGAGGTGCTGAGTTAGGCTTTCCTTAGGCAGGCAGCAGGGATGCGTTTGTGAGTGGGTGCATGTGTGTCTTAAGAGGGGGGCAAAGATCATCACACTGCAGGTCAGTTAGTCCCAAGGGCAACGTTGGCGCTTAGGGGTGTAAATACTGAGCAGGGTAGGTACGGCTTTCTCGCCAGATCCTTCCAGGCGGGGTGGCTCGGCGTGATGCTAAATTAGGTGTGCGCTGTATCTGCACGCCCTGAGCCAGGCTTAGTGGCAGGGTTCTGGGGACTCGGTCCTGGGCGGGTCTGAGGCAAAAGCAGGGGGACTAGCTGTTGGAAGGGGGGGGGTGCAATAAATGGCCAGCAACAGGAGCATTGAGCTGGAGCACTTTGAGGAGCGGGACAAAAGGCAGCAGCGCTCGGGGGCCCGCAGAGCGGGGACCGGCTCGAGTTGCAGCAGCAGCTCCGGGCCCAAGGGAAACGGGCTCATCCCAAGCCCCGCGCACAGCGCCCACTGCAGCTTCTACCGCACGCGGACGCTGCAGGCCCTCAGCTCGGAGAAGAAAGCAAAGAAAGCCCGGTTCTACCGCAATGGGGACAGGTACTTCAAGGGCTTGGTGTTTGCAGTTTCCAGCGACCGCTTTCGCTCCTTCGATGCTCTCCTGATCGAGCTCACCAGGTCGCTGTCGGACAATGTGAACCTGCCCCAGGGGGTCCGCACCATCTACACCATTGATGGCAGCAGGAAACTCACCAGCTTGGAGGAGCTAGTGGAAGGTAAGAGAGACACCTGCAGCTGCTGAGGAGTAAAATCCAGGCTGCACAGGAGGGTTGGCTTCTGAGAGGGGCATTACTCAGGCTGGTCTGACCTGTTGTTATTTTACCTTGTATTCCTGTAAGGTACCTTCTCTTGTTATTCCCCCAGTATGCTGTGCCTTCCCAGTCTCACCGTATCTACACAAGACATTCACGTTATCCTGTTGTGTTTTCTCTATCTAAATACACAAGGCACCTTAGCAAGAGTAGTTACTTAAGGTTGAATTCTGTAACTCCATTGGCTTCAATCCAGAGTTAATCTGGATTTACACTGGTGTGGCATTTGGCTCCCTTGCATCTGTAGAGGTTTTCTTAAAAAACAAACAAAAAACAACTAATGAATCTTTGGAAGGTAGGTAAGTATTAACTTTCTTTTAGAAGCACAAAGAGGACATAGGTGCAGAGAAGCTGCCTAGAAGCACAGGCCTAGTCAGTATAAGAGCTACATTTTTTGTTGTGTGCCTATTCCCCTACCTACACCATTCTCCTTCCTACCTATCCCCAGCCCCCTCTCACTGGTGTTTCCCTGCGGCTTACCCAGAGGTACCCTATGGTAGCATTTATTTGATCTGATGCGATTAACTAATTGGCTGATATTTTGTTTCAACTATAGGATTAATAATACATTTTCAGGATGTATTCCAGATATTTTTATTTGTTTGGGAAGGGAAATGTTTTGTTTTAACTCCCATAACATTGTTTTATATTAATATCTGTTTCACCCATGGCAATTCAGATTTGTTCAGAACAAGAGAAAGCCTTTACATTGTAAAATGCTCTGAAAACAGTCATCCTGTAGGAGCCTTGATATTTATGTTTTGGCATGTAATGGACCAAACTGGAGGCTGTGAACCGGGCTTCACTTTTTCAGAAGTGACTTAGGACTAAGACCCTAATGACTTTCAGTGACACTTAGGATCTGACAGGCCAAACTATTAAAGGTGTTCTGAAGATGCAGCTTGGCATCTAGTGGAATATTGAAAAGTGCCTAATTCCTATTAAAATTTATGGGAGCCAGGTGCTGAGGCACTTTTGAAAATCTCAGTAGGCCGCTGTCTGCATTCTAGGTGCTGAAATACATTTTAAAAATATGGGCAATTGCTCTGATTGAAGAAGACTCCTCTGATTTGTAAGGCAATGGCACTTGCCTTAAGCAGGAATAGGAGAATCTTGTGGAGTGTTTGCAGACTAATCCTGTTTTTTGCAAACCTTGTCTATAACGTAACACCCATAATCCTCCTCCAATCTCCTTTTTTTTAAAAAGGGACTATTCAATTAAAAAATCTACTTAACAGATACCTGTGCTGCATGTTTGGGTATGCAATAGGTAGGCTGGTATAAGTGGGTGCTCTGTGTATGATGTATAGATAGTTTCCATCCAACATTTTCATTAGTTGCTTGCTCTCTACTTACTTTTTCCATTTTTTTTTTAATGGGACTTTATTCCCCCTCTAGTCTGTCTTTCATGGTCTTGCCTAAGCAGAATTTTCAATATCATTTAAGTCACTCTTTCCAACACCAGGAGTGAAATCCTGGCCCTGTTTAAGTCAATGAGACCAGAATGTCACCTCAGATGTTTAAGTGAATATGAAATTAGACAAAAGAAGTTTGCCCATCTCTAGTCTAAAAATGGGTGCCTAGTAAAAGTGATCTTTTAAGTCAGGGATGGGCAAAGCCGGAAGCCACATCTGGCCCTTCAGACATTTTAATCTGGCCCTCGAGCTCCTGCCACGGAGCAGGGTCCAGGGCTTGCCCTGCTCTGCACATGCCGTGGCTCCACACAGTTCCCAGAAGCAGCGGTATGTCCCCCCTCCAGCTCCTACACGTGGAGGCAGCCAAGGGGCTCCACACGCTGCCCTCACCCCAAGTGCCACCCCCACAACTTACATGGCCTGGGAACTGTGGCCAATGGGAGATGCAGATGTAAATGGGGCAGTGCACAGAGCCACCTGGCCACACTTCCATGTAGGAGCCGGAGGGGGGGATATGCTGCTGCTTCTGGGAGCTGTTTGAGATAAGTGCCTCCCAGAGCCTGTACCCCAACCCCCTCCTGCATCCGCAGATCCCATTTCTACCCTTTGAGCCCCTCGGTCCCAACCCAGAGAACCCTCCTGCATCCCCAATCCTTTGTCCTCATCCCCAGCCCCACCCCAGAGCCCACACCCTTATCTGGAGCCCTCACCCCAACCCCCTGCGCCACTCTGGAGCCCCATCCCACACTCTGAACTCCTAATTTCTGGCCCCACCCCAGAACCCTCACTCCATCCCACACCCAAACCCCCAATTTTATGAGCATTCATGGCCTGCCATACAATTTCCGTACCCAGATGTGGCCCTTGGGCCAAAACGTTTGCCCACCCCTGTTTTAAATAATAGTTAAATAAATTTAATGCCAAAAAAATATGTAATTGCTTATTAAAGTGGTTTCAGGAAGGAGGGATTGCCTGTTTTAGGTGGCTTTTAGTACAGTTATTGTTAAAACTGATTGATTCCTATCAGGGTCATTATAAACTTTCATCCATAGTATCTTTTTGTTTCTTTTTTTATCATGTACTGGTTAGAATCATCAGGACAAATTCTGCTTCTATACCTCTGCAGTCTTATTAATTTAGGTGGAGTTTTAAGGGTACAGTTGAGGCCAGTATTTGTCCCTCTTTTGTTATATGCTCATTGAGTGTGCCCTTTCGTTTTATTCGTCAGATGCACAGCAACAACAATAATACCGCTATTGAAAAATCATTTTCATGGTTCTCTAAGTAAAATAAAAGGAAAAAAGATTCCCAGTAATTTGCTCACTTATCCGTGATCAACACAGCTTACAGGAATATTCAAAAAGTCCTTCAGCATCATGATTGGATTAGCATATGCTCCAATTAGCACACCAAATTTCACCAACATTAGTTTCTGTTATAGGTCTGTTTACCGTGCATATAGAGAAGAGAAAACCCTGAGGCAGGAAGCATGGCGGGGCAGGGAAAAGAGTACAGAAAATGGCTCTACCATCTATAAGAGCCCATAGAAACCCTACTTTGCAGTCAGGACTCCATCAGTTTGGTGGAGAGACTTATTCTTTACTTGCTCTTCCCTTCTGACCAAGCAGACTTGAATGGAAATCCACGGTGGAATTAATCTTTCTAAAAGAACATTGGCAGTAGACTTGAATCGTCTCTGCGCCATTAGTAGAGTTGCATATGTTGTAAATACAGTGGAAGGCTCTTGTGTATGGTAACTGATGGCCAGGTACCAGAGCCAATGTAGCCACCTACCTCAGTCCTTCATGTCTCTGTTGGCAGGACAAGCTGTATGTACATCCTGCCCATTTCTGCAGCTGATACTTGGAGCCACAATAGTTCTGATTTGTTGGCCTGCAGCAGCAACTGTATCAGGTGAGCCTAAAGAGAGCCCCGAGCCTCTGTGACCAAGCCAGTAGGTGCTGTGTTAAGCTTGTCTCAGCTCAGAGTCACTCTTTACAGCTCTAGACAGATCCAGTGCAGATGAGCACTTTAAGGTAAATTTGCTATTTGTCAGTTTGGCATATAGGAACTGGCTGATCAAACCCTGTGTCATGATATTCTGTATCAGCTAAATTGAGATGCTACATGCTTTGTTGTGGGCTTGGGCACATACAGTAAGAAATTCTATTGACATTTAAAAAGAAATCAGGCACTACTGTTCTTGTTTGTTTAATGTGTATAGTGTGCCTATAACTTATCTATAGCCACAAACAAATTCAACAGCACACATCACAACAATAAATGTAACCTAACAACTGCCACTTAAAAATTTCACATCCTTCAGCAAGTCTGGTTAAACATGCTTCGCATCATGTTCTGAAGGGCATGCAAACTCATGGTCTGCTGGACCAAAGATGCTGAGCACATTCCAAAGAGACTGGTCTGTTCCCAGCTCCAATAGATATAAATATCTCTGGATTGTCAATTTGACAACTCAGGTGCCTGCAGAGAGAAGAATCTCTAAGGTTCTGAGTCTGCTTATATTGGAGTTAATGGAAGCAGGGCTGTGTCCTTTAATATACAAGACCCAAGTCTGCTTGGCAAAATCATCAATAGTGTGAGCTGTTGGGAATAGGGAGAATAAGATTTTATTAGGGATACACCCTCTTGCTAAACCCATGTTTCTCACCTCTATAGTATATATCCTTGTTTGAGAACAGCAGGATATTGTGTGTGTAAATTCTCCTCATCCTTCTGCTGATGTGATGCACACACTTACTATATGTGACACCAACAAAATATTCTTGGGTTTGGGGTAATAGGATTCCCATGAGCATTTTTATATTTCACCTTTATATAGCCATAGTGGAACAACTTTTTTTTTCTTTTTCTTCCTTCCCACTCCCAATGATTAGTTGGTTGAGTATGGGACATAAGATCAGTTTGCAGAAACTGAAGTATATCTGAGATGTCTAGATAAGTGTCTAGTTTTTTAATTCTTGAAATGACTTTATATTACCACTGTGTTGTCTAGGCACTAGGAATGGGGTGAAAACACACTATAATTCTTCAGTGGCAGAAGCTGGTGCTCATGACTCTCTCTGTTTCGTTAGCATCTTTTGTTTTACTTTTTATTTTTTACTGGCCATGCAGCCTCTCATTATCACATACTTAGGTTTTTTCTGGAACCAGGAAAATATTGAGGCTCCTTGGCAGTTTTAACCAGGAAATTTTTTTTGGACTTCTGGAAGAACCAAGAAAAAGTGGTCTTCATCACTGATGAAACAGGCATTCTGATGTGGCAAGTGATAGGATATCTTCAGTGTTCTGTGTAGCACAAATACTCTTAATAGGATTTGCTTTCAACAGCTATAGTTAAACCTCTTGTGGTATGTCAGCACCACTGGCAACATACTCAAAGTTGTCAAGGATGCTAGGCACATGTAGAGAAGCCCTTTGGAAGGATGTAGAAAGATTCTCAGTAGGGCTGTCATTATCCATGGCAGGGAGCAGTGTCCCAGGATATTGTTTTATCTGTCCTGAGGAGATGGCTATTTCATGTTAGCAGGGAGCAGAAGAAAGCAAGCATTGGTGGGAACCAATTAGTGAGTGATCCAAGTACTTACTGCTTTTGAGTATTGTTGCATATCACAATATCGGGTAAATCCTGTTAAAGTACTCAAGGTTATAACTGATGTATGCTTTTATGAAGTAGGTCAAGAACATCTTTCCTTGTGCCAGAACACCCAGATGCTAGCACCAGCTGGCAATTTGTATCTTCCCTGCTTGCAAAAGGCACAATTATCTTCTTGCATTGAAGCCAAAAGCCAGGGCATCTCAGAAATCATAAAAAAGGTAAAGGGCAGGGATGATCTGGCTGGTATAACACAGGAAGGTAGATACTTTTTTAAAAAACAATGCTTCTAAAATATTTGTGCATCTCAAATATATGTTAACTGTATTGGTGAGATGCAGTGTTTTCAGTTTACATAGGAAATGTTAGTGCAATAAACTGTTGTGATATGAACAAAACCACCACTGGGGATCTCCTTAGTATGAAAAAATTGTAATTTATGGGCGTGTTTCTCAGGGTAGGTGTCTACTTCTTGTGAGTAAGCCAAATGATAGAATCAGCAAGCTTGATAACCTGTGGCCTTAATCATGCTTAAGCATGCTTTTCAGAAAATTCTCATCTGTACCCCCTTACAAAGTAGAAGGTGAGAGCAGGGGCAAGCAGAGAAAGGACTAGGTGAGAATGAGTAAGTGTGGCATCCTAGCTTCTCAAAGGGTCTGTATCTGAGGAGTTTAAGTAGATTGAGGACAAGAACATGATCATTTGTAAGTTGTCCAAGGACCTAAGAAATCAGGAAGGAAGGGAAATGAAGTTTACTAGTGCTTTGGAAATCTGGTCTCCTTGTGGTATGAAATAGAGAAAGGATACTCTAATGATTCTTTAAATTGGAAGGTCAGAGGGAATAGTCCTCAGTAGCGCTACGAAAGAGTCAAGCAGAAAGGGAACTATCTACATCCTTATTAGAAGTAATGGGTGCTGTGAGAATGAGCTGAGGCTTACAAGACAGAAATATGAAGGGGAATCAGATGCCTGCTTTGACTTATGTTCCTCAAAGTGCCCCACTTGTGTAAAAAAAAAAAAAAAAAGGGGGGGGGGACTGATGGCTCTTTCTAGTGGCTCTTTCTCTGGCGACACTCAACTGTGTCACCTATTCTGTTCTGTTGTGTAGTTTCTCACTGAGAAGCAGGACACTTTATCTCAACCTCAGGAGTTAATAGAAGCCCATTAACACCTAACAAAGGCAAACCAAGGGCCATATCTCAGCCCAAGATTCTTGTTCCAAATTTACTGTTCAGAGATTGAGTAGAATACAATTGATACCCCTCTCATATTGTCATCTCCCAGGAGTGCACATAGGTTCTTTTAACCTAATGCTATAGTTATAATTAAGAAGCATTTTCATTCTAAGCTGACATCTTAGGTGTCTGTACATTTGCAGAAAAACTTGCCTTTTGGGCTGCTTTTCATATTTGTACTCTGTTTAAAGGCAGATTATTTAAAAATTTCAGTAACTTTAGTTTAGCTGCTTTTGTTACCTGAATTTAGGCCTGAATCCACAAAGGGACTTGGTGCTGCATTACTTAACTTCTAAGTGCTAGGAAAATCACTGAATCAGCAGCTGGGATCCACAAAGCCTGTGTTAGGTGCCTAGACTCCTTGGCCTATACAGTACTTGGAGGGAGAGAGGTGTCCTAAGAGTGGGAGGCACCAAAACCAGCATAGTAGGCAGGGAATGGCTGAAATTAATGAATGGGAGATGAGCGAGAGGGGTGGAATCCTGAGCCCCTCCCCACAGTGCTAGGTGCCTAAGTCTGTCTGTCTCTGATTCACAGCCAGGAAACCCTTTTCCTGTAGCATGGGAGAGGGATAGCTCAGTGGTTTGAGCATTGGCCTGCTGAATCCAGGGTTGTGACTCAGTCCTTGAGGGGGCCACTTAGGAATCTGGGGCAAAATCAGTACTTGGTTGTGCTAGTGAAGGCAGGGGGCTGGACTTGATGACCTTTCAGGGTCCCTTCCAGTTCTATGAGAGAGGAGTTAGGTACCTGCCTTGCTCTGCACAAACTGGTTGGAGGAGGTGGCAGAGATGGTTGTTAAAACTTTTAGTTCAGTGATTAGACCACTCATCTGGAATGTGGGAAACCTAGGTTCAATTCCTCCCTCTGCTTGATAGAGAAGATTTGAACAAGGGGTCTCCCACAGTTTTCAGAAGAATGTTCTGACTGCTGAGCTATGGAACATTCTGAGTCTCCCTCAGTTTCTCCTCTTGAAGCTAGTTCACTTTGTAATAATAAAGAGTGATTGGATAAGGGTCTTGGACCTCTGAAGTGGATACCCTAACCACTGAACTCTACAGAGTCATTCACTCTCTGGCCCAATGACTTTTGAAGCTATTCCACTGTGTTTAAATATTTAAATAAGAGAGATTGAGACCCTCTCCTGCTGACATAACTACCACTGCTTGTGGGAGGTGGTTTAATTATGCCAATGGGAGAACTCTCTCCCGCCTGCATAGAGCGGCTACATGGGAGAATTTATGGTGGCACAGCTGCAGCGCTACAGTTTGTGCTGCTGTAAGGTCTCTAGTGTAGACATAGCTGTAGGTGCCTAAGGAACTTTTTACTCTGAAAATTTAGGCACTGAGTCAGTTTAGGTACCCGGAGGATAAAGCGGCAGCTGAGCAGTTTTGTGGATCACACTGGGACTGAAGTGGTTAAATCAGGGGTTTAAACACCTTTGTGAATCTGAGACTCGGTGTTCTCTCCTTGTGTGTATTCACCCACGAAAGCTCATGCTCCAATACTTCTGTTAGTCTGTAAGGTGCCACAGGATTCTTTGTCTCTTTCTACAGATCCAGACTAACACGTCTACACCTCTGATACGCTTCTCCTTGTGTTGGCATTCTGAGAACTCAAGCCTTTTTGTTTTAAAAAAATTAGTATGTACTCAGTCCTCTATCAGGAATGTAAACTTTATTGACTGAGAAAAAAGAATACATATTGAAAAATGGTATAAGCATTTGAAAATAGTAGAGTGCACATACCCAATGTATCTTATCAATTTAAATATGGCTGTTCAGATACACATCTGATTTAAAAAATAAACACACACACACACAAGTTACCTATGCTTATTTGAATGTGTCTAATATTTGGGTAAATGAACTAGCCTTTGCTCTATGTCTGGAGCAGTTCAGTCTTATATCTCATGTGGTGATTATAAAAATCTCTTAATTTAAACCAAGGAAGAGAAGCATGAAAAGATCCATTATTGAAATATTCTGGTTGAAGTTTTAACTGCATTTAAAAAGGAAACTGAACTACCAGCGGTCTGGAAATTATGAAGAAGATTCTGATATGTTACCTTAATGTAAATCTGGTATAAATGAGAACTGAATCTGACCCTTTCATTTCTTGAATTCCCTAAACTTTGTGTAATTAAAATTTCCATCATAACTTTTACTGTACTTGATAATTGTTTATACTCTAATTTGGGGGCAGGAAAGAGGAATGCTATTAAATATTAGTGTGTGTAAAATTGGAGACAACTTATGGTATCTAGAAGAACTAGATGGAAGCATCTTGTGATAGTGGATGCTGATTCATACTTAGTTTCCCACTATATCGTTATGCAGCTTCCAACATATAGGAAATATGGCAAAGCACTTACTGTAAACATTTTATAATGAGACCTCTAAGATAAACTCATTGACACTCCAGGAAGTACAGTGAACTGCATTACACCTATTCTGAATTGAGATAGCAGAATGGGATCATCATCATTTTGTGAATGCAGAGGATCAGATTTTGCTGTTGTTACTTGGGTAAAACTCGTATTGAAGTCTGGGGGAATCTAAAACTGTAACGCTGTGTTCAGAATGGCAAGGTTTAAGTGGAATATCTGCAAATCTTCCTTTGCCAAGCTGTGTTTTTGATCATGGGACATCAGAACACTTCTGGCTTGCTTCTTAAATGTGTAGCCAGTTGGCTGTGATGTATAATGAAATTGGAAAAAGAAAAGAAAAAAGAATCTTGAACAGCACCACACAATAAAACTGTATGTGACCTATGATTATATATGGTCATTAGGAAAGTAGTTGCCAAATATCTCAGTACCTTTCATGGCATGAACATTATACAATTTCATTATACATCACAGCCAACTGGCTACACATTTAAGAAGCAAGCCAAAAGTGTTCTGATCAAAAGTCTCATGATCAAAAACACAGCTTGCCAAAGGAAGATTTGCAGATATTCCTCTTAAACCTCGCCATTCTGAACACAGCCTTACAGTTTTAGATTCCTCCAGACTTCAATACGAGTTTTACCCAAGTAACAACAGCAAAATATTTAAATAAATTTATCTGCTTAAAATCAGGGGAAATAGTATATCCCAATTTTACATGAATCCAGAAAATAGTTGGTCTCAAGAACTCTCTTAATTATCATAAAAGGACAGGACCCAGCTCTCTCATTTTTTCTCTAATCTGTGCAATATCACTTTTTTCCAACTGCATAGCCAAGAGCCTGAGACTTTTGTAGGGTGTTCTGAAAACTATTAATTCAAATGGATCCAAAAAGCCTTGGATTAGGGTGTGACAGGTTTTTCTGTGAAGAATAAAATATTGGGGAAATGTTTAGTTTCCCAACCCAAGGGAAAACTACTTAGGAATTTGGGTCTTATAGGCCAGTAACATTTGTTCCTCATGTGTAACACTCCAAACTCTGAGGCAGAGAGTAAGAAACAAATTAAATTATTTGTTGATTGTATAATGGTCCAAAACATCAACAGAAGTTCTATCTTTTTAAACAAGCATAGGCCTTATATGGGGATTTCTTATTACCAGGAGGATTTCTGCACAGAAAAGATGTCACTTCTTGATTGTTGCAAACATTATTCTAGTAAATCTTTGGATTTTACATATGCCCCATTGAAATTACAATGCCAACTTGTGAGGCGCTTTCATACTTCTGCCAAAATAGTTCTGCAGCCTGGCTGAGCTTCTTGCAAAATAGTTTGGCTGGATACAGAAGCTAGACTGTAACCTACTTCAGTAGCGCTCATATTATTTCTGCCTAATAAGCCTCTTATTGCTTAACAAAATTTCCTTTTCATCAGCGTATAGTTTGCTTTTATATTTGTAATCAGCCATGCAATATCTACCTAACAAATTTCATATTACCATCTAAAAACTGGAGAGTTGATGATTTATGTTGAATGCCAGTGTTGTACATCAGAGGTTCCCAACTTTGGGGTTTTTTTTGGCTGTGCCCTGCTTCAGAGAGTCATGTCCTATGTGCACCACACTTTTTTCTAAGAGAGTATTTTCTTGGATGTCTAGGGTCAGGGAGTCCATCCTGGCTAGATGCGCAACTGCTCCTTGGCCTGTGAGCATCCCAGGCCTGGGATATAGAAAGTCCAGGAAGGTGGCCCCAACTGGATGCAGAAATCCAAGCTGTGCACCTCTCCTCATACTCCTGTCCCTAGGATCCCCAGAATCATTCACAGGCCACAGGCTCCTCTGGTCCTGGCTCAGTCACCAGCTTGCAGGTGAAAGAGCCTATGTTGGTAGGCAGGAACTACCTCCCAAGGGGGTGCATTGGTATCTGCCCCTGGAGAATGAGTGACCTGGTATAGAATCATAGAATGTCAGGGTTTGAAGGGAACTCAGGAGGTCATCTAGTTCAGCCCCCTGCTTAAAGCAGGACCAATCCCCAGACAGATTTTTGCCCCCAGTTGCTAAATGGCCCCCTCAAGTATTGAACTCACAACCCTGGGTCTAGCAGGCCAATGCTCAAACCACTGAGCTATCCCTCCCCCTCCGGCACAGGAAGAGGCCACCAGGTCCCCTTGCTCCTCATCCCTTCCCCATTTCTCCAGCTTGGCAGCAGGAGCTGGAGCAGGACACTCAGCTAGTGAGAGAAATTATGTTATCAACAATATTTTGAAGAAACAAGGGAAAAGTCTTAACCAGTTGCATATCCCACAGTTTGAAAGCTACTGCTGTATACTAAAGACTCGTGCTTTGTATTTTCAGCAAGGCAATTGCTATTTGTGTATGCCATTTGTGGCTGTTATGCATTAGCTTAAAATATTTCAAACTGTAGATTAATGTAAAGTTCACTGCATATTAAAGTCAACAGCATATTTACATACTTGGAAACATAGCTATTATGTGTATGTGGAATCATGCTAATCCTCTAGGGATGATACATTTATGAGTGAATTGAAATTTAGGGTCTGATCCAAAGGATTCCCATGATTTCTGTGGCCTTCATATCTGGCCCATAGTCTCCAGTTTAGGTAATATGTATACAAATCTGAAATGGGAAAACCTTCTATAGGAAAGTTGAAAAAGCAGTTAAACTTGCATTACATTGGGTGGAATTGCCTTTTTATGCATTTGTTACATTGTATTCAATGATATTTAGAAACTATTTCATTAATATGGGTTTAAATATAGAATGTAACCCTGGGGGAAAATATTTCTACACATCAATGTTTGTATTTAGTGGGAGCTAATATTCACAGCGTCAGAGGATTTTTTGTTGTTGTTCAGGAAATCAAAACTTTGAGTTCAAATGGATTTAAAATCTGTTGGTGTAATGGTAAATATAGCAACATATCAAATTCACTGGATTTATACATACAGAATAATCAGTGTTCACATAATGTAAAATGCTTTCAATTAAGTCCCACTCTTACTGCAAAAGAAAGATACAGAGACAAGAACGTTCTTGACACAGGAGAGTCACCTTGCTAGAATACATGGTGTTTTGTAGAGCGTTGTTGAAACATTAATGCTTCCCTGTCTGGATGGTAGTGTTTTTTCACATTTTACAGATGTGGGAAATGGGTGAAGAGTACTAGAATTTGTTGTCTTTTAGAAACTACACCTGTCCGCCCACTGAAGTGCATCCTATTTGCAGGGCAGTGCTCATTGCTGGAGTGAGGGGTTTCAATTTGCACTTACGTGTGCTAGCTGAAGTTAGTATAACCTGCCAGTTTGCCCAAGCAAATCAGTGGCAGATCCAAGATTATTGTTTGAGAGTTCCTGGCTCCCAGTTCCATGCGTAACCCATCAGAACATGCAAAATATTGTCTTAGTTGGTGTAATTAAATATCATTATCAGAACATTTAGCAAGGTCTCTGATGGTATTTAGGAATGTTGGTTGAAATCCGGGCCCCATGGAAGCCAACGGGAGTTTTATCATTGAACTCTCAATGGAGCCAAGATTTCATCCCTTCTCTTAAATTACTAAACCAAGCACACACTCATTTATTTTAAAGAGAGTGTGAGTTTTTTCCATTTTTAAATAATGTTCGTTCTCTCTCTCTCTTTCTCTTCTGTTCTTATCTTTGATCTTGCCAGATGTGTAGGCATGCAGGTGTGGTAGCCCAATCTGACCCCACGTGAAGAGAGAGCAGGCATAGAATTGAAAAACAATCTACAATACACTAAGGTGACCAAATAATAAGCCTATCAGGTATCAGACTGGTTGTTAGATCAGTGTTTGTGAACTATGCCAGTTTTTGCCTGTGTATATTGGCTATTCTTTCAAATTCAAGAACCTGCATGCAGCCTGTGTTTTGAAATGGAAGTTTGGCAAAGTAGAGCTAAAATATTGAATTTTACACAGTCTGAAATGGATTCTGTAACTTTTTAAAAAAAATTTAATTAAAAAAACTTCCCTACCCCTTCCTGTCAAAGGAAGAAAATTGTAACACATCAACTTGACCCACCTCAGAAAAAATCCTAGTAAATAGACCCCATGACTTCCCCAGATGTTCAAGAGATTTGGCCTTATTCAAACCTTGGAAAAGGGAACTGATTTAAAAAAAATTTCACTTCTGGTAGATTAATATAGATTTAAAATATTATAGGAAGACTCTCAGTGTTGTGATGAGTGTTCCATTATAAATCTGATAAACTGTGTGTCATATTAACTAGTGTAGTATAAATAAAATATCCTATCATGATGAGCATCTGTAATGGCAGTGTTGAGGTAGCATTGGGAAAATCTAGAATGGTAATATTCTAAGAACAGGAAGTCTTTCTGTTCTGTTGTCCTTTAATTTCATTATAAACATTAATACATGTATTTCATCCGGGGAACCTGCTTCTGTCTAACATTCATTTTCTTTTCTCCAGACTCTTTAAATTAAACCTTGGCCATCAGGCTTAACTTTGACTTTTATTAATTTTTTAGCATTGGATACATGAATATTTTTGAAGGCAAGCAAACATGCAATGAATGTCACTTGAATTAGCATTTTGTAGCCAAAGGCCCTTACTCCTTTCCTATTGGTTTAACCTATGTTAATATTGAAACCTATATCTTTCTTCAAAGCATCTGTCACTCAAATTCCAAGTGATTTAGAAAATAAAAGCTTTTTGGGTGAAACTTAACCACTAAGGTACTGCCTGCTTTTGGTACATTTGTGACGATCTCATGGTGCTACTTCTAATTTTCTCTCTTTGTGCATTGTAGTGCAAGAGTTACATAGCTGCCTGACATACTTTAATCCAGAGGTTGCTGATTTCAATGGTTTTATGTAATATCACTTCTTTTGGGATCTCTTTTGGGATATTGGAAATACTAATATTTTTATAACTGTTACAAGATATCTACTCTATGATGTTATTCAGTTAAGGATAAGTTATTTCATATAAAAAGTTGGTAGAATATTAAAAGATAAGTGAACTGAACCAAAATGTGGCTCATAAAATATTTTCAAACTTGAGTGCCTAAAGTTAGGCACCTAAATAAATGGGAGATTACTTTTTCTTCTTCCACAGAAGCTGAACTGGAGGTAGTTCACTTTTGATAAACAAGCCACTTAAGTGCCCAAATATTGATTTAAGTGACTAAAATTTGAAAATGCTGGCCCAAGTGACTTGCCCAAGGTCACCTAGTAAACAATTTGCTGTACTGTTTAGAGTAGAAAACTGGTAATTGGGATTCCTAGGTTCTGCTTTAATCTTTCAAAACATTCCCTCTCACGCAAAGTACAAATATTTCCTTTTGTCCCACTGTACTGTGCCCATTCCTCAGCAATTTCACAAAGAAATCTGCTCCTTTTAAAACAATTTTCAGAAAAAAAATTGGTCTGTAAAAAATGTAGTTCTTTAACTTTAAAAAAAAAAATCTCTCTTAGTTATCTGCTAACATCTGTTTTTACAGCTCATTTAGAAGTGTGTTTTTTCCTTTAGCTGTTTTGGCATCTATAATTTTAATAAGCCTGTTGGCAAGGGTTAAGAAAGATCTCTCAGATCACTGGGTGTTTCTATTTGGCAATCCAGTATTTAGAGACAGAGCAGCCATATAGCTCAATAGGGTTCTAGCAGAAAATAAGCATGTACCCCTGAATCTAATAGAGTAAGGACTTTTTCCATACTCTGTACTATCTTTCATTGTTTGATTATTGCTGTTTTTTTTAAACAAAATGCAGAAACTACAAAGATATCACAAACTTAATGTGAAAATATTGCTGGAGGAGAAGGATAATTCTTAAATAAGTTCACAGATTTCTTTATGGTGGGTAAAACAGTGATCTGATCTTGCCAGAAAATTGGTGTGACCACATATCAGAACTCTTGTTATATCAGAGTCTGGATCTGCCCTCTGATATACACACATCGATCTCATTAAAATCACTGGAAGCTGCGCGAGTATTCAAATGATGAAATAATTACACAGAAAAATGGAGAATGGGCCAGATTCTTTCCTGCAACCAAGCTGTGCTTGGCGGACGGTGAGGCATGGGGTTTCAGGGAGCTGGTTTTGGCTCCCTGATTCATGTAGACTCTCAGACTTTAAGGCCAGAGGGGACCATTGTGATCATCTAGCCTGACCTCCTGCACATTGGAGTGAAGTTCTGTGGCCTGCAATGATAGATGTATAACCCCTGACTCAGTACTGAAATCCTCAAATTATGATTTAAAGACTTTGAGTTACAGAGAATACACCTTTTACTCTAATTCAAACCAGCAAGTGACCTATGTCCCATGCTGCAGAGGAAAATGAAGAACCCCCATGGTCTCTGCCACTCTGACTTGGGGGGAAAATTCCTTACCCCAAATATGGTGATCAGTTAGGGCCTGAGCATATCTGCAAGACCCACTGGGCTGACACTGGGGAAAGAATTCACTGTAGTAACTCAGAGCCCTCCCCATATAGTTTCCCATCTATGGCCATTGGAGATGTTTGCAAGATATTTTGATGATTGGTCTGCATAAGTACCAATGGTGAGGGCCCTATCAAATTCATGGTCCATCTTGATCAATTTCATGGCCAGAGGTTTTAAAATTGGTCAATTTCATGTGTTCAGACTTTACATCTGAAATTTTGAGTGTTGTGATCGTGGGGCTCCCTTTTCTGGCAGCGGGGACTCGCAGCTGGGGCGCTCTCAGCAGCAGGTGGAGATTGGACCAACATCTGAAAACCTCCTCTAGCTGCAGGAACCTTTGGGGCCCAGCACTGGAGCTTCCTGCACCAGGGGGATGCACTCAGAGGTGGGTCTGATCTCCCCCTGAGAGTGGCCATGTAGGAGAAGGACTAGTCCTGTCCCTCCCCAGCCCGACAGGGACTTGCAGCTAGGAGCCCCCATCTGGGGTGCTCCCCACAGCCAGGGGAAGATCAGATTTCATGGGGAACGGCTTATTTCACGGTCTGTGGCGTGTGTGGGTGGGTATTAGGGTTCCTATGAATGGTATGGCAAGGAACCCAACCTCCTTTCTTATAGCCCACTGTAACCCTCCTGTGGGGTGGGGATGGGGAGTGCATGGTAAGGTCCCAGCAATGAGTTGGTTGGAAGACCTGGATGGAAAATGAAGGGAGGTTGGTGGAAGCCCCGGGTAGTTACTTGAATTATCATGAAGTTGCCTGCACTGCAGACTTTTATCTGCTGGGTAGTCCCAGACATCTAATAATAAAGTTGTGGCTGATCAAATCCATGTCAAGAGTTGTCATAAACAGAAGGTTAAGGGTTAATGCCTCTTTTTACCTGTAAAGGGTTAAAAAGTTCACCTAGCCTAGCTAACACCTGACCAGAGGAACCAATGGGGGAATGAGATGTTTCAAAAGGAAGGAGGTAAGTTTTTCCTTTGTTTAGAGTTTCAGTTTCAGCCAGAGTGAAAAAGATCAAGGAACCAGCCTCTGATCAGAGTAGTAAGTTTTAGAAAGGAATAAATAGGTTTTATGTTTATTTCTTTGTAACCTGTCTTATGCAATTAGAGGTAGAATCAAATTGGGTGGGGTTTTTTTTGTGTAACTAAATTTGTGCCCCAGGGAACATCCTCTGTGTTTTGAATCTGTTGTCTGTGAGAGTAGCTGGTATGATGATCTCTCCCAGAGGGTTTTCTCTTACCTTTCTTTTCTTTATTTTAAAAGCCTTTTTCTTAATACCTGATTGATTTTTCCTTGTTTTAAGATCCAAGGGATTGGATCTGTACTCACCAGGGAATTGGTTAAGGAGTCTCTCAAGGCTGCCCAGGGAGGGGAAGGTTTTGGGGGGAAAGGGAGTGATCCAGACACTGAAAATTCTGGATGGTGGCAGTGATACCAGATCTAAGCTAGTAATTAAGCTTAGAAGTGTCCATGCAGGTCCCCACATCTGTACCCTAAAGTTCAGAGTGGGGAAGGAACCTTGACAAGAGTCTTCTATCCTTCTTTCATTATAGCCGGTTAATGGGGCTGGGTTAGATAATTATTTAATGACAATAGACATTGAGATTCAAAACGTTAAAGCTTTATAACCATTAAAACACAAATTGTCAACATCACTTATCAAAATATACAAAGTAAATATTTTTTAAACTCTGAGTTCTCAAGGAACAATTTTCTCTGCCTATCTGTAAATTTTGATTGTGTGTGTGTGTGTGTTTGTGTGTGAAAAATTCAAGCCTATGTATTAAATATTTCCTCCTGATACGTTTCATAGACACGCTGCACACATTGACTCTGACTTCTCCTCCTTTTAGTATGAGATATGGTATATGACACTTTTTGGTATTAACAGAGATCTTCGAACTGTCAGCTATAAAAGGACTCTAAACTGCAATCTGCCAATGCACAGTGTCTGATATGTTCCTGTTGACCGCAATGGGATCAGTTTCCAATGACATCAAAGAGTAGATAGAACTGGGTTCCAAATTATGCAGAACAAAAATAACTAATAACTTATTTTCTTCAAATATTGCAAGTTAAATAAGCTTCCTGGGAATTTTAGTTTTCTAGTAAACTAGAAAGGGAAAAGTCACTTCAACTGGAGTAAGAAAACGGACAAGTAAATTTCAAATCATAGTAACTCAAAGGCAATTTGTTTCTGTAACCTGTGAAGGAAATTTACAGTTTCTTTCCCGATTAGGGTAAACAATGCAACTTTCAGGCCAGGTCAGTTTTTTTGGAGTCAAAGTTGTAGGGGAGCAAAGAAGAGGATTTTGTAATGGAAATTAGTTTACATAAGTGCGTTAGCATATCCATAGTTAAGTGTAACATCATGTATCTAATTTTCTGCACTTTTCTATTCTCTACATGTAGCATGATTCTCAGTCATCATTTATTAATAAAACCAGATTAAATATTTACAAACATTTTATTATATCTTGCATGTTCATTTCAAATTAGAAAAAGGCCCATTGGGAGCAACTTTAAAACCTAGATTTCAGCAGAATATTCTGAAACCTTTTGAACAGATTTACTGAAAACTGACTGTTCTGTATCCAGTGTTAATTTAGCATACTAATACAACCCTGGAGAATTACCATCATTTAGTCTAGAGTTCTGTTGCTGTTTCTTTATAACTCCATCCAGCAGTTTTTCCATTTCTCTGGTGTGTGAAATGATCTAACAAAATTCTGTCAACCACGTGACACTGCAAAGTAACAATAAAGCATAAAAGTTGCATATATGGCCTATACTTACTTCTAGTGTGTTTTCCCCATGAATGATTAAATATGATTGAAATTCTGGAAACTGGTGGACTTTCTTTGAATTTATTATCTTAGAGTAGGGCATATGTATTTTACAAGCCATATGCTGTCAATATTTTAACAGGAGACTGTTATAAAATTCCCCCCCCCCCACCACAAAAAGCCTAGAGTGCTTGAGCTTCAAGAGGGGGAGGAAGGACTAGATAATCTGTTAATGTGTTTTCCTATTTAAACATGTTTTCAATAATCTGAGGTGTTAAGGAGGCAACATCACAAAGCAAGTTAACTAATATTGTTGTACACTTTTTTTCTGCAAATTCTTAGACTTTGTCTCCAGAAAATTAGTCAAGTATATTACTAGAATATCACAGTGTACAATTTGTGACTGTAGGGAAGCCCAGTTCCTCCTATTGGGTACATTCTACAGGGTGGCGTGAGTGGGTGTATGCAAGTTATTTTTTTATTTTATTTTACTTTTTGTGAGTCCCAGGAATGTAATATTTTGTAGAGATAATTCAGCAGTATGTAAAAAGGGAGCTCTGAGAGAGAGAGAGAAATCTCTCCAACTCTCTCTTCAGTTTGGGTTAGCAGAATTTCTAACAAGGGACTCTTGAGGCCCCCTACCTAGCATATCACTGTGATTTACATTGGAGTCAATTGGACAAATAGATAATATTTGAAACTCAATGCATAGCACTGCTTCAGTCAAGAAATTGTCAGTTTGGAGACTGTATGGAATAGTTGAACTATGTGTTTAACATAAAACCCTAAATCACAATGTCTTTCTCTCTCCTTCCCCCCCGCCCCTTCAGGTGAAAGTTATGTATGTGCATCCAATGAACCGTATCGCAAAGTTGATTATACCAAGAATGTCAATCCAAACTGGTCTGTGAATGTTAAGACTGGGTCTGCTCGATCCTTGACATCTCTGACATCGATGAAAAGTGAAGTGAAGGAGAATAAAGATTTCATTAAACCCAAACTGGTGACTGTTATTCGGAGTGGAGTGAAGCCACGGAAAGCTGTGAGAATTCTGTTGAATAAAAAGACTGCTCATTCCTTTGAACAGGTTTTGACTGACATCACAGAAGCCATTAAGTTAGATTCAGGCATTGTCAAGAGACTTGTAACACTAGATGGGAAGCAGGTAAGAGAACAAACCATCTTGGGTATTGACTATTGGGTACAAATTAAGCTGCCTCTACTTTTATATTCTGTTATCATTTTCAGTTTTTGTTATCATCTAAGTTCTGCCCTGCTTATGAATATTATATTGTAACATTTATTAATTTTTCCAAAGTCCTCCTTTATCATCCCAGAAAAGTAGGTTTGCTATTCTTCAACCAGCAGATGTAATCACAATTTGGAAGGCTGGAATAGGTAAAAGGAAAAATTGGAGTGCGTGCACCCAATCCAGGCTTCCTGTCACCCTCAGCTCACTCATTTCCTGTCTCCAGTAAATTACTGCTTTCACTTATAGAATATTATAGTTGAAATTCAATAGTTGATACTAGTGTGTGCATGTGGGAGGGGGGGCCCTCAGGGAAAATGAAAATATCTTCTTGTAGTCTTGTTACTTCCTCCCCCTGCTTATTTACTTCGCCCACCTGTTACCTCTTGTCTTTCACTTTGCAGGGTCTTTGGGACAGGGACTAGTTTGTACAGTGTCAGAAGTCCTATTGCGCTAATCTATTTCAGGCTGTTAGCCATTTCTATAATATAGATTATTAAAACTCCAGGGCATGTTTATGACCTCAGCATATTAGTGATAGGTTTGGGGACATTATGGGTGGTAGTATACTTACTGTGGACTGAGGAGAATCTTCATTCTTGGCCCTCTGTGGCACTGGAAAATGCTCTGAAACAGGGCAAAACTCATTTGGCTGCTGCAGTAACTCTTCCTCATGCTCCTGGGAAGTAGGTATGGCCAGGTTATGATTGGAGTGGTAGTGAGGAGGAAGCAGTAAATGTTCTCAGGCAGGGTAGGCAAACTTCTAGAAAAGCTTTCTTTTCAATCTGCTGCTTTATTCCTCAGCTGCAGGCCTGAGGGGAGCTGTCACTGTTACCTCTTCGTTATTGTGCAGTTTTTCAACTGTGGAGAAGAGTAAAGATGGCAACTGCTCTGTTAAGGGAGGGAGATTCAGACTGTTATCCCAGCACAGACTGAGAACTGCCCTACGGGGCAGTTATGTATTTAGATTGCTGGGTATGGAGATATCAGTAACTTCATGCTGAAATTCTGCTTCTTTATATGCATCTCCCTTTCCAAAATGAAGCTGTGGAAGCAGATATTTTTACACAACTGGCTCACAAAAGCTGTCTCTTCTCCTTCCCTGTTCCCACTCGCACAATATACATAAAGCATGGAGCAAACTAAGGTCTTGGGTGATATAATTGAATCTGAGTAGGCTTTGATCTATTGACAGAACTATCCTTCACAGTGCAGCGTTCGTTTTGTTTTGTTTTTTCCATTTGTACATAGGGACAAAGGCAGCACTGAGCCCAAATGCCACTTAACCAATTCCTGACTTCTTTGCAGGTGCTGCATTAGATTTGAGGAAGAAATGGGGAGGGGGAGGGAGAAGGAGTAAGTTTAGAGTAACATGCTGTTTCCCAACAGGCAATCGTTCCTTCATTTCATGCTGTAGCAGTGTTTCTGCAAGCCTCAATTATTCTTTCTAGTGAGGGAAATAGCAAGTTGCCTAGCTCTACTTCCACCTTAGTCATATTCTTGCTGATTAGCTAATAGCGTGGGTGGCTGCACAGGTAACCCTATAGGGGCTCTGTCTTCAGGCACACTGATTAGCAGAAAGGCTCCTTTGCTTTGTCAGGTAACTGTTTCACCTTCCTAGAGAGGAGAGATGCTTCTGCTTTTCCTGCAGTAATGGCCTGACTCTCACACACATAACACTGTGTGCGTGCGGGTTTTTGTGTTTGTCCTTTGCTGGTATACGTAGAGGTTGGCACCAAGGGCATTTGTATGGTTTGGCAGATGGAAAGGCGCTTTGGTTCCAGTTAGCAGCTGATGGAGATTTGAGCCCATTTTCCCTAATGCAGTAATTACTTATTTTTCCAAATTTGCTAGGAAGGCAATTCTTTTGTGTTGATGTCCTGCTGCTGGCAAAACTTGAAAGGCAACTTTAAAAAAAGTCATTTTGTAATTGTAAAATGTAACTGCTGTTGTGTGGTTGGGTGTGTTGTTTTTTTTTTGTTTTGTTTTGTTTTTTTTTTTTAATCTTATCTGCTAGAAAATACTCTATTAACCCTTCTGGCCTCTCAAAAATTAAGAAGAGTATAAATTGTGCTCTGCTAATTTGGAATTGATATAGGAAGTTTTAAGTAAAGACATTCAGATATTATTTGCAAAATAATAATTTTCCCCACAACATTCCTCTTCATTTCAAAAGGAATCCTTAGTTCACTTGTTAATTTGTTTTATGTTCAGTTGAGTGATTTTACACTCTGAGGGGAAAAGATCATTAAATTAGTGATCTTTTTAGTAAAACCTACCTTCTAATTTCAAGCAGTACGTTGGAAAGAAGTCTTACAATAATTGTCTAATATTTTTCATTTACACATCAGACTGTTGTTCTTTTATTATATCAACAACATGACTATAGTTATGTATAGAGAAACATTTTCTTGAGATTTTGTGTATTATGAGAGTTATTTATTTTAAGCTATAATTTATAACATCCAATTAAACATTCTTCATTCCTTTAAACACCAGTGACCTTATAACAATAAGATCTGGACTTTTAGATTGTTAGTTGTTCAGCTCTCAACAGAATCTAGTTCCTGTTTCCCAGATTCTGACAGGCCATCAGTGCAAGACAAAATGCTTTGGTAAAAGTACCATGGCCTAGACTTTCTTTTCCTCTATTCTGGAGGATTTGCTCGATGTCTTCCTACAAGCAGAGTGAGAGCTGTATCTTTTCTCTTCATTTGTTTCTGGAATCCCTTCTTCCTACTCTGAAGTGAGGTGAGACAGACTAAACTTTGTTTAGAAAGTTAATCCTCTGTGCCCGAAATGAAGGATGGAGTGTTTAGATCTTGTTAAAGGAGCTCAAAGTAGTTGCCAGCACAGACTAGATATTGCCCTGCAGGTCAATAATGTATTCAGATGACTGGGGACAGTAACCTTGTGCTGAAATTGTTTCCTTATGTTCAAGAAAGCACATTCTGTTGCCAGCTGCATGGTATAGAAATAGAAAGCATGTACTGGTCACATAATGGACATAAAATATTGTTTGTCCATCCGCATCTTGACTCACCTCTCTTCCTCCTTTATAGCAACTGCTTGATGGTTTTTATTAACAATTTTATTGGGAATTTCCATAACAATTCAACAAGGCTAAAAAGTTGGGATCCTCCCTCAAAAGGTTGTCAGTACAGTATAACAAATTGTACTAACTGAAAGAACATGCCTCAAACAATAGGTAATAGTTTTAGCTCACGCTTGGTCCCTGAAAACCAGTGTTGTCTAGGTAGTTATCTCCATGCTGCTGAGTTGGAACAAATTCTCTTCAATGTTCTTTTAGGCCAGCTCCACATAAGGGTCCCATAATTTATTAAAGAGTAGTAAGTGACGCTCTGTATGTAAGCAGATGTTTCTAGTGGGAGGCTTGTCTTGGGGAATTTATGAAGGCCAAATGTACCCGTTAAAACAGCCTTGTTGATGTGAGATTAGGCAGCATTTCTTGATATCAACAAGAAATGAATAGGCAAGAGCAAGAGAAGTAGGATTAACTGTACAATTGGTATCCAAGTTCTGTTCCTTCGTTTTTCATCATCTGGCTTCCCCAGAGAATCTGAGACCCCTAGTATAATTCCCATCTGACTTGGGATCGATGCTTTGGCACAGAGCCTAATAAATAACCTTTCAGTTTACAGAATGTAGTGTAAAATTTAATATTTTCTAGCTTTATAAAAATAATGTTGCCTTATGAGAAGGGAAAAATGAGGATTTATAACTTGACGATGCGAATGTAATTTCTGCAAATACTGGTTACCTGTAGGTGGGGAGAGAACTGAACCAATGATAGTGCAGGGCTGTTTCTGTAAGACTACATTAATTTTTCAATTTAAAAATAAACCTTTTTCATCATCAGTAATGCTTACAGTGAAGAAACTAGGCATAAGTTAATATGCGTAGCGCTGTTGTGACTCTTCATCCCCTCTGTATTTTAAGCATATTTTAATTGCACTGTTACATTGCTGTCAGACATTTTACTGCAGGTGTTAGAAATTACTGTAATAGAGATTTGCCTCCACATTAGCTGGTATTGTACATACTCAAAAACTATTGAAAATTGGAAGGCGCTCCCATAAAAAGAGTTCTTTATCTTTCCTCTTATGTTTCAGGCTGTAAGCCAATGTTGCCAACTCTCTCTCAGATTTATTGTGAATACTCTAGTACAGTTTTGGCCCCCTGCTTCAGGCAGTCTCATGAAGATGCAATTTTGGAGGAACTGAGAAAGAGAGATGGAGAAACTCCCTCTCATATTGTCCTGTAGGCTAGGGCAGTTTCAGTAAACTGGAAGCCCAGAGACCACAAGTTTTAGTCCCAGCTATTTCACTGATTGCTAAGAGTTGTGAAGGGTACAGAAACTGTGGTGGTGATGGACCCTCATGTAGCTACTGTGGTGTGGTAACTCTCTCACTCATCCATTTTGCAGATAGATGATTGCTAGCTTAGCTTTCATGTAAGAGGTGTTTCTGCTCACCTGAGTGGCGAGGGAGACTCCCAGTCTGAATTTGATCCAAGCAATCTTAATGCAGTTTCATCACCGTGAACCTGCCACAAGGGAAGCTGGGCACACAGTCACACTTGTGGCTTCTCTGGGTGATTGGTTGCTCGATAAGGAGACACAGGTGTCTGACTGAAGATAATGTAGTAATAGATGTATGTAAAGTAGCATGGGAATCAGCCTGCAAAAGAAACACTGTTGGACCAGGAGAAAAATCTTGAGAGCTTGTGATTGGTCACTGCCTGATTGGCTCAAAGAGCAGAAAACATGGAGAGTGTGTTTTCCGTTAAAAAAGTTGTTAATTTTTGTCTGTTTTATTACTACAATAGCACATTTAAAAATTGAAGGAGAACGGGCCAAAGCTTTCTGTAGAAATTGTGCCACAGTAACTTGCAACAGTGTCTGCTATAGTGCATTTTTTTCTTTTTTGTTGTTCACATTTGATTAAAATAATCCATTCTTTCACAAAAACTGACCAAAGCACCACCACTTACGTAGCACGGAGTTGCTATTTAAACAGTTCAGTTTGTACTTCAAACGGTGACATTTTATGGCTAACTTTTTGCTGAGCGGTGTTTAGTTTTATTAATTTTTCAGAGCCTATTTTAATGACAATTGCTTTAATGACAGCAATTTAAGTAGTGATTTGCAGAAATGGACTTAGTAGCTAGAATGGTAAATGAGAGGCATGTGATTATGGCCACCTGCCATTCTAAGACGAAATCACAGAGGTGGGAATCTAAACCTTGGGAATTTGTTGAGTCCCACTGAGTTTGACCATTAACAGATAATTAGTCTGGTAAAACCTTTTGGAATTTATCCTGCAGCTGTACTATGTCAGATTAGGATTGGTGTCAACTGCTGACTGTCAGATTCTTAAAGGGCCCTAATTAAAACTTTTCCACCAGTAGGGAAGCCTGCCCCTGACAAGGACTTGAACCTTGTGCTGTCATCTCTTACTAAGCCTCCCTTTCAGTTGTTAGCTACCTGGAACATGTATCACTTGTCCAAGAAGGGTGCATTGTGGCCATAGCTCAGCCAGGACAGTAGATAAATTGGGAGCCCTAATGGTGGATCCCCCATGCACTATATTCCAGAAGGACACAGTGTCATTACAGCTACATCCCCAGGATGGTTTCAGAGTTCTGCATAAACCAACCTGTGCACTTACCTGTCCTTCACCCCTTCATTCCCAAACTGCATGAGTCGGAGAGGTGAGAAGGCTTCATTTTCCTTGACTTACAACATGTTCTCACCTTCTGTCTGCAAAGGACAAGATTGATTTGAAAATCTCTGACTTTGTTGCCATAGCTGGACCTCACTCTTTCTCCTATCTTATCTGAGAGGATCTCAAAGTGGATCATGGGTTGTATCTTACTCTATCAATTGCCTCTCATTCCTTCCCAACAAGGAGCAAGTGCTCATGCTACAGGAGCACAAATGACATTGATAACATCGCTTCAGGAAGGGCCTTCGTTTGACATTTCTAAGGCAGCTATGTAGACTTCCATCCATATGTTCATGAGACATTATATTCTAGGACTGAACTCCACTGCTGACACATCCTCTGGGACAGCAGTCCTTTGTCTGCCTCTGCAACCAGCATCCTTGCACCCTCCACTACTTGAGTACTGCTTATCAGTCCCCAACAGTGCAGTACACCTAAGGACCAGCACTCAAAGAGGAGGAGGAAGTTCTTACCCTGTAGTAAGTGGAGGTTCTTTGAGAAGTGTGGTCCCTCTCTCTTTTCTGCTCCTTTCTCTCTGCTTCGGACCTTGCTTGGATTCGCAGTAAAGAAGGAACTGGAGACATGGTCAGCCCACACTGTCCTTTATCATGTTGTTTGGAGGCATAAGCAGATGCAGAGCACGTGCAGGCAAACAGATACTGCTTTCAAAATGCTTTGATTCTGGGCACATGAAGCATATGCATATCCCACAGAGGCATTCAGATAGGAACCACACATCTCAAAAAGGTCCACTTACTATAAGGTAAGTAACGTCTCCCATCCCCCCTTTCTGTCACCACTGCTACACACGCAGACAAAAAGTTAGTGAGGCATTATGGTGAGTGGGGGTGGTGGGATTTTTGTTTGTGATGGGTTTTTAAGTTGTAAGCGTTCAAAATTCAGTTAGGGTTCCTAAAGTAACTGTAATGTACTCTCTTTGAGAGTTTTACAGTAAACTGTGTTTGGTAATTTTATGAATTAATATTTATAATATGAGAACTGTGGTTGTGTAATGGTTGCTGCGGAAACTGTATCTTCGAATAGCCTGACTTTTGTGTATGATGCTTCTTCTGAGAGGGAAGGGGGGAACAAATCTGCAAGACTAATTTATTTGAATTTGCAATTACTGTACTATACAGTGAAAGAAGCACATGTTGAGACTCAGAATCAGATGCACTGAGGAGTTTTTTTGTTTGTAGATGGTTTTTAAATCTTCTTGAGTCATCCATCAGTCTTACAATTTATAGGAGAACATCAGCGGTCTACACTAGATTCTGCAGAGGGTACAAAGTGTATAGATTCTGCCAATATGAATCTTGAGCTCTGCGCATCAGTGTGTTTTTTATATTGCTAGAAAGTTTGTCACCCTCTTTTAATGCCTATATAAGAGAATAATTTGTACAGTCAACCATTCTATTTATGTTTGGTAAAAATAATTAGGAAATCATTTTCCAACTAATTTTCATTACTAACTCCTAACTATTTTTATCTTAGTGTATATCAAAAGCATTAGGTGGAAATTCTCCAAGGCAAAATTGAGAATTTGCCATCAAACTCCTACTAAAAGGCAATGGGAGTTAAGTGAGCAGCTCTTACTTGTGCCTTTGAAAATGATCTACCTTGTGCTCATAAGGAATAAGTCCAGGGCAAGCTTCTGAAGTTTTAAAGAAGCAATTTCTGTCATATTATGTGCAAAAATTTTAAGTGTCTGAAAATCTTTCTAACTGGTGGTTTTTTAAAAAAACAAAAACAAAAAACCTACCGCTTATATTTGAATAGCTAAAAATATTAGTCGCTGCCAGTGCTGCAATATCCATGTGGATATTTTTAACAAGCTAGCTTCAGCTGAGCTAATGTGAATGTGTCTACCCACATTGGGAATCTCATCTCCCAGCTGCAATGTAAGGCTACCCACAGGCTAAAAGTGGAGATAGCTAGGCAAGGAAAGAACTTTTCTTAAGGTACCTCTTACAACTTTAAAAACACACTTGTGCAAGGAGGGAACAGACTACAATGACAACATAAGAATGGCCAAACTCTGTCAGACCAATGGTCCTGCTAGCCCAGTATCCTGTCTTCCAACAGTGGCTGATGCTAGATGCTTCAGAAGGAGTGAGCAGAACAGGGCAATTTATCAAGTGATTCATCCTAAACCTCTGACTGAATGACAAGGGGATACCCAGAGCATGGGGTTGTGTCCCTGACCATCTTGGATATTAACCATTATGGGCCTATTATCTATGAATTTATCTAACTTTTTTTAAACCAGTTTATACTTTTGATCTTCACAGCATCCCTGGCAATGAGTGACTGCTGATGAATATTGAGCCATGACAATTCCAAAATCTCTTTTGTTCAGGTATATCTCCTGAAAGGAGAAATGTTCAGAGGAGTTAGGGTGCCCTTAAGGGGAGTCTGTTTCTCTAAAGGGAAGAATTGAGCTTCTGAATTTTTTTTTTTTTTAGATTGCAGGGGGACCCCAAACACCTAAAAGTGAAGAATCCATTGAGTGAGGCAAGAACCAAAAAGGATAGGGAAAATGCATTAGGTGCAAACTAGATTGTAAGCTCTTAGGAGCAGAGACTGCAGCTTTCAATCTTTTTGTTCAGCACTTTTTACAAGGATGCCATGTTTCTGATTGGGACCTGTGTGTTACTACAGACAGTAAATGGGAAGAATAATCTTTTTCCTCTTCCTTACTTATTCCCCATCTGTAAGCATCAGCATTTATTAATCTGGTTAGATTTAAAAGAAATGAGCTCTAAGCGGGGCTGAATTTTTGTCATGGTGTGTTTAGGGAAAGATTGTTATGACAATGTCAAGTCATACAAACCGTGGTAAAAATTAAACATATCATAGTTTTCTATAAAATAACTGACTTATGCAGAATTTATTTGTATCTTGAAAGGTGGAGCATAGCAATTTTGTATACCTCTTACACGTTGAAGCCTCCCGTTTTGATTTATTCTCAGTGCATCAGTGTTGCTCAGCTGTTGCTCTTGGTGGTTTTATCATGCATCAGTAAAAGCATCTATGTCAGAGCCTATTTCTCTTGCTGGCAACGGTGAACAATACTTTTCAAAATACTGTGTCCTTTTGTTTGGATGTAATGTGGTAGAAAGTTAACTGGGCTGTTTGTGTACAGTATATATTACACAATATTCATAAATGAATGTGCACATACTTGAATATTTATTTTGGGGATGGTTAAAACATCAGTGTTATGAGAATATTGCAGTTGTGATTTGTAATGTGGAAAGATTTCTTGTTTTTAAATTGCGGTAGATTATGAAACTATTGTATTCCAGTTAGAGCAAATACATGCCATTACATTGTACTGCATGGGGAAAACTTTTTAGGCTTTTTTCCCACTGGAATCAATGGGAGTTGTACTTCCCTCCTCCAGGGCTGAATTTGGCACATCATGTTTAATGTTAGTAACGCATGAAGTAATTGCATTTCCAGTCATTGTAAATCCTATTTTCCTGATATAATGGAGACGTGAGACGGGCAACATGAAATAGACTAAATGAACTGTTGGGATGTTTCTTTGATAGTTCAACAGATGTCCTGTTTTTTATCCAAAGCTGAAACAGTTTCACCAAGTACAGCATATTCTGCTTCACCTCCAAATACTGGGAAACAAATCTCAAAAATCACTTTCATCATCGTGTAGATAGAGGGATCGATTTTTACAATCCAATCCTCTTATCTTTCTGTGTAAGGACTGTAGGATTGCAAATGCTAGTGACAAAGGGAACAAGGACTTTTTTTCCTTTCTAGAGTGATTCTACTTGAATTTGTCTCCCAGGGGTTCTCTTCGATTTTTTTCACCTAGTTGCTCTGTTTATTATGACAGCCAAATAATCTAATTTTAGTCACATACCATTATTATTGAGCAGCACAGTATTTCATACAGACATTCTTATATTTCAAGTGCTAAAAATCATTAGATATTTAAAAACAGAATTGTTTTGAATACTGGGTCATGCAGTTTGTATATTCACATATGGATTACTGCAGAGCCTGCATGTAATCGCAGAATCTTGTTTTGCACTAATTGTTTGGATAAAAGTGTTTATACCATGTTTCCAAATACCACACAAAATGAATCTGTTTCTGTAAATCATTGGCCTCTGCCCAAGGATTCCACAAGATTTACAAGATACTTAGGTGAGGTTTGGTGACTTTATTTGCATTCTCCATTATCTGAGTAATGGTGAGTAAAGCCCTGAATGAATTAACTTGTCCTACTTTCTAGTTTCTTTTGAATTCAGTGCACTTTCCTGTGCCACTTCAGACCACTTCCCCCTCCCCCTTCTAGCTCTTGACCCTTCATTAGTAAGCTTTTGCAGTGTTTTCTGATGTGTAGCGCGGCACTAGGCTTCCCAATGAATCCTGCCTTTGTAATGTGTTTCAGCTCTGCAAGACCATAGTCTGTCGTTTTTGGTACAGGCACCTTTGCCATCAAAAAGACATGATCATCCTGTCTAGCTGAGGTTGCCAGCTTTGTGTTCAGTTCATTGTAGAATTTGTGCAGCAGTCCCACTTTCCCTCTTTTTTATATTGTTTTGTCATTAATAAAGGACAATAAAAGTCCTGGAAAAAAAAATTGCCTCATGGAAAGTTATTTATTAGCACCATTTTATTCATTCGTTACCAACAGTGATATTGGAAGGGAAAAATTCATGTTCTCATATAGAAGCTGTTAGTGTGTATGCATATGGTTGGAACTGGTATGTTCATTTGAATGATTAGATGCTAAAATTGGCTGGACGCAAAATAGTGGGTGTCGTCTTCTCTCCCAGTACCCCCTCAGAACATCATAATGGCCATACTGGGTCAGATCAATGGTCCACCTAGCCCAGGATCTTGTTTTCTGACAGTGGCCAATGTCAGATGCCTCAGAGGGAATGAACAGAACAGGGCAACTGTCATAACTATGAAGGGAAGGGTAACAACCCTCCTGAGTACAATACTATAAAATCCCTCCTGGCCAGAGACGCCAAAATCCTTTTACCTGTAAAAGGGTTAAGAAGCTCAGGTAACCTGGCTGACACCTGACCCAAGGGACCAATGAGCGGAAACGATACTTGCAAATCTTGGCGAGAGAGGGGGAGGCTTTTGTTTGTATACTATTTGTTTTGGGGGTTGTTCACTCTTGGGACTAAGAGGGACAGGACATCAATCCATGCTCTCCAAATCTTTCTGAGCAAGTCTCTCATATTTCACACTTGCAACAGCCAGGTGAGGCGTGTTAGTTTTATTTTTGTTTTCTCAACTTGTAAATGTTCCTTTTGCTAGAGTGTTTACCTCTGTTTGCTGTAACTTTGCACCTAAAGCTAGAGGGGGTTTCTCTGGGCTCTTTGAATCTGATTACCCTGTAAAGTTATTTTCCATCCTGATTTTACAGAGGTGATTTTTACCTTTTTTCTTTAATTAAAATTCTTCTTTTAAGAACCTGATTGATTTTTCATTGTTTTAAGATCCAAGGGTTTTGGATCCTTGTTTACCAGGACTAATTGGAGAGCCTACCCAAGAAAAGGGGTGTAAGGACTTGTGTGTGGGGGGGGGGGAGAAATTAGTCTCAAATCTGCCTAGGAAAGGAGGGGTTAGGGACTTGGGAAATATTTGGGGGAAGGCAGAGTTCCAAGTGGCTCTCCCCTAAGATTTAAAACACTCTTGGTAGTGGTAGCTTCCTGTTTAACCTGGTAAATAAGCTTGGGGGTCTTCAATGCGGGTCGCCTCATCTGTACCCTAAAGTTCAGAATGGGGAAGGAGCCTTGACAGCAACCATCAAGTGATCCATCCTTTGTCGTCCAGTCTCAGTATCTGGTAGTCAGAGGCTTAGGGACGCCTAGAGCATGGAGTTGCATCCATGACCATCTTGGCTAATAGCCACTGATGAACCTATCCTTCATGAATTTATCTAGTTCTTTTTATGAACCCAATTATAGTTTTGATCTTTACAACATCCCTGAGAACGAATTCCACAGGGTGATTGTGCATTGTGTAAAGTACTTCCTTTTGTTTGTTTTAAATCTATTAATTTCAGTGGGTGACCCCTGGTTCTTGTGTTATGTGGAGGGGGAAATAACATTTCCTTATTCACTTTTTGCACACTTGCCATGATGTTCTAGACCTCTATCAACTCCCCCACCCCCCAATCATCTCTTTGACAGGCTGAATAGTCAGTCTATTTAATCTCTCCTCATATGGAAGCTGTTCCAGACCCTTAATCATTTTGTTGCCCTTCTCTGTACTTTTTTCTGTTTCTCATGTATCGTTTTTGAGATGGGGTGACCAGAACTGCATGCCAGATTCAAGGTGTGGGCATACCATAGATTTATATAGTGGCATTAAGATATTCACTGTCTTATCTATCCCTTTCCTAATGGATCCTACTGTTCTGTTAGCTTTTTTGACTGCTGTTGCACATTGGGCAGATGTTTTCAGAGAACTATATGCAATGACTCCAAGATCTTTCTTAATTGGTAACAGCCAATTTAGACCCCCATCATTTTGTATGTACAGTTGGAATTATATTTTTCCAATCTGTATTAATTCACATTTATCAACATAGAATTTTATCTGCCATTTTGTTGTCCAGTCATCGTTTTTTTTATCTCCTTTTAACTTAGTTAAATGTCAAGAAGACTACAATCTTGGGTAATTTTTGTATCACTGTTTATCCTTTTTTCCTTCCTTCTTTCCTTTGCAATTCCATAAACAGATTTTTGTGTGTGTGGTCAAGTTACGGGTGCCCAACCTATGGCCTGCGGGCTGTACACAGCCCACAGATCATAAGGCCTGTGACCTGCTTCAACACAATATACTAATGGCCGATTCATTTGTCATGTTTACATCATTTTAGTTTAGTTATGTGTTCTTTACTGTTTCTTCCTTTTTTTATAATTGATGCATGTTTTACATTATGATTTTTTTTAAAAAGTAGACAAAACTGTACATAGGTTCTTTCTATCTAAATACATATGACACAGAATCTGTGCTTAGGTTTGTGGCCTTCCTGTGTAATAAGGTTGAACACCTGTGCAAAAATGTTTTCCCATGAACAGCGAAACCAAAATATGCTCTTCTCTTTTGGCTCTGCATAACTTCCTGTTAAGGATTTGTAAAATAAAATGTGCAAACTGATACTATATGCAGTGTAGTTTAGCTGTGTTGGTTCTAAAGAGCATGGTTTACCTTGCATTTTTCTGTGATGCTGAGAGTACCTTTCCCAGACCTGCCAACAAGCTTGTGTCTCTCACCAACAGAAATTCGTCCAATAAAAAATATTACCTCATCCAGACTGATACTGGACTTTCAGGAAATTTTTGGAAAACGTTCACCATAGTTTGTTTTTTTTTCGTATAAAACAATGTATACAAATCTATATTACAAGAAAGTTAAGGTTGCAAAAATTAGGAAATGCCAGGATTAAGGTTGCCCTTGCAACCTTAATTTGGCTTTCTGAATTGAATAGATGCTTAATAAGTGAGCACCATCCATCCTGTATTGAACGGAATGAGTGTTCTGGAAAAAGTAGTATGTGATTTATGTAATTAAAGACTGTTGTCATGCGTACATGCAAGGGGCCAAATTAAGGTTGCAGCTGAGCTGAGAGAGGCTTGAGGATGTTCAATGAAGACAGACTCTTTAGAGAGTTTGACTTGATATAACTATAGCAACTCTGCTGAGCAGCTGAGCATGTGATTTCCCCCTCCCCCCCCCATAGTTTATAACATGGCCAAATGTGGGCAGATTTTCACAGGGATGACAAAAGGCGCATCCCTGACAACAAGGTTACCCCCTCTGACAGATTTCAGGTCCCTGCTACAAAGCATGGGGATGCTGGAGCACTTCAGACAGAAAGTCTCAATTTTTTTTTTAACATTGGAAAAACAATGTTTTTCATTAGACTTGTTCTCTGAAGCAAATGAAGTGTTTTGGCTGGAAATTAAATTTAAAAAAAAAATTCAGCTGGAGGCAAACATCCAGCATGGAAAATTTCAGACTGAATGGTTAAAGTTTGGCAAACTTGTTGGAAAGTGAAAACAGGATTTTGTAAAGGGAAGTGGAAGCCAAACTTAATTATAGGTAGTGCTGCCTGTGTATAGTGTGATATATGTTGCTGGATAATAACTGTTTCTTTCTCTTGCTCCCTTCAAGATGTATCACATTCTTGCCATGTCAGTTATGTTCAGCTATTGACTAGGCAACATCAGTTTCTCACAGCATAAACTTTTCTTGTTTTTCTCTGTAATCCAGTTTTGAAACATGCTCTTTAAAGTAAAGCATGTTCACACCACAGGCAGCAGTTTTGGTTTCTGAAAGTTGTAATTAAGTGCATGACAATTCCATAGTGGGCAGACAAAGCTCTTGTGGGACACCTCACTAACCCATCCACCAGAGGGTTGTGATGGAGTTTTTAAGGGGCCTGATCCAAAGCCCATTGAAATCAATATGAGTTTGGCCAATGACCTGAGTGGAATTTGTATCAGGCCAGTGAAGACCCTGGAGCTATAAGGTCCCACAGAAATCATTGTTTTGTTTTGGGTGTGAGTTTCATTTCACTTAGTTTATTTTCTGTGCTTAGTTATGCTGGGCAAAGGGAGGATGCACAAATAAACCTCATGAAATAATATATTAGTTTAGCTTTTACTTTAATAGAAGTATTTTCATTTTTGCTTTCAAACTGTTTGCTTTAAAACTTCCAAAACTTAATGCTGGATATAAGCCAGGATTCATGGTGTAAAATCTTTGACTTGGGCAAATGATTGTGAGAATTCATTTGTGAAGAGCTGAATGACAAAATATATTGATAAGGGGACTCTGTGATGCGTGACTGAGGATAGATGCATTTGAATAGAGTGCTCTCGTCGTATGCTAAAATTAGTCCAGTTTGCATTTATAATGTTGATCATTTGCTAACAGAAATAACTAACAGTCATGGATACGTTTTTTTTAAAAGAGGAGGGAAAATATTGAATAAAACAAGCTTCCAAGGGGAGATCATGTAGAGGGAAGATTAAATAGATTTATTTTTTTAAATCGCACAATTTGATAACAGCAAGGGACTCCAAAATTTGTTGCACCACTGCATCTGTAAGTAGATTGGAAATCTGGGTATATAATACAATAATTGTTAATCATACTCCCCTTTAACCTTTGCTGATGCACAAGCCAAGACTTTGATTTTTCAGAAAGCAATGAGCAAACTCAGGGCTGCTGTATTTATTTAAATCCTAAACTTTAAGGTGCACAGCCAATTTAAAAAAAATGCACTTACTGGTAACGGTAACACCTCAGATTACTGTAAGTGAAACAGATCAGGGGAAACATGAACTTTACTTCTGTTTTAAGTGTGTTTTACTTTCTGCATTTGCCAGCATTTTGTGTGATCATTTTCACTATTTCCCCTTTATAGTCAGTTGGGCCCTGATCCTGCAAGGGGAACCTATATAGGTCGGCCCTATTGAATTAATTGTGGCTCGGCACTGGCATAGGGATTTGCCCATGCAGTGTCACTTGCAGGACCTAGACCTTGGTTTTTGTTTTTGTTTGGGTCTTTCACACAGCAATAGGATTAAGATATAGTCACAAAAATTGCCATAGGGACTTCATGTATGTACATGAAGCCCCTTTTAACTGACTTGCTGTAACACATAACCAGATTTCAAGGTGACAATGGTCCCTTTAAGTTTTATTTTCAACACTGCTGAAAATACTTAAATAATTTTAGAACAAAAACTATTACAGTGGTCACCCATTAGCAATTTCAAATATTGCCTTTAATAAAATTAATGGGGTATTCCCTACAGTTAGCGTAGAGAACATCTAGGAAGATCTGAGTAAGTGCAGAAGGGAGAATGGGGGCCCTAAATAGCCACACTTAACTTCTTCTGTAATACTATATAGCTTGGAAAAATATTTGTAATACAATTAAATTTTTATAAAAACATACTGACATCATTCCTTTAGTTGGGAATAAACAGTCCATGAACGTGCTGTGCCTCTGGGGCTTTCCAGATATAACTGCATTCAGAAAAACTATGATTATTAGCTTTATAAAATGGAAATCAATATCAATGTGGATCCATAGCTTTCTACTGTAATGTTGCTCATGGGATAGCCTCTTTTGGGGATGTGGGGTCCTCAGGAGTCATACAATTGTATTCTTAACCAGTTTAATACACTGCAGACAATAAGTGCAGGATGCTCCAAAAGAAGAGCTAGCAGATAATTACTGTTCTGTACTCTGGATCTGGATAAGACCTAAGACTCTTGCAGTGGATCAGCTAAAAGAGTTAGGCTGGGAATTCTAAATGTAGAAAAAATAAATAGTCAGTGGGTCACTGATGGGGCCTCAAGGAGATTCACTTCACTTAGTGACACTGTACCTAGAGCTAGTAAAAAGAACATATGTTCTCAAAAGCTGCTTAGAAGGCTTCATTTAGGAGCTGGGGCATGTATAAACAGTAGCCTTAGACTTTGAGAGTAAAAATAAGTACAGTGGTAACCTCCTAAGGAAGGAATGGTTGTTGGACCTATACCCCTGATTAGGATAGTTACCAAATGGATTAAAGTTAATACTATATTAAACAAATATAAAACTTGTTGGAACTTAAAGAAATGGCAGGGACTTTCTCTGTGGGAAGAACCTGAGAAGCGGGGAGAGTATAGAAAGAATCTCTAGGTACAGTTGGTACTTAGATTTTGAGACAATTTGCTGACACTTCCCATATATACAATTTATTTTGGTACCCATTGGACCCATTTTAATGTAATATAACTTAAGCAGTATTCCTGTGTCTGTGATGAAAACAGTAAGTTGCTCAAAAGCATCCTTTTTCTGCTACCAGAAAACATTGCATACTTGTAGTCAGGACAACAGTCCTGGAATTTCTGTGTCTGATCCAAAGTCACTGCAAAATGTCATGTTTATGAATAATCAAAATGCAAATGAATGAATTTTCACAATGATCTCTCTCCTGCCATCCATCTCCATCCTCTGATGAACGGAGGCTAGGGACACCATTCTTTACCCTTCCTGGCTAATAGCCATTTATGGACTTAGCCACCATGAATTTATCCAGTTCCCTTTTAAACATTGTTATAGTCCCAGCCTTCACAACCTCCTCAGGTAAGGAGTTCCACAACGTTGACTTGTGCGCTGTGTGAAGAAGAACTTCCTTTATTTGTTTTTAAAGCTGCCTACTTATTTATCATTTGGTGACCCTAGTTCTGTATTATGGATAAGTAAATAACTTTTCCTTATCCACTTTCTTCATCACTCATGATTTATATCCTCTATCATATCCCCCTTAGTCTCCTCTTTCCAAGCTGAAGAAGCCTAGCCTCTATTAATCTTCCTCATATGGACCCTCTCCAAACCCCTAATCATTTTAGTGCCTTTTCTGAACCTTTTCTAGTGCTAGAAATATCTTTTTTGAGGTGAGGAGACTACATCTGTACCCAGTATTCGAGATGGGGGCGTACCATGGATTTATAAGGGCAATAATATATTCTCAGTCTTATTCTCTATCCCCTTTTTAATGATTCCTAACATCCTGTTTGCTTTTTTGATCGCTCTGTGCACTGCGTGGACATCTTCAGAGAACTATTCCATGATGACGCCAAGATCTTTTTCCTGACTCGTTGTAGCTAAATTAGCCCCATCATATTGTATGTATAATTGGAAAAAAACCCAATGTGCATTACGTTACAGTTATCCACATTAACTTTCATTTGCCATTTGTTCCCAATCTCTAGTCATGTGAGATCTTTTGAAGTTCTTCACCAATCTGCTTTGGGTCTTAACCATCTTGAGCAGTTCGTATCATCTGCAAACTTTGCCACCTCACTGTTTACCCCTTTCTCCAGATCATTGGTGAATAAGTTGAATAGATTGTCCTAGGACTGACCCTTGGGGAACCCACTAGTTACCCCTCTCCATTCGAAGAATTACCATTTATTCTATCCTTTGTTCCTTGTCTTTAACCAGGTCTCAATCCATGAAAGACCTTCCCTTTTATCCCATGACAGCTTAATTTACGTAACAGCCTTTGATGCGGCACCTTGTCAAAAGGCTTTCTGGAAATCTAAGTACACTATGTCCACTGGATCCCCTTGTCCACATGTTTGTTGGACCCTTCAAAGAACTCTAATAGATTAGTAAGACACGGTTTCCCGTTACAGAAACCATGTTGACTGTGCCTCACAGTTTGTTTTCTATGTGTCTGACAATTTTATTCTTAGCTATTGTTTCGACTCATTTGTCCAGTTACTGACGTTAGACTTACTGGTCCGTAATTGCAAGGATCACCTCTAGAGCCCTTTTTTAATATTGGCGTTACATTAGCTAACTTCGAGTCATGGGTACGAAGCCGATTTAAAGGCAGGTTACAAACTTAGCTAATAGTCCGCGACTTCACATTTGATTCTTTCAGAACTCTTGGGTGAATGCATCTGGTCGCGGTGACTTGTTAATGTTGAGTTTATCAACTAATTCCAAACCTCCTCTAGTGAGACTTCAGTCTGTGACAGTTCCTCAGATTTGTCACCTACAAAAGCTGGCTCAGGTTGTGGACTCCCTAACATCTCAGCCGTTGAAGACTGAAGCAAAGAATCCATTTTTTTTTCCACAATGACTTTATCGTCTTTAGTGCTCCTTTGGCTATTGTCGATCGTAAGGGGCCCCACTGGTTGTTTGGCAGGCTCCTGTTTCTGATGTACTTAAAAAACATTTTTGTTAACTTACCTTGGAGTTTTTGGTAGCCGTTCTTCAAACTCCGCTTGGCTTTTCTTATTACCACTCTTCACTTAAGCTGGCAGTGTTTGTGCTCCTTTCTATTTGCCTCACTAGGATTTGACTTCCACCTTTTTAAAGGAAGTCTTTTTATCTCTTCCTGCTTCTTTTACATGGTTGTTAAGCCACGGTGTTGGCGTTTTTTAGTTCTTTTACTGTCTTTCGTAATTTGGGGTTATAAATTGAATTGGCCTCTATTATGTGTGTCTTTTAAAAAGGCCCATGCAACTTTGCAGGGGATTTCACTTTAGTCACTGTACCTTTTAACTTTTGCTTTAACTTAACCCCCTCATTTATTTGATTATAGTTCCCTCTTTTGAAATTAAATGCCACAAGGTTTGGGCTGTTGAGGTGTTCTTCCCCCCACAGGGAGGGTTGGATGTTATTGTATTATGGGGTCACTCTTTCCAAGCGGCCTGCGCATAGTTATCCTCTTGGAAACCCTGTGCCACCAGATTATCTAGAGTTGCCTCTCCCTTGTGGGGTTCCTTTCAGCTGCTCCAGAAGCGTCAGTTAAGTATCGAGAAATTTTTCTCGCATTTTCGTCCTGAAGTGAAATGTCCCTCTCTGGTCAATATGGGTTAATTGAAAATCCCCCACTATTATTTGTTCTGGTAATTTTGATAAGCTCTTCTAATTTCCCTTAACAATCATCATCACTCATACTGTCCTGAGTCAGGTGGTCGATTAATTAGGTCCCTAATGTATATTTTTATAATAGAGCAGTGAAGTCATCCATAGCGATATATGAAGATCCTTAGAGTTTACTTCATTTGAACTTACATTTCTCAATGTAGTGCCACTCCTCCCCCTGAACAACCTGTTCTGTCCTTCCGATATTTTTGTACCTGGAATGATTGTGTCCCACTGATTGCTCTCAGTCCACCAGGTTTCTGTGATGCCTATTATATCAATTATCCTCCTTTATCACAAGGCACTCTAGTTCACCCATCTTATTATTTAGACTTCCTAGCATTTGTGTACAAGCACTTTTAAAAATTTGTCCCTGTTTAGTTGTCTGCCTTTTCTGTGTGCCAGATTCTTTTTTATGGACTGTTTATCATCTGATCCGGCCTTACATTATCCTCTTCCGTCCTCTGTTCCTGACTATAACCTGGAGATTCCCTATCATCAGACTCTCCCTAGAGAAGTCTGTGTCCGATCCACATGCTCCTCTGTAGCAGTCGGCTTTCCCATCTCCTAGTTTAAAACGCTCTACAACCTTTTTAATGTGAGGTGCCAGCAGTCTGGTTCCACTTTGGTTTAGGTGGAGCCCATCTCTCCTGTATAGGCTCCCCTATCCTAAAGTTTCCCCATTTCCTAATGAACATTACCCCTCCTCTCTACACCTTCGTCTCCACGCATTGAGACTCTGAAGCTCTGCCTGCCTATCTGGCCCTGAGCGTGGAACTGGGAGCATTTCTGAGAGTGCCACCATAGAGGTCCTGGATTTCAGTCTCATCCCTAGCAGCCTAAATTTGGCTTCCAGGACATCTCTCCTACCCTTCCCTATGTCATTGGTACCTACATGTACCACGACCACCAGCTCCTCCCCAGCACTACACATAAGTCTGTCTAGATGCCTCGAGTGATCCTCAACCTTCGCACCAGCCAGGCAAGTCATCATACGGTTCTCCCCGTCATCACAAACCCAGCTTGCATGCATCAAAATAGTTGGTTAGTTTTTTGTTTTCTCAAAAATACTAAAAACCGTAGCTTACCTTTGTAGACTACATTCTTTAAAAAAGTGAAAAACTAAAATTGACAAACTTATAAGGGAAGCTGCCTACAATATTTTATTTCCCTAAAGCATTTGAAAACTACATCCACATATTTTTATTAGCCACTCTAACTGGAAAAAAAAAGCTTAAAACTCTATTCTAAAGAGAACAAAATATTCAGGTAGACAATTTTATTTATCAAAATGCATTGATTTGGAACAGTCAGGCTATAAAACCTTGAAAATCCAGTGTTTATTCTGGCCGCTCAGATTTAAACTACACAGCCCAAATCTTGGGGTTTCTGAAAAAAGCAAACTTAAGCCTACAGCCTTCTAAAAGGACCCAAAAACTTTCTGTGGGTATGTTGTAGTGGAAAGCAACATGTAGGGAAATGACAACAAAATCAATCACTTTAAAAAGCCATAGCATGGTTTTCAGATTGATATTTTAGTATGATCTCTTTTGGTTCACAAATATTATATACAAAGTCAACATTCTGAAACTAAATTATTGGAAGTGTCCAAAATAAACCCCAAACAAAGCAAGAAAAATGACAAGTCAGTTGGCTCTCAGTTCAGAAACATGGCTTTGATTGGTTGTCAAGGCCATTGATATATTTGGTTGATCTGAGCCCTGAATTTGGAGTCGTTTATTTTTTAAAGCTGTGTTTTATCATTTCTCTCTGCTCCGGGTGGTTAATGCAGATAAACTGTTGGGTCCCAGTTTTGTTGCTAGTCAGTTTCCTTTTGTGCTGCTTCTTCATTAGCACAATAGCATTGTTGATTTGTATTTATAATTCTGCAGGTGAAAGCTGACTTAAAAAAAAAAAAAAAAAGCAAACCCTTTTCATTCAAATCAACAATTTGCAATTCCATTCATATTTTAATCTAGATATAGGGCTGAACACACACACTCAAGTGCTACTGTTCAGATGTGAGCAGTGACAAAAAATGACGACTTTACCAGCATTTTTACATATTCCAGTGCCACGTTCTATTCTTTATTTTAGCCTTAGGTAGCCAGCGTTCATGTTTCCAATTTTTGCCAAGCTGAGAATTCTCTAGTTTCTATCTGTAAATTTTTTGCTTGTTGTGTATTGAGTACAAAAGGTGGTGGTGGTTTTTTTTCCTTATTTCCGGATTTACTGATTCTCAGTCTGTAAATGTTTTATCGATGCACTGAAAATGGGGTAGATGTCTGATAAGATCTGGCATATAGTTCAGGCATGATGGAGATCAAGCATGATCAAGTGCCTGGTGAACTGGTGAATTTTAACCTAAAAATTAACTAATGTGTGAAAAGTGGTTGTTCCCCTTTTCCCCCCCACTCATAACTTTTTCTTATTAAGTTTAAATTGTTTAGAAGCCTCAAAATATGTTAGGTGTTAAAAAAAAATGTTTATCTGAAACAACTGCCATAGGGTGAAAATAGGCTTAGTGAACTTTGACTTCACTGTAGCATACACACAAACTCAGGAGATTGTCAGTAACAGTTATTGCCTCAAGCAGAATTTGGGGAAAGTAGAATAAATACAATCATTGAGAAGACAGGATCAGTCAAAGAATGGGCAAATGTAGGTGTCATATTGTTCCTCATGAAATGAAATTGTTTTAAAATTACATAGAATTTGAATGTTTAAGTCTGGAGGGCCTTGTATGACAGGAGTAACTCTGTTTTCCATTTGCTCTTCAGTGAGTGTAGTTTTTTTTTTTTTAATGGATATTTCTGAATAGAAGATAGTGGAAGACAGTAACAAATCTTACCAATATCACTATCGGAGTATGTGCTGTTTTTGTGTGTTCAGAGTATAGAAAAATAAATAAACTACTTATTTTCTAGCATTTTTTTCACTTCAATTCACATAATGATGTGAAACTGAGCAAACCCAACATGATACATCCTGGTTCACTGCCTAACAGAAACATCTGAAAAGAACTTTCTTTTCATATTGGAGTGGAGAGAAATTGTTTCTAAAATTGTTTCTCTCTTTGTATACATCAACTGTTAGCTAGCTCTCTAGGTTTATTGTCTTCAGATATTGATGGTTAATGAATTCTCAGAGCAGGGATAATCATTCTTAAGTGTATGGAAAGCATCTAGTACATAGTAGGCACTAGTGGTTTTAGGGAAGAAAAAAAAAAAAAAGTAATTGCAGCCTGGTACCATATCTAAACACCTCTGAACTTCAGATGTGTTGTGAACTTCAGACAGATGTTTAGATTCAGATATTTAATGTGCTCGCAGAAACTATATGTGATGGGTTCTTTATCCAACTAGCTGTAAGGAGGCATTGTGGCTTTATAGGGGACTTCCTCTGCAGTTGGTGGGAGAGAGGGAGAATGGAGAAAATTTTACCTGGACAGAGCAGGAAGTGGCTGAACCAAGTGTGATGGGTGGAGGGGAGGGCACTGACCTTCTAGGTAACTGAAGATGATGGGGGACGTACTGCGGACAGCTCTGGAGAAGCCCTCTCTTGGTGCAGTCAGGCTAGCAATTCCCACCCTTGGAATCAGAGTAGGCTGGCTTTCTTCATGGCGTGCTATGGGCATTACACTAGTCGCCTTTATATTTGGGGGGCTGTGGGGAAGACTGCTGCCAGACTGGCTGAGGCAGAATGGGGATTTTTGCCTTTCCACAGCACATCAAGGACCCTTGGGGGAGTCAGGAAGCTTAGGTTAAAACATTGTAACGTAATTTAAAAAAGGTGCAGATTTCTAGTGCAGGCACCTGTTATAGATAGGATACAGTTATCAGATAACATGGGTTGGAGGGAGATTTAGAGGAAACAATCCCTGAAGGAAAGGAGGTTCTGGGCTCCTAACAGCTACTATAGCAGGGAGCCAACCCCCTTCCTTTTATAGTCCTCTTAGCCCTCAAACAAAGAGAGGGTGATGGGGTCTGTGGCAAATTGCCAGTACTATTATGATGGGTCTTGTGCTTTCTTTTCTTTGGGGGGCGGTCAGGATGCCATTTCTTGCCCCTAAATTGGAATATTAATTGCCCCACTAGTGTCCTAGAGGAGGGGAGTGGAAAGGGAGGGACCTGGGCCCGCCCTCTACTCCATGTCCCAGCCCAAGGGCCCTGAGGATAGTGGTGAACCACTTGAACTGACGGTTCCTTCCCCTGGACTACTTCCCTCTCCTGCCCTTCAGCTTGTGGGGGGGCTTCCTGCCCTCCCTCTGCACAAGCCAGGTGTCCCTTACCTAGGGTCTAGAATTTCTTAGCCCACCACAGCACTTCTCCAAACTGTCCTCTGCTTCAACACCAATCCTTTCTGCTCCTACTCCCACCCTATCTGATTTGAAGCAAGGGTTTTTATCATGTGACTGACTGCAGGTGCTCTAATTGGCGTCAGGTGCTCTAGTTAATCTATAGCAAACTTTCTTCCCCTTACAGGAGAATAAACCCTCTAACCCTCTCTCGGCTGTCCCTCCTGGCCATGCTGTATCACATATGCCTCCCCACCCCCTCCCACTCACACCATGGGGTTGGGCTACTTGGGATAAGAGCAGTGTTGTTGTGATAGGCCATAGACGTTGCCATGTTGTTCCAGCCCTATGCTGTACCCGGAAATGAAGGGCTGCCGGAGAAAAACCACCTAGTCACTCTTGCATCTTCTCCTTGTTCTGTGCATCCATAAATGTCTATAGGGATGGTCTAGACAGTATTTGGTCCTGCCAATAGGGCAGGGGACTGGACTCGGATGACCTCTCGAGGTCCTTCCAGTCTAGAATCTATGAATCCACTGGAGTGGGGCATGGCTGTCATAAGGGTAAACCTCTGCCCCAGCAGATAGTAGCGGAGAGTCTCCATAGCCATTTACCAGCAGACATTCCTTTTAATGACGGCGTACCTTGTTTCCTGGGAGGAGTTTCCGCGTAGGTACAAGATTGGGTGTTCCTCCTCCCCTACTATCTGTGAAAGGATGGCTCCTAGCCCTGCCTCCAAGGCATCTGTTTGTAGGACGAATTCCTTGTCAAAGTCTGGGGCTATAAGTACTGGATGGCAGCATAGGGCTGTCCTTAAATCTGCAAATGCTTCTTCTGTCTTATTAGTTCACTTTACTATCTCGGGGCTCCGAGCTTTTATCAGATCCATCAATGGCCCTGCTCTTGTGGCGAAATGAGGGATGAATCTCCGATAGTATCCTACTATCCCTAGAAATGCTCTGACTTGCTTTCTGCAGACTGGTCGAGGCCAACCTTGTATTGCCTCCACTTTGTTCCATTCGGGTTTCACCAAACCTCTCCCTACTACATATCTGAGATATCTGGCCTCAGCTAGTCCTATCACGCCCTTGAGAGGGTTAGCATTGAGGCCGGCCTTCTGCAGGGCATCTCGCACTGCTTCTACTTTTCCTAGGTGCGTTTCCCAGTCAGGGCTATGGATGACTGTCGTCTAGATAGGCGGCGGCATACTTTGCATGGGGTCAAGTAACTTATCCATAAGTCATTGGAATGTTGCAGGGGCCCCATGGAGTCCGAAAGGGAGGACAGTATATTGAAACAGGCCATCGGGTGTAGAGAAAGCAGTCTTTTTTCCTTGGCATTCTTGGCCAGGGGAATTTGCCAGTATCCTTTTGGTTAGATCCAGAGTGGTTAGGTATCGGGCCTTGCCTAACTGATCAACTAGCTTGTCAATGCGTGGTATCAGATAGGCATCTAACTAGGATATTTCATTCAATTTCTGGAAGTCATTGCAAAATCTCAGGGTGCCATCAGGCTTGGGGACTAGGACAATAGGGCTGGACCACTGACTGGGGTTATTGAAGAATCCCACAAGTTCCAGCATCATCTTCACTTCCATCCTAATTTCTTCCCTTTTAGCTTCCGGTGTTTGGTATGGTCTTATCGTCACCCTTACTCCGGGGCTGGTGACAATATGATGTTGGATCAGTGTTTTATGGCCTGGTTGTGTACAGAACACATCCTGGTTCTGGTGGATCATCTCAATGACCTCTGTTCATTGTTCTGGGGTTAATTTAGGAGATATCTTTACTTGCCCCTGTGGGTCGTCTGTCTGGGGTGGAGCTCCTCAAATGACCAGACACATCTCTCGGTCACGCCAGGGCTTCAGTAAGTTGATGTGGTAGATTTGCTCTGGCTTTCGGCGGTCTGGTTGTCTGACCTTATAGTCCACCTCCCCAGTGGCTTCCACTATCTCATGCAGTCCATGCCAGCTGGCTAGCAGTTTGCTTTCTGCTGTCAGCACTAGCACCATCACCCGTTCCTCCACTGAAATCTCCATACTTTCGCCCGACAGTTGTAATATGTCCGCTGGGCCTCTTGTGTTTTTTCCAAATGTTCTCGTCCTATAGGGGTTACTTGAGTTATTTGCTCTCTCATCTGTGTCACGTGCTCAATAACATTCTTTCCTGGGTTGGGTTGTTCTTCCCAATCTTCCTTGGCGATATCTAATATCCCGCATGGGTGGTGTCCAAAGGGTGTAGTTCAAAGGGAGAGAAACCAGTGGATGCCTGGGGGACTTCCCGTATAGCAAACATTAGATACGGTAAGAAGAGTATCCCAGTATTTTTTATCCTGTGCTACCACCTTCCAGATCATACTTTTAAGGGTACGATTAAACCGCTCGACCAGTCCATCTGTTTGTGGATAGTAGACTGAGGTCCGTATGGCCTGGATGCGGAGTAGGGCACACATCCTTCATTAATTCTGGCATGAAAGGGGTTCCTTGGTCTGTCAGGATCTCCTGAGGGATGCCCACTCTGGCAAAAACCTGTAGTAGTTCTTTTGCTGTTGCCTTAGATATGGGGTTTTTTAAAGGAATGGCTTCTGGATATTGTGTGGCGTAGACAAGGATGACTAATATGTTTCGGTGGCCCCATGTCGATCTTTCCAGTGGGCCCACTATGTCCATGGCTATCCTCTCGAAAGGGACTTCAATAATAGGCAAAGGTACTAATGGGGCCCGCAAGTAAGGTCGGGGGCTATGCAACTGGCATTCAGGGCAGGAGGCACAATAGCGCTGGACTTCTGTGCATATCCCTGGCCAATAAAAGCTTCTTAGGACTCTCTATCCAGTGTCATGTCTACTCCTAGATGTCCCCCAAATAGATGAATGTGAGCTAACTCTAGTACTGCCCTTGTGTGTTGCCGTGGGACTAAGAGTTGCTCTACTTCTTCCCCTCGTATTTGCTCGATCCTGTACAAGAGATCACGTCTGAGCACATAATATGGCCTTGGGCCTTTGATCTTTCCTTCCATAGGTATGCCATTTTACTTCCACTGCCTCCTCCCTCACATCTGCATATTGCAGATCATTGGCCTAATCCTGCCCGAAATTCTCACGTGCGGTACCGATCTGACCTAATTCTAGGGGGCCTATTTCTACTCTTCCCTCTGGGTTGCTCCTACTTGGGCTAGGAATAGTCTCCGAGTCCTCCCTGGCCTGAATTATCTCCTGGCCTCCTGAATGGGTTCGCCTACCCACAAGGGAAGTTTTTTGATTCTCTGCTAGGGTCCTGGTCCCTAATCTTTTATCTGCCCTCCTTTCCCGCCTAGACTTTTGGGGTTTCCCAGGAGATGAAAATAACTCTCAAGCAAATTTGCAAACATTAGAGTGAGGCTATCTGTAGGTACCTCCATCTCAGCCTGGGGGTTGCTATCCTCCCCTGGCTCTATTGAGGTAAGTAAGCCCTCAAACCCAAGGAAGTCCCTACTGATGACAGGGTAGGGGAGTTTGGGGACCACGCCTGCAGTCACCCTGGTAGTATTCCCCTGGATCTCAATCCATATCAGGATTGTAGGGTAGAAATTCATGGTGCCATGAATGCACGTTAACCCTGTGTTTTTGGCCTGGGTTAATAGGTCTCGCCCCACCAACTTCCCCGAGACCAGCGTGACAGCACTCCCTGAATCTATTAATGCTATGGTCTTAATACCATTCATTTTTACTGATCTTGTTTACCCATGTGAGGTCATTGTGACCCCTCCCAGGCCGATTAGGCCACATTGGTCCCCGTAATTCCCCAGATTACACTGCATAGGTTCTTCCCTGTTGGGGCATTGGGCTGCTATATGCCCCAATTCCCCACACTCATAACACCGCCCCCTTATTCTGGTTGTCACCCTCTGCCTGGGGCTATTTGGCCGGCCCCTCACCTCTCTTCCCAAACCTTCAGGTCCATTCTTGGCCTTGGGCCATTCCTCGGTGTCTTTCCTCCCTGTTACAATTCTCCTGTAGTTCTCGACAGTCTGGGGCCTTGGGTTTGGGGTTGGCTTCCTGGATTGCCATGTCTCCCCGCCTGGGGTCTGGAACAGTTCACGGGCTGCCAGCTGTCTTTCCATGAGGGAGACAGACTCAGCATAGGTGGAGGGGTCATTCTGGCCAACCTAAGTCTGGAGACCTGGTGGTAGCTCCCTCATATACTGGTCCAGTACCAGGACCTCCATCATCTTCTCAGAGCTGAGGGCCTCAGGGCGCAGCCATTTCTGGGTCAGGTGGATCAGGTCAAACAATTGTGATCGGGGTGTCTAGTCCTCTGTATACTGCCACTCATGGAACCTCTGCGCTTGAAATGCTGTCATTACTCCGATCTGACCAGGATCTCTGCCTTCAGCTGGGGGTAATCTGCTGCAGTCTCTGCGGCCATATCATAGTAGACCTTCTGGGCCTCCCCACACAGAAATGGGACGAGGATACCAGACCACTAATCTTGGGGCCAGGCCTCCCGCAGGGCTGCTCTTTCAAAAGCCAGGACGTATGCCTCCACATCATCCTCCTGGGTCATTTTCTGCAGGCAATGGCTGGCCCGTACGGTCTGGGTCCCTTCACAGTTGCGGATCAGTTCCATAAGGGCCTTCATCTGATTCACCAGGTCTTTCAGCCGGGCCCGGTCCTGGGCAGCTTGACTCATCAACAGATGATTAGTCTCCTGCTGCATCTGAGTCGCCTCCTGTTGGGCGGTTGCTTGGATCCAGATAGCCTCTTGCTGGGCCATGGTGGCTTGTATTAGGGCCTTGACCGCGTCATCCATCTTAAGGACGGGAGGGTTTTGGCTAACCCTGGTTTAAGTCCCCAGTGCGCAAATCCCACTTCTCACACCACGTGTGGCAAATTGCCAGTACTATTATGATGGGTCTTGTGCTTTCTTTTCTTTGGAGAGGGGTTCAGGATGCCATTTCTTGCCCCTAAATTGGAATATTAATTGCCCCACTAGTGTCCTAGAGGAGGGGAGTGGAGAGGGAGGGACCTGGGCCCACCCTCTACTCATGTCCCAGCCCAGGGGCCCTGAGGATAGTGGTGAACCACTTGAACTGACTGTTCCTTCCCCTGCACTACTTCCCTCTCCTGCCCTTCAGCTTGTGGGGGGCTTCCTGCCCTCCCTCTGCACAAGCCAGGTGCCCTGTTACCTAGGGTCTAGAACTTCTTAGCCCACCACAGCACTTCTCCAAACTGTCTTCTGCTTCAACACCAATCCTTTCTGCTCCTACTCCCACCCTGTCTGATTGAAGCAAGGGTTTTTATCATGTGACTGACTGCAGGTGCTCTAATTGGCGTCAGGTGCTCTAGTTAATCTATAGCAAACTTTCTTCCCCTTACAGGGAATAAGACTCTCTCTTCTAACCCTTTCCTGCTGCCCTCTGGCCATGCTGTATCACAGTCCCAGCAAAGAGCTAGCTGTGACCAGCTTGGGAATGGGATGGTCTGACGGCATCCCGCCCAGGTAAGTGAAGAGGATTAAAGAAAGAGTGATGATGGGCACTATTGCTATTTATAAATTTTTGTCATCTTAAAAACAAGTTATTTTAAAGACCGTATTTGATCATATATTCATGCCTAACACTCACTTTGTGAAAGACACACATCAGTGGATCCACATCTCAAGAAGAATTCATTACTGGGACAATAATTCCTTTGTAAGGCTATGACTGGATATCCAGCTATGCCTTGGTCGTACATAACAGCATACCACATACATGTATTAGGTATACCACAAATACTTTGGTTATATTATTGAGTTATCTAAGTCAAATGACAAGCACTGTATTTGTATTTATGAGCAAAATGAGGAAGGTGATGCATTTAGAAAATACCTGCTGAATACTCTTAGATTAGCTACCCAAGATAGAAATGCATGGAGGGATTTTAGAGCAGAAAGCTGCAACTTTTATCATCTTTAATGACAGGGACTAACGCTGAACCCCAAAATATCAGGTATGTACTTGGGTACTTGGTCCACTTTTCCCTATGGCCTAATAGCTCAACTAGCCATTTCCTTAGTTTCTCACTCTGAGAGCTGGTCCCTTTGAACATCTCCTCTACATTAACTGCAAGTTGTGACAAAATTGTATTTTTACGTGTTTTTAAAAAAAACAACCCTGAATTTTGTTCCAGGGTGCACAGCAAGCAAATGAAAGTCCCTGGCAGCAAATACCCAAACTACCGTTAATATTATGGTAATAAAAATGTAACACAGTTTAATTTAAAAATGACATTTGAAAAACCCAATCCAATTCTTAAAACAGAAGCAGAGAGATTGTTTGAGCAATGAGGTTTAGCATGCTCCTTTTTCCTAACTTGGCTCTTTTTTTTTGTAATTTGCAATACTTGTTCAAAAGGAGGACTAGGGTTTCTAGGCATCATGGAAGAAATGTGTTTTAAAGAGGTGCTGGTAGAAGCATAGCAAACCACATTAGGAAAGAAGTTCCAGGCATAGAGCTGACACTTTTGTTCCTGCATCAGAGTATGAAAAGATGTTACTTCTCCCCTATCTCTGTAAGTACATGCTGATTCATTTGTCTGCATGTGCAATCTTAAACATTCCTGAATCTTAAAATGATTTTATATGAGCTTTCTGCTTTCTCAGTAAAGCAGTTAGGAGAGTCCTAAAAGGCAGTAATTAGGATTGCTTAGTAGCTATGTTGCATGTCAAGGTGACAGAATGAGAAACTAATCAGAACAGAATTGCTGAAATCCGGTTTATCAGGTACAATGCTTATTTTCTATATTCCCAATTTAATTCTTTCCTGTTTTTAAAATGTGCTAATCTAATGAAGTGTCTGCAGTATCTCCATCCATTATATGATATACAAATAGCTCAGTTTCAGTTATTTGGCTGCCACAGCGCATGTGACTGGCAGACCTGTACGCGCATGTGGTGCGCAAGTATACCTAGGGTATGTTAATGAGCGTGGATGTTTACTCTTTGAGTAGTATAGCATTCATAATTCATGACAGCATTCCAGTGCTGATTTTCTTTTGTTTATCACACTGCCATTAGGTAAGAAGGTGAAGAGAGCATCCCCAGGCTCCATTTTCCTCTTTCCATTCCTTACAATTCACGCTTAAGAGAGCATCTTTAAATTTTTAATTACTTTGGAGGGGACTGCATACCACGTGAGTGGATATTTGGTAATTTCCATTTATTTGCATTGCAAAACTTTTAAGTGACTGTTATAAAAATAGAACTTCTTCCTGGGTTAAAAATGCAGCCGTTGTGATGGTAGAATTTAAAGACAAAGTACTGATAAAGGAAATATTAAAACGCTGAGATCCATAAAGGGCCCAGTTGTGCCACTCAGAGTAATATTACTCCATAAATAGTTCCATTGATTAGTCCACAAGAAATCTCAGTGAAAAGCACTACTGCCCATGGTTAAAAATGGCAGAATCAATTACATGTAGGGCTGCCAGTTTTGATTGGACGTATTCCGGGCAGTTTTATCACGAGTTCTTTAATTAAAGATAAATCTTTAATCCCTGGAGACTTCAGGACAACCCTGGCAACTTTGAGGGACAACATAGAGGAAAAAAATACATCCTGCAGCCTTTGCAGACCCAGCTCTCCCAATCAGGGGAATTTGAGGGGCAGTCTTGGGTGCTCAAGGACAACAGCTGTGACTTGTCATTCCATATTCTTTACAAAAATATGCTTGATATGAATGACATAACTGTAATACTTTATGCAAGATGGCTCATGTGAGATTTACTGAATGTGATTATCCAATGTGTATGCCTGTATCATTTCTGTATCTGAAGTTAGGAATATTGACGATGTATCTGTATTTCAACTATGCTACTTTGGGTGATGCCCACTGCTAACTCTTCAAGTAGAACAATGGAAAAGCCAGACAAGGAGGATGGCCCATCAGCAAAGACAATAGACTGTGGAAAAACTTGGCCTTCCTGTGGACCCTCCGTACTGCCACTGACTCATGGATATGGTGATCTTGCAGGGTCAGGTGGTCTTGTCACCTGATACTAAAACATTTACCTTGGAGGACTTGTAACATTTACTGTAAGGGAAGGGAGGGGGTCAAACTAGGAAACAAAGGACTCCTGCCTTATGCAAATCCTATTTAAGAGTGGGGAGTGAGGTAATCCAGGTCATCAATTCTCCCTGCTACCTCACCCAAGATGACTGCTGGAAACAACTAAGACTGAACAGGGGGAAAGAATTCGGCCAGGCTGCAAGGATGTCTGGCCTGTGAAGAAGATTATTAAAACCACATTTAGAACTTGCATGTAACTGGTTTCTTTATTGTATTAAGCTTAGTTTATGTGCTGTTTTATTTTCTTAGTAATCTTCCTTGTTCTGTCTGCTACCTCTTTAACTACTTAAAATAGACTTGTTATAGGTAATTAATTTCTGGTTTACTATATAACCCTGTTTGTGATTTTTAACTGGGGGGCGGGGCAAAAAGTTGTCCTCCTCCACATTGAGGGAAGATGCGAATTTCATGATATATCTTTGGGTCTGCACTCCAAGGGAGGTGGACATCTGAGTGCTGGAACAAGTCCCTTAAGCAGAATCTTCTCAGAGCTGATCTGCAGCTGAGTGTGTGGCCCTGCCTGTGCATGTGTTAGAGGAGGTTTTAAGAGCCTGGCTCAGCAAGACAGGTTAAAGGGGGCCGATGCCAGCAGTACAGGTAGACTTAGTGATACCTCAGCACATCAGGTGGCTTCCCAGAGCTTTGGCACAGCAACACCAATATCAGTATTTAAAGTATTACTTAACACCATGAAGTCACCTTGGCTCCTGAACCTCCTGATAGATCTAAAAAAATAATTGTAGCCTAATTTTTATTTCTTTATAGGAATCTGAATATTCATTTTCTTGTATTCATTTGAATTTAGAAAATCAAATTGAAAGCCATAAAAATTAAACTTCCAAAAAACTCCCAGTTAATTGTAAAAATGTTACATTAACTACCTTTAAATGACAAAGGGTCTCCCTGGGTTTCCACCTCTTCTTTTTTTTTTTTTTTTTTTTTTTTTTTTTTTTTTGTTGCTGATCTCATAGCTTATTCTCCTTCCTGTGCTGACCTGAACCAACCATTTCAAGGTTTGTATAACTGTATGGAGACACAACCTTTGCTTGGAAAACCACTGTTTGTGTAATGTCTCCAGGGAGCAGTGTACGTTTGCAAGCCTCAAGTACTTAGTATGGCAGCAGATTGTAGTGATGTTACACGTGCCACCTAAAGGAACTTGAAAGGAAATCAAGTCAGCCAAGTTCATGCATACATGCTTTCATTCTTCAAAAAAAAAAAAAAAAAAGAAAATCAGCTTTCACCCCGTGTTCTAAAGTACTTTGTTCTTTCTAAGGGCATACGATGATTATATGCCTTCCCTCCACCCCCTTACTGTCTAGTATGTCGCAATGGTGTAGTTTAGGTTTGTCTTTTGGGGAAGAGAGATCTTAAATTTATATGACTCCTCTGAACTGTATGATTTATCTTTTTGTATTTACACATGCTTCATCTTTTAATTTTCTTTCTTAGTATAAATAACTTTATTCTTAGACTAGCCACTCCTGTAGTAAGATGAAATGTAGCTGTGTAGAGTCAAACACAGTTTCTTGATCTGCATTGGGCTCTGCATTTACAGTACTTTTGGAAGAAATGTGCTGTGAATTTTTTTTTTCCAAATGTGCTGCTGTGACTGAACTACATATAGGGAAGGACAAACAAAATGTCTTGGGAACATAATGTTTTCTGTGACTTTTATTTTTTTTTAATGGGAAATTAGATTATGATCATGAGCTACATTTTAATTCTCCACTTCTTCTACAGTCTGCACTTGTTGTTAGGTTTTGGTGTAATTTTCTGTTTCCTTTATGGAACACAAGCTACTGGAAAACATAGTGTTAACTTTTATTGGAGCTTTTAAAACTAATGACTAAAGAGAGGTAATTAATATTACCCACTACTCGAAAATAACCAGAGTTTAATTCTTTCCAGAGTATGATGATAAATTGGAGGGTTTATCCCAGATGATCAGTATTGCTTTAAAATGTGAAAAATTGCAGTCTTTCCTTATAGAGCTGGAATTGGTGTAACTTCTAAACAGCTGCACGTGTGTTCATATATAATAAGCATTCTGTAGTCTGGCATATGCAGACAGATCACGATTGCTCACAGGAGTATTGGTGAATTGACCTGTCCAGAAATTCCTGTAATGTTTGGAGAGTTTGCGAGCCAGATATGCATAGGGTCACACTTAGAAATCTGTGTATTTTATTAGGGTTTGTTTTTCTTAATGCTACTCACAGCTATAGTGAGAAAGTGTGTCCAGTATACATCCTCCCATTTTTCCACCCATGAGTGTTTGCGGTCTGGAGCAAGCTCAAAAATGCTTGCAAAATATATGTATAAAATCATCTGTTTTAAATTTGAAAGAAATATTGCAATGTGAAATGCACAGTGTTTTGGCATGTATTCCTGTTATACAGTGTAGCTCTCTAAGCAGTGATGACCAAACTATTCTGCTGATGAAATCCTTCTGCGTTGTCATAATGTATTAGGAACTTTCTGGGCTCATTGCCAGGCTTTTCCTGATTATCAGACAGCAGGCAACAAAGATTCAGCGTTTGTTTAATTTCTTGCTCATTGTATATTCCCTGCAAAACAGCAGGAGTTGTCTCCTCCCTTCCCCTGCTTTTCCTCCTCATGGGTATTAAAGGAAGGAGGTTCATTTTCTGATCCCTGTAATAATGTGACACAACCATTGATTAAATAGTCACTCTGGAGACTTGCCTGGATTCATTATTCTCAATATACTCTTTGTTCCAGTATTCATCTTTTCTTTGCTTTTTAAAATTTTTTTTTACTTGAGAATGAGATAATGGGCTGCATTCATCCAAAGAAGTCAATGATTACTGATTTTTTTTTTACTTTTAAAATGTCTATTTAAGAAATAACTTTTTTCAAAATTAAATAACTGCTGAAAATTCTATAGCAATAAGTCTCACTCATCTTTACCATGATGATCACAAGATGTAAATCAATTATATATTTTGTGTGTGCATGCATGTTTTCATTTAAAAAACAAACTCTTGTTCTATCAGGAAGATCGTGTGGGTGAACTGAGTAACTATTGTTTCTGAATCATCTGTCATGTTCCACTTCAGCACCTGGAACCAGAGAAATGGACTACTGGCCTGATCCAGTAGGTTGATTTTATAGTTTTTGGGTGTGGTGTTTTGTTTCGTTTTGTTTTTTTTGCATTTTGCAGATACAAAAATCTTCTATCATAATGTTGTCATGACCAAATTAGTTACGTATAATATAAAATCTTCCTTTTTGTGCTTCATCCTTTCCCTGCCAGTGAGACAGCAAGACATTTTCTAAAAGTTAGGTTTTTTAACATAGTACAAAATATTAAGCTATGATGACTTATCAAAATTACAACAGTGGTGCACATTTATCCAACATCTTCTTGAGCCAGCTCTGAGAGAAGTCCACCATTTTTTAGGCCAACATCCTGATTCGTATTATGTAACTTTAACGGGATGCTCCATAGAAAAGCATCCTCATATCTACAATGTGATAGGAGACAGCTTTAATCTAGGCCAGAAGGTTTCTCATCCTGTTCAGTGACCTTCTCCAAAACTTGACAGGGGATACCAAGGAAATCTTAAATGTTAAGGGAGCAGTTAGGAATTACCTTAATGAGAACTTGGCCACATCATCATTAGTTTGTCTTTTTAAGGGCCCACAAGAAAGGATAAACAACCTTTGCATAACAGATTAAAATTATATACATTTCTGAAGTTCTGGTAGCTGTAGCCAAAAAGGTTCCCATGAGATGATCTAAGCCTATTTCATAGGGGCCTGACCAATTAAATAGCCAGAAAGAGACACAATATTTTTTTCTGGAAACATGTAAAGCCATCAGTTATTGTATCCTTTTGCTCATTGTCGTCATGATTTGGTTACCCATTTTTGAAGGAAATTCTTTGACAGTTTCTTATTACCAGTTTGATATTATGCTTAATCTGGGCCAGTGTAGAAGGATGTTAGGGGAAGAAACTGTTATTGGGTAATTTGATTTCTCCATGTCCTGAAATACCAACCTAGACAGTATTTTCTTCCCCTGTCTTGTAGAAATTTTAACCTAATTCTGAGAGCTAGTCTGTTAATTTTGTTGGTTGAGAAGTATCCAGAGGAGCTGAAAGAAGCCAGCAAGACTTCCTGTTGGCTTTGAGTGTTCTTTGTGTGTGTTCCTACTGACTTCACTGGAACTACTCACATACTTAAAGTTTAAATGCTTAAGTGCTTCACTGGATTGGGACCATAAAACAGTGATGTTGCAAAAGTTTGATTGTTCCTTTCTCCTACTGCTGCTGGATGAAATAATCCCATTAATTCTAGGCTTTTACAAGGATTTTGAAAAGCAAGCAAACTGATACAATATTGTCCCCCCCCCCCCTTTTTTTTTTTTTTTTTTTGCACTCTTCTCTGTGTCCAAAAATCTAAGTATTCTAAGAAACAGACATAAAGGACACTTGGGGTCAAATTCTTCTCTAAATCTAGAGTAACTCCACAGATTTTAGTGGAGTTGTTTTGGATTTACAAGGTGAGCACAGAATTTGTCCCTGATCTATAGACATCAGGCTACAGATTTTGGCCACCCCAGAACAGAACATTGATACTTTCATGTATTTTTTCCCATTTTCTTCCTGAAAACTGATCTTGTTTCTGTAACTGCAGTCTATCACCATATTATATATATGCAAAATCTGTGTTTATACTCCAACATCACTGATTGAAGGGACATCAAACCTAATCTTAAAGTTTAAAAAAAAATCAGAAAAATAAAGTATTCTATACCCTTTTGCTTAATAACGTTAAAAAGATGACCCTGACTGCAAGGGCAGAAAGTTCATCACTGACTTTCCCAGATAGCATATGTTGTTTGTTTCATCCATCTGCAATCAACAGGGATAGCCTTTAATACAGGGGTGGGCAAACTAAGCCCCGGGGGCTGCATCCGGCCCTACGGACATTTTAATCTGGCCCTCAAGCTCCCACCAGGGAGCAGGGTCTGGGGCTTGCCCTGCTCCGGCATTCCAGTTGGGGAGTGGGGTGAGGGGCTTGCCCCGCTCCTTGCGTACCATGGCTCTGTGCAACTCCCAGAAGCAGTGGCACGACTTTCCTCCGGCTCCTACACATAGGGGCAGCCAAGGGGCTCAGCACACTGCCCCCACTCCAAGTGCCACCCCTGCAACTCCCATTGGCTGGGAATCAATGCCAATGGGTGCTGCAGGGCTGGTGTCTGAGGATGGTACAGCGTGCGGAGCTGCCTGGTTGCGCCTCCGTGTAGGAGTTGGAGTGGGGACATGCTTCTGCTTCTGGGAGCTACTTGAGGTAAGTGCCACCCGGATCCTGCACCCCTGACCCCCTCCCATGCCTCAACTCCCTGCCTCAGCCCATATCCCCCTTCTGCCCTCCGAACTCCTTGAGCACCTTTCTGCACTCCCCAGGCTTCGCCCTCCTCCGTACCCCTATCACCTTCCCCAGCCCAGAGCCCCCTCCCACACAATGAATTCCTCATTTCTGGATCCACCATAGAGCCCACGCCACCCAGTCGGAGCCCTCATCCCCTTCTGCATCCCAACCCCCAATTTTGTGAGCATTCATGACCCACCATACAATTTCCATACCCAGATATGGCCCTTGGGCCAAAACTTTTGCCCACCCCTACTTTAATGCCTGTGAAATACTTAGCTAAGGTTCCTCAATTTTTAGGGGGTCTCCAAACTAGATGGTGGCAGTTGTGGGCATTGGTGCCTCGTCGGCGACCAGTGTTGTCTTTGGACTTTTTCAGACTCCCTCTCAACCAGCCACTTGAAGCAGCTGGTGGCCAGAAAATCTAGTTCTGGTTTTCATACTGCATACATCTGTTTTGCTAACATTTCCCCAAATCCTTAGGCTGACTCTCTCTTTAATGGAGTGATCGTGTTAGTTGAAGTTGGTTACTTTTGGAAGAGGCAGAGTTTTGCAGTCCTACTCAAAAATTCTGGCTGAGTGTGTCTGTAGTCAAATGTCTGTTCTCTCTAGCATCAAAAAAACTAGTTACTCAAGGTGAGTTTGCAGATGACTGCATAGATATTCCTCCTCTTGCCCTTTTTTTGCAGGCTTCCAGACTTGTCTGCCTGTTACACACTTTCTTTTTTTACATACTAGTAAATGCAATGGTTTTATTTTAATATTATGGAACACTCTAACCCTGTATGGTCTACAGAATCTACTAAATGAATGAATTGTTAATGAAAAAGAAATGTTAGCAACTTCACAGCCCTCTTCAGATAAGGATAGGGCGAATGTTCAGCCACTTCCTGGTATACCCTGGCTATCAGTTTGACTGGTCTCTCATTATTTACTGAATCAAATTTCTGGATAATATTTTTTTAGTAATTGTAGACCTGTTGGTTGCTTTTAAGCTGATACTGAATCTCCTTTGTTGTGGTCTCAGTTTTAGCCGTTAAAGTCTGGAGGCTTAGTGTTTAAGAACAATAATTACACACACACACACACCTCCTTTTCCAGGTCAGCTCGATTTATGAAAGTAGAAGCAACCGAATAAAGCTTTGAGGGTAAGCAAAGCTGTCATATGTGAGGGATACCATTGCTCAGCAGGAAACAGTTGAAATGTCCTTTTCACCTACTTTTTAATGCTAGAGGCTGCCCAGAGGGAATTTTCCTTTTCGAAGGACAGGTCTGTCCCTTTGGTGGTAGTTCTGTAATAGAAAACAGGAGGCTGACCTATTTCTGTAGGAGTGCTTATCTTGCATTTTGCTCTTTCAGGCATCAGGAAAACCCTTGAACTGTAAACCTGACAGCTACAGTCATGAATTTTAATGTGACTGTTGGGATTGTGTTGGGCAGGAGATGGCAATGTATTAGTTTACATGAAAAAAGAAACCAAGGATGATTAATGATATAACATATCCAGATAAATAGACAAAGAATTGTTGTGTTTCTCAAAAATGAAGGGCGATGTAAGGGGAAGGGTAGTGAACAATGCAGCGATATAACTGCAATGCGTCTTGTTCAGAATGGAGTGGAATTTCCAAGTAAGATTGTAGACACCCGTCGTATTGGTTAGGGGTCGGGGAGATGAGGATGGTCTAAATAAACACACTGACCCCAACAGGTCATTGACATTTCTTTGCAGCAGTGCACGGAGAATGAATACTGCTTCACTGTGAGTGTTTCTGCTTCAACTAGTTGTCATTACTATTCAGTTTAAAAGACACACGCAATTCCAGTTATTACTGGGTGTGCTGTGCACCCAGGCTTCCTTTCTTTTGTCCCCTATGTCATATACTTCCTCTTTAGAATATTTATACCATATCCTGTTGAGTTTTTTTGAAGCTGGCTGTGTTGAAGCTTGTTGGTATTGTTTAAAACCTGTGCAAACAGAATTTTGGTATATCCTTTCTAGCTTTGACGTTTCAATTCAGTTTGTAACTTAAGTAGAGGCTTTGTTTTCTTTTCCATAGAAGCTTTTTTCACAGTGAAGAGGAACTGCTATCCAGTGCTTGTCACTAAATAATGAAGTCCTGTTGCCCTTTTATTTGAAGTGGGCCAGCTATGCTGAATTGAACCAAATTGTGTTTACAGATCTGAGAGACTGCACTTTGGAAGAAGTGTGGCTCCAGAGCTGAAACAGACATAGTTTATCCACTGAGTCCCCAGCTGCAGGATGTTTATATGGTCCTAAAAATTGTTTTAGAATGCATTTACTGGAATAAAACAGTTGATCTGTTTAAGTTTGAATCATAAATGAGATTGTCTTGTCCAAATAAAACATAAATGTATTTGAAAATTTGAATTCTAAATCTTTAGTGTAGTTTAAAACGATAAATAAAACCTTTCTAGATGTCACAATTTCCAAGATTCATTTTTGCATGCTGCACTTTAATGTACTGTACAGCTACTTCTGGGGTTAATTCACTATTTCAGTGCTGCTTGTGTGAGCTGTTTGGCAGAAAATAAATCAGACTAAGATAAAAATTACCTTGACATTTACAATGCTGTGGAGTGGGAGATAAAATAATGTTACAGATTTAGATGTACAGATTTGCCAAAGGGAGGGGGGAGTGCTCATTTGGCTTCCTGCTTTGTTTGTTCAGTCACTTTCTGCCTGTGATCTTTCCTTTCTTAAATCACTGAGTGTCACATGCAGAGCTACACTGGATATGTAAGTATGAGTCCATTGAGAGATTCTGGTAAAAACAAGAGCAGCCATATTGGGACAGGTCAATGCTCTATCCTGCCCAGTATCCCGTCTTCCGACAGTGGCCAGTGCCAGGTGCTTCAGAGGGAATGAACAGAACAGGTAATCATCAAGTGATCCATCCCCTATTGCCCATTCCCATCTTCTGGCAAACAGGCTAGGGACACTTCAGAGCATGGTTTTAAATCACTGCCCATCCTGGAGCATTGATGAACCTATGCTCCAGGAACTTATCTAGTTCTTTTTTGAACCCCGTTATGACACACACTGTATGTGAAGACTATAAGTGGTCATAAGTGCATTCCTTAATGAAAAAAGTCCTATAGAATTTTTTTGAAGCATCCTACAGAATAGTAGAAAACTAAACCCTTTTTAATAGCACACTTCAAAAAACTTAGAGGTTAAATTTTTTAGAAATCATTTTAGAAATTTCTACAAACCTTCTTCATTACATTTCTGTAGAACCCTACTGATCTAATTCCTGTTAAATGCTATAGGATTTTCCCAGGAGAGAGAGAGAGGGACACTGAAGTTATATCCTGTGACTAGTAATGTCACTGGATGTTTCTCTGCAGCTCTAAGTTAATCACAAAGAATAGTTATTCAGCTCCTATTTTACAGACTAAACATCATTTTCTTGATCTTCTGGAAGAAAAGGCCAAGTCCTTTTTGTGTCTCAGGTTTAGCTCTAACACTATAATGTGGTTACAAATTATATTTTTCCCTTCCTGATGACACTCGGGGAAGGGATGTACTTAAAGGCAACAGGTTATGTGTGCTGGCACTATAGCTTGATGGTTGTCATGCTGACTGAAGAAACTTCCCTGTGGGAGGTGCAAAATTCCCCAGTTTGAGTGTAAATGCTTGTCAGAAATATTTGTTTTGGGTAGATATTTAGGCAAATTATTATATTTGCTTTCCTTTTCAAAATCTACACATTGCAGCATGTTACGTACATGTATTAAATGACTTGAGAGGCAGTAGAGTCAGTGTGTCTGAGAGCTAGAGCAGGCAGCAGATATGGAGGAGAGCTGTTGTTGTTCTTCCAACTCTGCCACTGCCTAACTGATGTGTTTTGTCCAGTTCCTTGCTTTCGTTTCTCTATCTGTAAAATGATGATAGAAACTTTAGAGTGGTGGATAAGTAATATAAGTTGTTGTGCAAGTGCAAATTATTATTACCATTAATAGTGTTTCCAATTTCTAGTTGTCCTGCATAGCATATATTACTAGTGCTAAAAGGGAGTTTTCTGTATAGTGTTATCTTTTTCATGTCCTGAGAATTTTCAGAATTTCTAGCTCATACTGTAATTAGTTCTCTCAGGGATCTGTTCAGCAAACAAGTCAGTTTTTGATTAGTTGGCTCATGGAGCCTGTGGCAGGCTTGTTTGGTTTAGCTGTAGTTAAATTGTATTTTAAGAAAATTAAATCTCTGGGTGCTGCTGTTGGGTCACATCCTCTTCAATCTAGAGGAAAGCCATAGTCATGCCTTTCTTGTGGTCATCTGAAAGGTGTCCCTCACTTTGAAGTGATGAAATACTGATTCATTTTGAGCCTGCTCAGGGTAGGGATATAAATCTTGGTTAAAAAAGATAACCAGTTAAACGATTAAAATTATATTGTTTAACCATCTAACCATTAACCAAGATAGCTCCAGCAGGCCTAGCATGGCGGGGGCTGGGGCAGAAGTTGCTCCAGCTGGCTGCTGGGGCTGGAGCCTGCTCTGGGCAGCCGGCCTGCTTGATGCGGCTGAGATTGGGGTCCATGCGACCGGTGTGGGGCTGATGGGTTAATAATTAAGAGTAACCAGTTACATTCCTACCTCAGGTACACCTGTGATAAAATAAGTGAAAAGGCTCTCTGAAACACTTGATAGTCTGCTTTTTTTTGTTTAAAAAAAAAAACAAAACAAAAAAAACCCCGTTGACTTTACTCTAATAGGATTTCCAGCACTGGATATTTTTGCTTCTTCACACCACCTTATTGACCTATTATAGGCACCAGGCTGAAAAGTCCAGTCTGTAGCGCACAGCCTCTAATTCACTCTGCTTTGTGGGAATCCACGTTTTGAATAGAGGCAGTACAGTAGCACAGGTCTGGTGCCGTTGTTAGCTGTTTCCTCCTGGCATATTCTCCTCAGGGAAAATGGCAGAGGCAATAGCAGAACATGCACAGGCAGTGTCTAAGCTAGGCAAATTGATTATATTTAAGCATGTAGACAGGGTTTTAAAATGTAGTTAAATGTGAACATGACCGAACCAGCTAATGCGTTAAACGATGTTAAATCCTGTCTGAACTAGCATTTAAAACCTGTTATCTAACACATTTTAAACACTATTTTCCTAAGCCTAGGCATGACCTGTGAGGTAGACCATCCTTGAAACCTTTAAAGTGTATGTTTAAGTTCTTTTGGTGCACATCTCAGTATTATTGGTTATGATAATGAGCTCTTGTGCAGTTTTATGCATGTCATAGAAAATACTTTATAAAAGATCACTTCTGTAGTCACAAAAAGAGAATTCATCTCTTTTAATAAAGTGCAAGCTATCTGCTATTGTCACAACCATACAGCAGCTGGAGAAACTTTCTAAGATGACTTTCTGCAAGGTCCCTAATGGAAATGTATATTCCAGATACTTGCATGTGAACTAGAAAACAGCCAGGCCAAGACTTTCAAAACTGACTAGTGATTTGAAAACTCCAAATTTTGGCTGCCAATCTAAGATATCTTAAAAGGGGGCCTGATTTTCAGACAGTGCTGATTACTCTTTAGGTATCTCAGGTTAGGCATCCAATATAACTAATTACTTTTGAAAAAGCTATTCCTTGAACAATATTTATAACAGGCTTAATGAAAGAATTGTTACTTAACCCATAGGAGTTTTCACAGTTTGCCAGCACATCACACATTGCTATGACTTGCTTATGTGCAGCTCTGTTGATGCCATCTTCATTGCATTAAATGACTGCATGCTATCTGACTCTTCTGTTATAAAATTTTTTTTTAATTGAACACTTGTTATGCAAACTTGGGTGTCGCTGAAAAACTGACATTTGCTCCCACAGCCAGACTATTATCCTAGTAACAGGTGTGCATTTAACAAATGAAATGAGCTAATCTAATCGTATTTTCCAGAGCCAATACCATGTTCACAGACCACATCTTGGTGCTTTAATAATGTGAATAGCTGACATGCTTTTCATATTTGATTACTCACCAACACATTTCATTCTAAGGATTTTCGGCAAGTAGATGCTGAGGAAACTGGGGAAAAGGGTATCTTGTAATAAAATCTCTAGGTTGAGGAATCTCTTTCGAAACAGCAAATGGTTGAGATATAATTAAAAAGAATCAAACAATATATTTGACCTTTGGACCTTGCAGCATTCATAGTATACACAAACCATTTATTTGACTTATCTTTCCCTCAATAGCTCTTTTTAGTCAAAATCACCTACTTAAACTCCTTTGTATTAGAAAAGTAAAAAATTTCTTCTGCAGGTGATGAGTTTATTTTAGTATTTTTTGGGGGGCGCTGTCTGGATATTATGGAGACAAGGGCCATATAAATAACTAGGTAGACAGAAAAGAAATTAGCCCAATTTGCCAGGAAAACAGGAGCATTCCAGAATTTTTATTTTAAAATATTTAGCTTTTAACTCACTATTTGATTGTTTGGACTGAACAAGTGATACGACTTCAAATTCTTGCTAAATAAATCGTTTGTATCTTTTCACACTTTTTAAATTTTGTAAACAAGGTAGGGTTAGACCAGCCCCTTTGATGGGGGGAGAGGGGAAGTCATTCCAGAGAGATGTCTCAGCCATATGCTAACACAACAGTTCTCAAACTGTGGGTCGGGACCCCCCAAAGTGGGTCATGACCACATTTTAATGGGGTTGCCAGGGCTGGCTTAGAGTTGCTGGAGCCGGCAGCCCAAGAGCTTCAACTCTGGGCAGCTGGACTAGTTTATAGGCCCCCTGCCTGGGGATGAAGCCCATGGACTTTGGCATTGCCCCCCATCTGGGGTGATGGGGCTCAGGCTTCAGTCCCCACTTCTGGGGTTATGTAGTAATTTTTGTTGTCAGAAGAGGGTTGCGGTGCAATGAAGTTTGAAAACCCCTTTGCTAATAAATATTTGAAGCTTGTTACTTTGAATCTGTCACTGTTGGATTATAATATTCACCCGTGTAGCTGAATGAATATCTACTATACTTGTGTTTATGTAGCCATGTTTGTAATTGTGACTTGATTGTGCACCTACCAGTGAATAAAAATAAATAATGTATATTAAAAGTAAAATTGCTGCAGTTCTTCATTGCCTTCTGTGACTTACAGTTGGAAGCCACATAGAAGAGGCAGGCATCTGCATCAGGCTCTGGCTCAAGATCCGTAGCTCCCTGACCAAATACGCAGAGGTGGAGTCTCACTACCTAATTCGTGCATGACCCCGCCACCAGCAGTGTAGCTGGCTTATGTTGTCATGCATGCTGCCACTGTTGCTGATCATTCCTAATCCATTCAGAGATGAGGGAATTCTGTTTTAACAAGCGTTAACCATTACAGAATTTTACGGCCTCCTTCCCAGATAAAAAAATGGATCCCCCAACCTCTCTGATTTGTGCGCAGAAGGGATCTTTCCATGTAGATCTTCCACTGTAAACAAGGAAGGAGAGTGTCTTGCCTGTGTGGCACCAACACCCCACCCCACATACACACATTTCCCATAATCCCACAGAAGTCCCTCCACAGGGTACAGGATCCAGATTTGGGGAGCCTGTTCCCTGGGGTGGGAGCAGGAAGATATGTGGTGTTCTTCTAGCCACCAATGGTAAATTTTAATGATAAGTTAATGCAGCCTAGACTGCAATACTAGGAAGGAACTCAGAATAGGAGAGGAGGAATAGGGCCTCAGTGTGGATGGCAAGGTATCTATATCTATGAAATGTGAGGTTTAGGGTCCAATTGTGGGTGAGGGGCAGCTTGTCCCCCCAGACCTGAACTGACAACTCTGAAGGTGTTTTTTGCAGCTGCTCTTTCACCCAGTGCCACTTCCATATTTTTCTATGGAGGAATGATTCCCCCTCAATGGGAAGGCTTTATGTTAAAGATGGTGGTCTCCTTAAAAACATATTTTGTATCAAAAGTCTGGGCAAAGAAGCAACTTCTTCCTTTTGGCATATGTATTTATTTAAAAAGAGATAAAAGGAAAATCAGTCCAATCTTAATAAAACTACGTTCTGAAATATTCAGTCATTGTGATTTCAGGTGTCATTGCCTTTTCATTTAAACTAAAAGCATCAATATTAAGTACCGGTCAGATAGTCTCCAGTCAATGACACTAGACATTTATTGGTGTGGTGATAAAGTAAAAATAAATAGGTTTTGTCATTTGGTGAAGGGAGTGTTGTATGACTGAGCTTCATAATAGAATCAAACAAATGTTCTAGACTGCATGTTTTAGTGTACTGAGAATCTTGCTGTAAGAGCAACATACCGTTATCGCTGTTTTAGCTGCCATGACAACTGCACAGCTTATGAATGCCTTGTTTGAATGATCTTGCAGGCAGCTGAGTCATTGATATTCTGAGTGGCTTTCTACTGCAGGCACTAGAAACCCTTCCTGTACATCATCCAATATTTACTATTATCACAGTGGCCAATATACGCAAACTTTATTGTTGGGCAGCTGGACCAGAAGGAAAAAGTCTGTTCTTTAGTAACAGTAGTTTTTGAGCTCTTTATTACCAGTACAAAATTATTTTGGTCTTGTTAAATGGTTATAGCTCTCCTAGCTGTTGCAGGGTTTGTAATGTTAAAGAAGGACTTACTTTTCAGAGCTCTTCCCACTTTTCCTTTCTGTGTTTGTAAATGAACATTGCTTGGAGTTTCCTTCTGTGTTTGTTTTTTAAGAGACCTTGTTCTCTGTCAAGGCATCCTCTCCTGATATTTGATTGTGTAATGAAGTCCTAATATTTGTATTCATAATACCATAGTCCTTTCCCTGCTAATAGATTGTGTTGCAATTAGTGCAATGATTTTATGTCCTAACTTCAGAATCAGGGTGAAGCTAAGCTGTGAAGGGTATGGGGAGACACTTCTTAAAGTGTTGAATTAACAACAGCATAAGGAATACAGAAAAATACTAGCCATGTAAACTTCATTTTGTATAAATGTTTGCTCTTAAATCTGTTTCAAAGGCTTTTCCCCCACCACTGTAATACTTAAGGTTGCTCAGGATAGGCCTAACTCAATTCACATTTAAGTCAGTGATTCCATTGATTTCAGTGGGAGCAGAGACAGGCCAATGCTGAACGCATCTGAAAATCGCTTCCTATATTTTCACTTGTTTACTAGATCTGATTATTTTCCTCTGACATTAGGATTCAGGATGTGAGTGAAAGGACAGTATTTAAAATACACGGTAGCAACTTCTACAGTCCCAGTGACACACATTTATATAAAATGATTATAAGATTATCTAAAGAGAAAACTCTCACGTGGAGTTGCTCCCCACTATAGATAATGGTTCAGATCCTTCCCCCCCATTGATATCAACAGGATCTTTACTTTGATAGAAACAGAATTAGACCTAAGGCGCCTGCATCTGCAGAAGAGCCTGTTGTCCTGTACCTACATTGTCCACATGTATTTCTTGCACTCAAAGTCCTTTTTCTTTCCCTCTGCTTATCAGGATCTGAAAGGGGCACTGCCTGGATACATATTGCCATTTTCAATGCAATGGGCCATAGCTGAAGATTTGGCAATATTTACTTTACGGGCACACATGCTATTAGTTTTTTTGTACTCTGTACCTCTATTATTGTACTCTACAGAATGTTTTGAAATACAGTTTATTTAATACAACACCTTCCACACAAACAGTATTTGAGTTTTTGTGTGGGATTTTTCATACTAAATTGCATTGTTTAACAAATAGCTGTTTATCTGAAATCTGAACAAGGAATAAAGTGTTTAGTACGAATACTGCTGAGAAATCTTAACTCCCTCAATACCTATCTATAACACTTTGTTCTTATAGTCAGTGCTTTTCATCTATAAATATCACACCGCTGATACTGAATTTTTTTAAGTACAAAGTTTCACTCGGTCTAACTAGTATTTATGATTTGCATATTATTGTATTAGTGAATAGATTTTAGTAAAAAGGAAACAATTTTTAATTTGTTATAACTATTTGATAAAAACATGCTTTAATAATATTTTATATTATTAAAATGCCACTCTGAAAACAGAAATGTAGGGATACTTTGGTTATAATGGAAATAATAATGTGAGTAATTTTGGAAGAAGGATTTTCCTGTAAAGAATTAATTTGGAAATTTTAATATAAATGTCAACTTTGACACTTCAATAATGCCTTGTAGTCATTTCCATCAAAGCCATAAATATTTACACCCAGTTATAAATGATTATATGTATGCTAGTGTCAGTGAAGGCTACCTGTTTAAAAATGGCATAGTATTTTACATTTTTGACATTTGAAGTTTTCTGGCTTGTTTACTTTAAGAATGACTCTACAGCAGTGCTTTTCAACTTTTCCAGACTACTGTACTCCTTTCAGGAGTGGGTTTTGTCTTGTGTATGCCCAAGTTTCAGCTCATTTAAAAACTACTTGCTTACAAAATCAGACATAAAAATACAAAAATGTCACAGCACGCTATTACTGAAAAATTCCTTACTTTCTCATTTTGTCCGTATGAAATTTTAGTTTGTACTGACTTCGCTAGTGCTTCTTATGTAGCTTGTTGTGAAACTAGGCAAATATCTAGATGAGTGGATGTACCTCCTGGAAGATCTCTGTCTACCCCCAGGGGGACACATACCCCTAGCTGAAAACCACTGCTCTATAGTACTTGAAAACTGGTAAGTGTCTGTCACTGTGGGGAAAAAACATATGATACTCAGTGTTGTTGTGAGTCACAGAACTGTGAAAAGAAAGCACAAATTTGTTGGATTTTGTTGGCTGTCTAGCTATTGACTTCATCTTGGAAATATTTTGCACACTTGTTTACTTATTTTGGCTTTTAGGTTACCTGCTTGCAGGACTTTTTTGGAGATGATGATGTTTTCATTGCCTGCGGACCTGAGAAATATCGTTATGCTCAAGATGACTTTGTACTGGATCATAGTGGTAAGACTGTACTTTAAACCTATTCAATTCTCCTTCCGGATTCAAAAGTGATTTTGGAGAAACTTATTGAAATAATTTTTGCTATCAAACATGTTTCTTTAATAAAATTTTCCAAACAATAGTTTAGCACCAGTCCATTTGTCAGAGTGCATTTTGTAAACCTGGTTTATTCTTCATGGCAATGGACCTTGTACTTAAAAGGATATGGTGAATGGCAGTGAACTTTGAAAAGGGTGCTTTTAATCTGCTCCAAGGGCCTGATCACTGAAGTCAATAAGAATATTTCCACTGACTTTTGATGGATTCTAACTTGGTCCCCGTGTTCCTGTTTTGAGTATTTTTTCAAAAATCACATCTGTAGCTGCTGTTTGCAGACCTACAAGAATTATCCCATTCATTCCAAACGTCTATTAAAAACCTACTGCTTAGCCAGTTTATATGAACAGAACTGATTTTATTATTTTATTGTAAACTCATAGAGAAGAATGAACTTGTGCACTCATGCTTTCTTTACATCAGTAAATATTTATACCATGGCTCTGTATTAGCTGCTAGAAAGTTGTTTTCCAATAAAGAGAGAAATCCTATAATGTAAATTCAAAGGTAATTTTAGAATTTCTGCAAAGATTATTCAATTTGGAATCTCAAGTAATATGAAATTATTTATGCTGAAATTTGAGGCAGATTTACACTATTTATTGCACAGTTTCTCTCACCAGCACATCTCATTATGCATCTTTAATATTAGAAATATTTCAAGTCTCATGGAAATGCGGTTATCAGAAACTAGGAGAGTACTGTAGCCAGATCCTGTGTCAGGCTGGCAAAGCTTAGTTTCTAATTATTTTTTCTCCTTCTTGTTGAGTGATCTGCCTCCTTGGTTCTTCCAGTGTATCGACACTGGTTCAGCTACTGAACCAAATAACCCTCCCTTGAATGAAAATACTTATGATGAGAGGATGCTTGGCATTGGTCTCCTTATGAAATGCCTACAGATCATTCAGGGAGTGTTTTAGGCTGTGTGAAAAAAACTTTTTCCCTCTCTCTCAATTTGTTCGTTTTTTCTATAAACACCAGAATTATTTTTGACAAAAATGAAAATGTTATTGTTGCGGGGAACAAATTGCAACCAGCTCTAATCTGGTGGCCTTTCTCATCAGCTGTGCTCCCAGACCTATGTGAGACTGAGCAGGCTGCACTGATAATACAAAAAGCCTGAAGACGATGTCAAGATCTAAAAGGGTTTCCTCATTCCCACCCCCCAACTGTTAGTCTTACTTTATCTCAGTTTCATCTAATGCATTCATTCTATTTCTCCTTGCTTTCCATTTCTATTTCTCCCTCTCCTCTGAATCCATTAGGACTTGTCTGGGCTTGGATTTGGGAAGTATTAGCTAACATGTATTAACAGCCTAGTGTAGACAGGGCTGCATGCCTTTAACGTGAATTGAACAGGTCGAGCTTGAAGCTTTAACTTCACACAGGCCTGAGAGGAGAGCTGACATGTTAACTAATATCTTCCAAATCATAGTCTAGACAAGGCCATAGTTTACGTTCCAGTCCCAGTCCATCAGTTCTCCCTCTCCCGAGTACCTCTGGACTATCTGAGTTGGGCTCTTTGCTTAGAAGCTGCAGTAACTCTGGGAGTCTCAATGGAAGAGAAGGGTAGCTCAAGGTCAGCAATAGCACTGAAGAGTCTGGTGTGCGGGCTGGGGGGGCAGTCACTAATCCTGTCCACTATTGGTAGCTGGTCAAATGCTGGAGATTTGGCAGGAGTCTGAGAATAGACCCAAAAGCTGGAGGTTAGTAGTCCGGTGTTAGAACTAAGTGACTGTGTCTCCCTTGAAGCAAGTGGTGGAAAGAGTATAGGGATCCTAGTCTAAGCCTTGCCGCCCTTGCCTGGAGCATGTAAAGGGAAGCAGTTAAAGTCATGGAGAATTAGATCGGTGTGGACAATCTTAATTGGTTTGGAGAGAAGTAGAATAGCCTGAGGATGGTAAAATGGGGGCACAGAGAAATGAAGAGGGCAGGAAGGTTTGAATTGATTTGGTAATAGAGGAGGAAGATTGTTTGGCATAAGCAGGGTTGAATTTGTTTCATGGGGATTTGAATCATTTTGTATTTGATTTTTATAAATTGACCCAGTGGCATGTGTGAATTCATTTGTTGATGGGTTAGGTTGAATGGATGGCGTTGGTGGGAAATGGGGAGGAAAATTGGTCTAACTGAGAGAGATGGTGAAAGTTTAGTAATGGGTGTTAACTGCAGGAATGAAAAACTTCCCAAGAAGGCAATGTGTTTGTGAATATTGGTTCCTTTCGTCTTTGGCTTCCCTTTTATTAATAGATGTATGTGATAGGTGGGAGGGAGAAGATAACTTTATTGACTCTGCCCTTTGGTGCCCACAGGCATTTGTCACTTCCTCTGAAAATTGGTAGGAATGGCACTGTACTTCTGGCAAAAATAACCCAACGGTCTTAGAGTTAGGCTAAAATGAAATTGGCTTGAAGAGGCAGAAGGTGCAGGTTTCAGTCCAGTTAACAAGATTTCCAGTGTGTCAACATGTGCTCCAGCATGTGTGATGCTGCATTATATAGAACTGTCATTACAAACTACAGAGGTTGGTGAGGCATCAGAAGAACCCGTGTACCACTTCATCCACTTCACTGTCTCACATTTGTCTAAATACAAATTTGAATTGTACTATGAATCCAACTTCAAGGCATGGAGAAATACTGCATTCAGGATAAATATTTCAGTATTTGGCCAGCTCAAAACAGAATTTATTCAGTATGTGGGTTAAAGTTTTTTTGGATTCTTCTATAAATTAATTTTATTTAGTTTGGCAGAAATGTTTGGAAAATGTCAGTTTGTTTCGTGGGCAATAAACAGCTACCGTAGGTGGTCTGATTTAGAATTGAATCCGTACACTTAAATATTTTCCAAACTCCATCTGTTTCCTTCCAGAATGTCGTGTTATGAAGTCGTCATATTCCCATTCACCTGGTACACCAAGACAATCTGGATCCAAAAGCCCAGGACCCTCACGTCGAAGCAAATCACCTGCTTCAGGTACAATTATAAGGAAATAGCTGAATATTCAGAGCATATGAAACTTGTAATTTGTTAAATGGACTGATAAAGTGGAAATGTCATGTATTTGGTGATGAAGAACCTCAAATGCCAAGTTATACCACATAGATTTTATACACTGAAATGCATTTATTCTGCACCCTGCAAAGAAAAGAGATTCTTTTTCATTATAAGCCAAAAAGGTTTGAATTTGTGAATGTTTACAGTTGCTTGTGCTAATTGTACATTTGAGGACAAATTTTCAGCATGGGGTTGGATTTGCTGAAGACCCCTTTTAACTGAAATGGGATCGTCTGGTTAAATCCTCATTCATTACATTAAATATATACCCTTCTGTGTTTTGAATTTAGGATTTTTCCCCTTTCATATATTGAACACTGTCAAAATATAGTAGTTTGCTTCTTTGAGCTGTTGTAAGCTGCCTTGTGAAATTGCAGAAACACCTTTTCCTCTCATTTTATAGTAATGTCCAAATTGTCTCTTCTGCTGCTAGTCTTACTGAAAAGCACATTTCCAAGCATTGGGTATTTTTACTTGAAAATGAGAAAAATGGGAAAATGTTTGCTTTTACTTTTTACCTCACAAATTATTGTGGTTTTCCCTCATCCCCACCCCAAATACAGCAAAACTCAAATGGTTTTTCTCTCCACTATGGAAGAGTGACACTGACATTGAGCCATTGAATATTAAAATATAGTGCCATGTTCTGATTGTGTTTATATGTGCTGCTCCTGTGTGCGTATCAAAGCCAGAATATGATCCTATTTTATTATTTTCAAGTCAATATTTACTGCCTTGCTAGAGTGATTTTCATTGTCCTTTTGTGTCTTTGTGTCACAAGTAAAAGTAGGATTTTTTTTAGTTTCAGAGAACAACTGTAATCATAAGAAAAGAAATGGCAGTACGTAAAAGGCTGATTTCACAACTGATATACACATACATCGTGCAAGCCTGTCAACTTCATTGGGATTGCATGGGGTGTAACTCTTCAATTAATTTAGTTCAATGTAGTGATTAGTACTAATATTTTCATTTTATGATTTATTTATACTCTAGTAAAGCTCAGAATGTGCTAAGCAATGTCCACGTATCCAAGTAGACAGGTCATGCACCGGAGTTTTCAGTCTAAAACTTTATTCTGCTCAAACTTTTACATGAAAACGAAGTAAAAATTTCAAAGGTGCTTAAGTGGTTGAGGTGCCAAATGTCCTGTTTTCAAAAGTGACTTAGGAGCCTCAGTCCTATTGAATGTCTTTAATGGGACTCTAGGTTCTGAAATCATGATTTGAACTTGGGCACCTTAATCACTTAGGTGATTTGAGGATTTTACCCCAAATTGTTTGGTATTTATGCTTATACTTACCATACATTCTCTTTCAGTTTTTGGTGGTGGTTGTTGCTTGTGCATTTACCCTTTGTGTGTATGCTGAGTAACTTCTCTCCTTAATGTCTTTCTCCTTTGTGTCGAATGAATGAGTGCAGTAAAGAGGGGTGGCCACTACTCCAGTGCTTATTCTACAGCAAAATCCCCAGGTGAGCCATTATTATTATGGCTTTATCTCACCATCATGCCTCTTACCTTTCCATTTACCCTTCTCTCCATTTCCATGAATGTATTACAGTTTGCCACACACATTTTGTGCTCTGGAAAACCAAAGCACGTTGGATCTATCCTACTTGTTACTGTAGGTCTTTGAGTGGGCAAGAGATTGAGAGTGTGAGTGATTCTTGTAACTGCCAGACATCTGCAGACAGTGCAGTAAAATTAGATTTATTAAGGTATAATTTGACTACATATAGAGAAGCAGCCTTCCAAGCCATGAATGTATATAGTCATTCTAGAGTGTGTGATGATGAGAAATTTTAACCAACACCACCAGACAAGATTAGCTGGAGCTGAGACTGAGAATTGCTGAAAATGTTCTGAATTTAGCTACAATGTGGGACTGATTTGCCACTAACTTACATCAGAACAAGTCAGGCCCTATATGTTTTCCAACTTTTTGTGAAGCAAATGAAATAAATATAGTTTTTCTTGGATCTCTGCCATTTAAGTCCTAGATCTGCAATCTGACAATGTCTTTATGTAGAAAAATGGGTCAGCTGTGTCCTAAAAAAAACAAAACAAAAAAAAACAAAACCCAACCACCTCCACTCCCCACGTAAATATATGTATTCTTAATTGGCAAGTGGCTTACAATATGGGACCACACTGGAAATTCAAATTTAAAAAATCTTTTATATACTAATGAATTGTGGCATTGCATATTCCATTTAAGGAACTGGGGAAAAGGAAATGTATTTATTTGTATTATAACTCATACTCAAAATGTGCTTGCTGCTGCCACACATCATATAGAAAGACACAAACCCTGCTCCTAAAGCGCCTACAAATGGAGAACTGATTTAGAAAGGAAAAGCTTTCTGTGTACACACAGCAATCAGCAGCAACAAACAAGTTAGAAATACATAAAAGAATGACTGACTCTTTTTATTTAGAATGTCAGAGGAAGGTATTGCAGTTTCAATTGGCAGCTGCTTTCCTCCTTTTCCTTAAAGTCCGTCCATGTGGCCTCTCCACTTCTTGGGACCTAACGGGGCTCAGCCTATCCCAGGATTGGGCCCTACGGATCTGTTCTCACTACAGTAACAACTATGTTGTAGCACTCTTCCAGAGTGATTGCAGAAAACATGGTTATCCGCAGGTCAGTCTCTTCTTGTGTTATCTACAGCACAATATTGTGTAGCAACTAAACATCTCTGGGCACCTATCCTACACTGCCTCTGCAAGGGATTAGAGTTAGGAGAGAGCAGCATGCAGAACAACGCCAGCAGCCCAAGGGGCAGTGTATTCTGGGATGTCTTACTTCACAGGTTGCTGGGAGGAAGGAAAACCAGTTGGCCAAATCATTGCACAGATCTGGTTAAGGGTCCTTTCCACACCTAACCTGAGTTTTATGAATGAGTTAGAGGGAGACAACCATGTCCCGGCCTAGGCCTCTGACAATCGCAAAATATGGTCAGCTGTCACAGTGACTAAGTGTTTACCATGTTGTGCATGTAATGGTTGAGACACAAATATGGTACTAACTGGTTACAAACGTAGGTAAAAGTTATCACATAGGCAGGGCTACCCAAACATACCAAGGCAGGCACAAGATTGTGAGCTTCCTATGAACTATGTAAAAAAGTGACAATTTCTGCTCCTATAGCACTACTTAGCTGATTTCAGGCAAAATTCTCTAGACAACTTTATTTTATGTTTACAGGCTGGTTTTTTTGTTTTGTTTTACTGATAGAATTTTAAAATTGAAGTTCTGATATGGCTTTCCAGGAAGTACAATATAAAATAATAACTAACACTTAAGTCTTTTCATGCAATTTATGAAGTTAAGGAAGCTTTATTACCCCCATTTTACTGAAGGGATGTCTGAGTAACCGAGAGAGAGGAGATCTTCCCAAGAGCCTAAGGGACATTCAGTGGGTCTTGTGTTCCATGTAGATGTTTTTGAAAATCTTCAGAGTGATTTGTCCAGGGTCATAAGGTGCTCAGTCCTACTCTTTTATTAAAGCCAGTGGTAAAACTTTCATTGATGTTAGCAATGTAGGATCAACCCCTTAGTGATTCGATAGCAGAGCCAGCAATAGAACTGGGATGGTCATCAGATTCCAGGAAGACTGATCCCCTAGATAAATGGTGCTTAATTTTTAACCTAGCATCATGCACATTAGGGAGGATCATTTGTTAAGACTGTGGAGCTGCTGTGTAGTCACAGTAACCGCTGAGATCACAACTGTTCAAGCATTACAAAATAAAGTAGAGCTGTGTAGGAAGACTACTCAGTTCCCAGAGAAGGTCAGTATTGTATGTTGGTTGGCATTTGCACAGCAAAAAAACAATGGTGGTGCTTAAAAGAGTAGTGCATAACCCATTAGAGAAATTCTTCACACATCTGAAAAAGTGTAGGTGGTTACTTGTGTTTCCATGGAAACAAAATGTCTTGCTGGCAGGTTGTTGTTTTTCTTAAAGGAGAAACTTCCTCCCACTGTGAAGTGGTGTTCTTTGGGGCTTTTTTGCTCTTTAGTTTCCTGATCAGTTTTCCTTCTCCTCAGGCAAGTAAGGATTGGATGCAGAAGCAATACAGTGCATCATTTAATAGAGACTTCTTTGGTCAATCTTATGAATGACACTGATTTAGCCCTTTTTTGGAAGAATGTAGGACTGAGCTAACTGCCCCTCAAGCCAATAGGAGTACAGTGGAGGCTTTATTAGGCTATGAATAATTAAAGGGGTTAAAATGTGTAGGTTCTTGACATCAGGGGTTGTGGGGAGGGAGATTTTTTTCTGTCCTCTGAGAATTTTTTCATTGATGCTTATAATAACTTCTTGAAAGTTCAAAATTGAAATGTTAATTTTTTTGAAAATGTTTTTCCTACACACAATGCTGTATTATTAAGGGTTCAGTTGAGAACCTATAGTCTAGTACAATTTGGTCCCCAAAACACACAAATTTTATTTTAAATGAAAACACAAATCACCTATAAAGTATTAAGTTGACTTTGCAAATGGGGAAGAGGAAAAGGGAGGTCAAATTTTGGCAACCTGAATTGTATCTCTTTTAATATTTTGTTATGATATCTCAATGAATTATGCAACTTAAAGACCCAATCCTCCTATCTTTGTGTACCCAAACCTCCCACTGGCAACAGGCAGACTGGCTCTCGTGAAACTGGAATAGAAATGCAATGTTTTGTATGTGCAAAGGATGCAGCCAATTTCTGACCAATGGGAGTTTGAGTGAGCAAAGGATACAGTACTGGACTTCAAGATTCTTTCTGAGATGTTAGGGTTGGCCTGTTTGGTCTTTATGTGAGTAAACTCAGATAATACCTCAGAGAGCCACATTATATTGCAACAGGCATTTGCATTTTAATCTTTTAATAATCGTTTCTTCCTCTTGGTTGCCTTTGTTGCTCTGGACAGTCAGTGGAACACCCAGCAGCCAGATATCCACTCCAAAATCTACCAAGTCCTCCAGCTCTTCACCAACCAGCCCGGGGAGCTTTCGTGGACTCAAGGTAGGTATTGCACAGCTCGGTCTTTTGCAGCAGAAACTGAAACTTTCATGCTAATAACCAACTCCTTACTAATGGAACAAAATTCTAGGTGGTGCTCAAGAACACAAATCAAAAGTATGTACATACCTACAAGAAATCAAAAACCATTTCTAGTCCATAAGCCATTCTTCCTGGTTAAATTATTAATTTAAGTTAGTTGGCAGATTTGGGGTGAGCTTCTGTGATGTGCCTCCCCAAGAGGTGCAGCACAGAACTCTGAGTCTATTGGGAGGGGGAGGGTGCGCTGGTGGCTTTGAGCCATCTTTGTCTACTTCATCCCACCCTTCCCATGCAACTTAGAAAGCCTAAAGCTCCAGTAACCACGCAGGGCTACTCTATGGGCTGCAACACTGCAAGCTGTTGCCCCACCCCTGGCATGCCCCTCTCGCCCCTAGCAGACTCTTCCTGCCCCTTACATCCCTTAGGGGATTCTCTGAGGGCAGCCTTACAGCTGTCAGGCTTCCGCAGTGCCTGCACCAAGAGATTCCTCCCCTAGTGAAACCATGGCTTTCCCTTTACCAGGGCTCTGGCCCTGTTACCTTATCTGTGGGGCTAGAATGGTGGTGAGACTTTTGCTACCTGTCTTTTGTAGGAGAATTTTCTAGTGAATACATAAATTGCAGCATGTCTGCAAGTGCACTAGAGGATTCACTCCTTTATCATTCTATGTTGCAGTTCCCGTTGTTGAATATAATGGCTGTAAAGAGGATGCATAATTTCATCAAACATAATTGTCTCAATTTAGAGAGCACAGAAAGGACAGATCACAATTAGAGTGGTACTCAGGTTTGGGTTTTTTGACATACTAATTATTACTGAATCTTTGTCTGTTTCGACTGCATATTGCACTGATTTCTGGCATGCTTCCCTGGTGAGCCTGCTAGAAAGGAATTTTGATTGATGTGATAAGTTCCAGTATATTCTTAAATTACTTGGTTCTTGGTAGTAATTCTGTGCTTCTCGTGCACTGAGGCCACAGTGCTGAGCTATACTAGTTCCTCTTCGCACACGGGCTTAGATTGACTTCTTGTTATGCACTCTGTCTTGAAAAAATGATGTGTGTGTAGAAGCAATAGCAGTTTTTACTTGTGAAAATGTGAACTGAGTATCTTAAATCAGAATTTGGCTCAGAAAATCTCCAGTATTGCATCTTGAAGTTGCTTATGGTATAAAACACCATTATTGGTGGAATTGGGGGTATCTTATTTATAAGATTTTTTTGGCTCCTACATTTTAACAATTTTTTGTGTTTATCTCATTTACCTCAGTGGAATTACTAATGTAGAATTATAAATAATTACTATTCTGATTGCTTTTAATAGAGATAATTTCTGATAGTAACAAGCTATTTTTAATCAAGTGGAAAGTCCTCTCTCACTTTCACTGTCAGTTTCACTCAAGTAGCTTCTGCAGTAATTTTTCGTTTTTGAATTCAGTCAATACTTGGTATTAATGGATTTTCATGTCAAATAAGCCATGCATGCATCATCAGAGTTGAAAAATGGCAAAAACAAACTAATCATGCAAAAAACATAAAGTACCTACTGAAGTAGTAGCTACCTCTTATTTTTCCCACTGGTATGCAGCTATTCAGAAGTAGACTCCAGCTGTGTTTTGGTCACTAGAAAGATGGGTATGCTTAGCTGGTTCATCTTGGGGTCAATGCCAAAAGGAGTTAATGCATTCTGTCACACTTGTTTCTCTTTCTGGGATGCATTCCCAACGCTCATCTGTTTCTGGGAAGTATTCCAACAAGCATGCATGAGGGTCAAAGAATTGATATAAAAATAGTAAGAGGAATATTGTAACACAGTTATACCTGTGCTTTTTAGGGGGCCATTATATTTGTGATGTTCGGTTTGACCTGTCCATCTATGAAAAAGAAAAATTCAATTTTATTATTTTGTAGGGCCTTTGCAGTCCTTGCCTTATCCCACTGGAGATGTCCCCTGTTGCACACTGTGTTCTTACATGCACAGGCTGGCTTCCTGCACTTGTATAAAGCTGCAAGGAATCGCTGTCCAGGAAGTGACAGGTTTCAGAGTGGTAGCCGTGTTAGTCTGTATCAGCAAAACCAGCGAGGAGTCCTTGTGACACCTTAATAATAAATAAATTTGTTAGTCTCGAAGGTGCCAGAAGACTCATCACTGTTTTTGTCTGGGAAGTGACCATGACTGCAGCTGAGAAAAAATGCAGATGTTGAAACCATGGCAGAACATTTATCACATTGAAGGCACAAGATGATATGCAGAGGGCTGGTTTGTTTGAAAAATTAATGTTTTGGCTGCTGATTTCATTGTAAACGTGTATTAATATGTAGAATATTAACAGACAGAATTAAGAAGGTATTTAAAAATTTGCTGGTGGTTTTATGTGCGTGCACATGCAACAATTCATGCAGTAGCTCTCAGGAATTCAAAGGGCAGGGTTCTATGACACTTCCCTTCTTGTTTTTTTTTTAAGGTTTTTAAAAAAAAGACCCAAATGCTCATTCTACTCCACAGTTTTAAAGAAAAGAGAAGTTATGGTTATTTATGAATGCTGTACTGCTGATTGAGCTCCCCTTTTCAATGGCAATTGATATAGAAAATAAACTGTCATTTCTTTGATTAAAGTGGATAACAATTCTGGTAACAGTGTCTAGTGTTGCATAATCATTGGAGACAATTATGATGAGGTCTTTTTGTCTGGAAGAAGAGAACAAATCAGGGTTGATATTCAACTTATTGAAATGATCATGCAGGAATAGCAGCTGCAAACACAATACCCTTGCAACACCAATATCTTCTCAATCTCCGGAGAACAGTATATGGCAAATTAAGTACATGGCATATTTCACCACAGAATTGAAGCTGGATAATAAATGCTAAAGACCAGGGCAGAGCTTAAGTGATAATTTCAACCATCAGGGCAGAAAAATAGCAAATCCATAGTGACTTTAGTAGCAATTTTTCTTTCTTGATCACAGACCTTGACCCTTGCATCATATTCTCTTCTTACCACTTTTCCTTCAAAGCAAAATGAAGAATTATTTCACTCCCCAAGGATTTTCCTCTTCTCAGTGTACTGGATCCATGGAAATGGTACCAATCACAGGAAACAAACTCTTGAAGGAAGAACAGCTTATCTTTTTATTGAGGGGCTTTTTTCTGCCCTGATAAACTTTCATCCCGAATGTCATTGTGCTACTGATTCAGTGAGCTAACCGACCAGATCAGGATGCTGTATTTGTTCAGGCAAAACTTGCACTAGAATCTGAGGGTTGACATTGAAGTCAATGGTAATTTTAACCTAAGTAAAGATTGGAGGATCAGGGCCTCTCGTAAATACACCTCTACCTCGATATTACACTATCCTCGGAGCCAAAAAATCTTACCTCCATTATAGGTGAAACCGCATTATATCAAACTTGCTTTGATCCACCGGAGTGCGCAGCCCTGCCCACCCACAGCACTGCTTTACCGTGTTATATCCAAATTTATGTTATATCAGGTCGCGTTATATCGAGGTAGAGGTGTAGATGAATTTGTTCCTTGATGAAAGGAAAGTTACTGTGACACAGTGCTTTGTGAGGATGAGCTACTGAATGACTGGGGTACCCATGGAAACAACACATGCTATCACACACTACTGGAGATTGGTATGAGTTTTAATTAGGACTGTCAAGTGATTGAAGAAAGTAATTGCATGATTAAAGAATAATAGAATACCATTTATTTAAATAGTTTTGGATTTTTTTTGACATTTTCAAGTATCATTGGTTTCAGTTACAATACAGTGCTCACTATATTTATTTTTGATAAATATTTGCTGTAAAAAAACAAAAGAAATAGTCTTTCAATTCACCTCATAGAAGTACTGTAATGCAATCTGTTTATCATGAAAGTTGAACTTACAAATGTAGAATTATGTACAAAAAAAACTGCATTCAGAACTAAAACAATGTAAAACTTTGGAACCTACAAGTCCATTCAGTCCTACTACAGCCTGGTTGCCAGGCTGGAGCTCCCCAGCTCCTCTTGCCTTTCCCCGGCACTGTTCTACCTCTGGTACCCTGCTCCCAGGCAGCTAGGTCCTTCTCTCTCCACTGCTAGAGAGAGACTGCCCCAGCTCCTGGCCCCCAGCCCTTTTGTAGGGCCAGCTGTCTCCTAATTGGTCATGGCCCTAGCTGTGGCTGCCTTCCTAATCAGCCTACGCTATTGGCTCCCCAGGGCTGTTTTAACCTCTTCAGGGCCGGAGCAGGGTGACTGCCCCACTACACACTGCTGTAACATGAAATATATGGCAGAATGCCAGTAAAACAGAATAGGAGACATACTATTCTCTCCCAAGGAGTTCAGTCAAAATTTAATTAACACATTATTTTTTTAATGAGCGTCATCAGCATAGAAGCATGTCCTCTGGAATGGTGGCTGAAGCATGAAGGGTTGTATGAATGTTTAGCATATCTGGCATGTAAATGCTGGCTACAAAAGTGCCATGCGAATGCTTGTTCTCACTTTCAGGTGACATTGTAAATAAGAAGAGGGCAGCATTATCTCCTGTAAATGTAAACAAACTTGTTTGTCTTAGCAATTGACTGAATAAGAAGTAGGACTTGTATGCGCATAAGTTTTACATTGTTTTGTCTTTGAGTGTAGTTATGTAACAATCTACATTTGTAAGTTGCACTTTCACGGTAAAGAGATTGCACTACAGTATTTGTATGATGTGAATTTAAAAAAAGGATTTACTTTGTCATTTTTACAATATAAATATTTATAATATAAACTGAGCATTGTACACTTTGTATTCTGTGTTGTAATTTAAATCAATATATTTGAAAATGTAGAACAACTTCCAAAAATATTTAATGAATTTCAATTGGTATTCTATTGTTTATCAATATGATTAAAACTACAATTAATAGTGATTACATTTTAAAATCATGATTAGTTTTTTTGAGTTAATCGCATGAGTTAACTGCCCTAGTTTTAATCAAACCTCTGAACTTTTTTCACATCAGTTGGAAAATCATTGTGCATAATGTGAGTGTTGGGGAGAGGCTTACTTTCATTTTTCAGCATAGATTCTGATGTGCTGAGTCATTCAGAAATTTGACAGTCAAACCATAATAGTGTCTTGGATAATGCAGGATGACTTAACAAGGAGGACAGTGTTCTTTTTATTCTTCTATAAGCTTATGACTGACCGTTGAAAAGTACAACCCTTCTGGTTGGCATCTCCAGTGACCCAGATATATAATGCTCTTAAAAAACATGTTTTCTCCTTGGCTTCAGCAGATTCAATACATCTGCTGCTACTAGAGAGCACTGCACCATTTAAAAAAAATAAAAGAAGCAAACTCCCAGTTTGAAAGGGTTAATCAAATCTGTCAGAAGCTTTCATTTAGGGGAAAAGAGGAATAAAGTACTTAACATTGTGAGATTTTTAAGCATGGTCTCAAACTTTCCAGTGCTCTCTTGTGTGTGTTTGGTTATTAATAGACATCAGGATTTGTGAAGTGTTATTGAAACTCATCTCAGACTGGTTAATTCACCTAAAATGGTTCATTTTCTGTCTGACATTTTAAAACTGTTTTTACAATCCATGTGGTGAAAACCACAGCAGCAAACCGGTTTAGGTGATTGGTGTATCCAGCAGACATGTGTGTCCAGCAGATATTTTGTGTATCTCTTTTGAAGTTAGGTTCCATAAAACCCAGCCTTGCTTTGTAAATTCCTGTAAACAAACAGGCTTTAACTTTGAGGCATAGTTTTGGAAACCTGATGAAGCAACTAAATAGCACTATGCTAGAGTGTGTTGAGACCAAATGACTATGGTCAAAGGGCATTATGGCCCTGATTCAGCAAATCACTTACGTGCATGCTTAACTCATTGACATCAGTAGGACTAGTCTTATGCTTAAAGTTAAGAATGCACTTAAGTGATTTGCTGGATCAGAGCCTATATTCTTGTGGTGTTAAATTTTTTTTAAATTTCCCATTAATCATGTTAGCATGTTCAATTTTAAAAATATATACTTCCACAAAGTTGATCATTTTATTATAGTGAAATAAAAACAGAGCTTGTTAGGAGTCCTTTAGACACTGCCTTCAAATATTTATATTTAGGTATCTTTACTGCTTATGTAATAGATTAGAAAGATTTAGCCTGTCTGTGCTAGAAAGGGAAACATGAGCATGATACTTAGTGTAAAGCCCATTTACAGCTATCATAGATGGGCTCAGAATTCTGAACCCTCTTGCTGAAGAGATTTTGAGCTGCATGGCAGTAATGTCAGCATAGTTCTTCAACATTTCTAATGCAGCCCAGTCAAGTACTTGATATTGCAGTGGAAAGTGAAGAATTTAATATATAGTGCACCAGCCAAACGTGGGACTGCTGGGTCCCATTTATATCAGGCTCTCTCCCATTGAGTTAATGAAGAGAATTTGAAATCAAGCAGAAGACCAAACAAAAATAATGGAGTCTTTCACTGTAGCATGGGGTTCTGGGACAAGAACTGCAATGAGCAAGTAAATATAAAGCAATATGTCAGTGACAGTGAGGACTTTGCCCAGGGACTGTCCTGGCTTACAGCCTCAGTCTTTTGTCAGTTTTGTCCCATGAATCAAAATGGATTAGAGCTTAAGTGTGCAATAGGCTTTATTTTTTTTAAAGTGGGAAAACCTAAAATAACACTCTGGTGGCTATTTCACTGCCCCTTCTTAGTACCACACTTCCATATGCAAATGCTCACTCATAGTGGTTATCTTGTCACCTTCTATAGCAATGAAGACATTCTTGTAATATTCAAACTCCCTCATAGCCTTTAGCAAATGAGCCTCCTAAAGTTCCATGCTACTTATTATCTATTTCAATATTCTATTTCGTACCTATCACATTATATATTCCAAAAGTTAAAATAGTCAAATATAAATAGTTGGCCACCAACTCGAGACCATGCTTTCTGCTGACTGTAGGTGCATTCCAGCTGTTTTCTAGTCACTTCAGGTAGACATGTAGGAGAATTAAATGTATGAATAATACTCCAGATCCTCAGCTGCATAGTTAAGACCTTATCACTCATTTCTATTCAATACAGCATCCAATTTGCATGTCCTCTTCAAGCTTAAAGTAAACACCTTAGTTTCTAACACTTTTAAAGAAAATTGTTTTATCAGTGAGACGTGTATATAAAGTTGTGATACTTTTCTCATAGCCTCTTCCAAGAAAATCTAAGCTTGGTTTTTGGGTGAGGGTGGGAGGAGAGAAAAGAAGGGTTGTTTTTCTTTTCCGTCTCATCAACAGGCATCTGTTCATCTTATTCCACATATTGTCTTGTTGGAGTGACTGACTGCATAAGAGACCTACAGGGCCGCCCGGGGGGCCGGTGGGGGGGGGGGAAGTGGGGCAATTTGCCTTGGGCCCCACAGGGGCCCCCCCGAGAGTTTTTTGGGGCCCCTGGAGCGGGGTCCTTCACTCGCTCCGGAGGCCCTGGAAAACTCTTGCAGAGCCCAGGCCCCCAGAGCTTCTTCCGCTCCGGGTCTTTGATGGTAGTTTGGTGGCGAGGGGTCCTTCCGCACTGGGACCCACTGCCAAAGTGCCCCAAAGACCCGCAACGGAAGGTCCTTCTGCTCCCGGGCCCGTGGAAATTCGGCAGAGGGAACCCCCGCTGCAGGTCTTTGGGGCACTTCGGTGGCAGGTCCTGGAGTAGAAGGATCCCCCGCCGCCGAATTACCGCCAGAGCAGGGGCCCCCCACCACCAACAATCCCAGGTCCCCTGAATCCTCTGGGCGACCCTGGAGACGTATATCCAGAATTAGATAATTACTCATAACTGGGGATGGGGGCGGACTAGGGGAGTAGTGATATGTAATTTCATTGCAACTGTCTGGCCCTCTTGTAATTCTGTAAGCCTTATTTTGGGTTATCTCAATGGTCCTTGGCGAGATTTGAAACAGCTTTATGAAGAACCACTGACTTGTTCATCACTCCCATCTTGTTCTGTCCTTGTATTGCTGTGGTAGTCATGCAGCTGACTGTTTGAAGGAATATGGGGAACACCTGTGTCTTTGGAAAAGCCCTGCACTTGTCTTCACAAAGATGCTTCCTTTCCTTTATAGAAATAATATAAATATTTAAACTCATTAAGAATCAGATTGGAGAATATCAAGAGCTGTGTAGTCTTGCAGACAACCTCAAAACAATATCAGCTTGTGGGACTCAGAGAGTTCCTCTTAGACTTTTGGAAACATTCACCATTGCATCATAATAATTTTTATGGCATAGCTGCTGCCAGGGAAAGGAAAAGTGTTTCTTGCATTTAATTGTTAAATTAAATGTTGTTCTTTGTACAGTATTTCCTATGAAATACTGTTAGCAGATTTATGATGACATTATAGTTTATAATTTGTATTACAAAGATACAGACCACATCCAATTCCACGTGACTCACTTGTCTCCTGGCTACTGCAAATGATTATTTTAAATTCCTAGAGCCACTTCTTATGGACTTACCGTGGAAATATTCAATGTAGTATAATATGTAGAATGTAATCAAATGATTTCACTAGCATTAATTTGCCACAGACTATAACTGTCAGTATTAACTCAACCGCTAATGTAGTAATAATGTAATTATATAGTATAGTGGCTTACTAAACACTTTCTGTACAAGAAGATTTCCTTACGGATGAACTTAAAGAAACCTTAGTGGTGCAGAAATAGTACTGTATGCTGTGGGTCCTATCTCTCTCTGATAAATAATATTTTACTTTTATAAGCTTAATTTTTCTGTCTCTTCAGTTAATTTAAAATTTCAGGTGATAAGCTTCATGATGTGACCAAAACTGACAGGCTTTTGGTAAGCTGCTGTATTAGAAAAGAAATTGGTTCAAGTTAGTTTTAAAATGAGGTTTCCCATGCTTTGTACCCAATAGTAGTTTCTGTGGCATGGAGGTCTCTCTTGATATTAATGAATGACTGGGAATTGGGTTGATGGCAAGAATGGTTAGTCATGCCATACTCCTTAGGCTAAATTAATGTGTTCCTTGCATCTTGTCGCACTGAGCACCAAAATACATGCTTTAAATTCATAGGCACATCTACTACGAGTGTCCTTGTTGCAAGGCCATATATCAGAACGTCACCCAACTTCTCCAGCTTTGTCAAACAGCCACTATAAAATAATTCCATATACAGAACAGCGAGTTGGATGTTTGTGAAGCTGTGGAAAATTAATACTCTTCCACAGAGGTTCTGGTTTTGCACATTTCTGCCCGAGGAAGCTAAAACACTAGTTGGACAGGTTTGATTTTTAGAGCAGATTTTGTGGGTTTTGTTTGTTTTTTGGCAGTGTAAGTGAGGCTTTGTAACGCTATATTTGACTAGTTTTGTAAATCGTGTGTGTTGTAAAGTGTCTTCTGTGTGTCACTGAATGCTGTGTTGCTTTGGTTTAGTGTTGATTTTGCTCTGGATGTTATGTGAAAACATGAATTCAGGATGTGACTTGAGGGAAGGCAAAGGTGAAGATTGATAAACTGCGCCGCGCCCCCCCCCCCCCTAAAAAAAAAAAAAGTGCTAACTGCCACTGTGTGCCTCAGTGGAGCATAGCTGAGAATACCAGATTCAGGACAAACTGCTGAGAAATAGGGCAGACTCATCCCTCTTCTGGTGGTTATTCTAAACTTCTGTCTTACTACACTGGTTTAACAGCAAGTCAAAAATGCTGCCTCCTTAGGCATTACAACTCTTGCTTCACCACCCAGCCACTGGACTTTATGATGAGTGGTTATTGAGAACGAATTTAATCAAACAAAAGATTCGTCTAATCTTAAAAGATCAGCTACATACCCAGGTCAATATATAACTCACATCTTACTCAATCACTGTTGCCAGTCCTTTAGTATCAAGTATCTAAAAGTTTATAAGAGAAAAGAAAGAGGGGAGAATTAAAATAGTCGAAGAATTCATATACATACAATCATTACAAAGTTCTTGTATCAGGTTTGTAGCAGTGATGTTACAGACTGCTGGCTTGTAAAGTCTCTGGTGTCTTCCAGAAGATTGGAAGGTCCTCAGTCCATAATCACTATGCTCCCTTAGTGTAAATCCATAGTCCAGAGATTAGAACATTGAAGAGGCAAAATGGAGATGTTGGTTCTTTTATACCTTCTCCCATGTGGATGGAATTTTTACTATCTGAAACAAAGTCCCTGGCTCAGTGTGTGGAAAAAGTACAGATGCAAGATGGAGTGCTGGGTCACATGAGCAAGTTACATCCATTACCCATATTCTGGCTAAAGCATTCACAGGAAGGCTCACCAGGCAGGGACGAGCTTCTTCTGTGGCCTACTGTGAGAGTTAAGTGGTGTTTAATGGGCCATCAGTTGAATAGTCCATTCACAATGTGCAGTCTGGCTCCAATGTAGATTTTATGTGGTGGGTGTTACTCAGGAATATAGCACATATGTAGGATGCCAGCACTAGGGTGACCATGTGTCTCGACTTCAACCGGAACACCTGGTCGAAAAGGGACTCTTCAGCTCCAGTCAGCATCGCTGGCTGAGCTGTTGACTGTCCTGTTGGTGGTACCATGCAGCAGGGATGCAGGCTCCTGGGAAGCAGCCAGTATTTCCCCCCTCCATCTCCTATGTGTAGGGGCGGCAAGGGGGCTCTGCATGCTGCCTCTGCCCCAAATGCCATCCCCGCAGATCCCATTGGCCAGGAGCTGCGGGGGTGACACCTGCTGACAGGGCGACATGCAGAGCCACCTGGCCCATGCCTCTGTGTAGGAGCTGGAGGGGGAACATGCCACTGCTTCTGAGAGCTGCTTGATGTAAGTGCCACCCAGAGCTTGCACTCCTAACCCCCTCTCGGGCCCTAACCCCCCGGTCCAGCCCTGAACCCCATCCCGCCCTACGAACCTCTCAGTACCAGCCTGCACCCCAAGCCCCTCATCTCCTGCTCCACCCTAGAACCTGCATCCCAAGCCAAAGCCCTCACAACTCCCCAACCCCCAGCCCAGAGCCCCTTCTGCACACTGAACCCATTATTTCAGGCTCCACCCCGGAACCCACACCCCCATCCCAGAGTCTGTACCTTCTCCCATTCCCCAATGCCCTGCCTCGGCCCAGAGTCCCCTCCTATAGTTTGAACCCCTCGGCTCCACCCCCCAGCCCAGAGTCCCTCCTGCACCTCAACCCCTTCATCCCTGGCTCCACCCCAGAGCCCTCACCCCCTCTTGCATCCCAACCCACTGCCTCAGCCTGGAGCTCCCTCCCTCACTCTGAACTCCCCATTTCTGGCCCCACTCTGGAGCCCTCACCCCCTCCAGCACCTCAGTCTCCTGAGCCAACCTGGGGAAAATGAGTGAGTGAGTGAAGGTGGGGAGAGTAAGCAACAGAGAGGGTGGAATGCAGTGAGAAGGGGCAGGACATGGGCAGGGCCACAGAGGAGGGGTGGAGCAGGGGGGTGGGGCAAGGATGTTCAGTTTTGTGCGAGTAGAATGTTGACAACCCTAGCCAGCGAATAGCCAATATTTATAACTTCAGATACAAAAATGATTCATGCATATAAACAGAATAATCATATTTAGCATATCATAACTTTGCCATTGACACCTTACAGGATATACTGTGTACATGATGTGTTGCAATTGTTTAAATGGCAATATCAGTTATATAAATGATCATATCTCAATCATACAGCATCACACTAACGTATGATACTTTTAATTCATAGCAGAAATCCTAGCTAGATACAGAAATGGAGCTTAGATTCTAAAGTGATGGACATATTCACAATTTTTAAGAGAAAAGATAGTTCTACTCTTTTAGTTAGCAGCACAAGATTAAACTACTCCACGGTCATCCTAGGGCCAAATTCTGCCTTTCAGTATGAATTCTTCGACAGTTGTTGCAGAAATTGGAGAGCAGAATAGAGTTCTCTTGGCCAAATCCTTCTCCTCAGAGTATGGTCCCTGGGATTGTACTGTGTAAGAGGAACAGAAAGTGGGGAGTTTGTGTGGGCTGGGAGTAGATGAGGATTTCTTCTCATTTCCAGGCTGCAAAATGATAGTATGTTCATTGTATTAACTAATATAATCTCTGAGTTTCTGAGGAATCCTGCAGTAATTTTTGTGCCTGTTTTTTCCCTTATTACATAGGGAATGGCTGGTAGACTGGTGAGTCTGTTTGCAAGTCCAGTGCCTTGACTCTTTCCCTATATCCGTGTGCATTGTGGTGCAGGGACTGCTTATGGAGCTGTGCCTGCCAACTTAACTGGGGTAGCTGGCTGCTGGAATTGTCCTTTAGCTCTTCACAGAATAGAAAAATAACTTTCTAATCTGTGGCAGGTTTTAAAAAATAATCTCTTTAACAAGACTACCAACAGTATTGCTATTCTATCATGTTGTTGTATAAAAAGAAATTCAAGGGATATTGCAAATGTTGGTCATCTGAAAGCATAAATATAGTTGCTCTGCTTTGTAAGTATATGCACACAGACTATCTGCTTATGCGGCCCTTCCCTTCCTCATCAATTTAGTGTCTGACCCCCTCACAGGCATTGAGGAATTATTTCCCTATCTCACCAGAATGCTGCAAGGATTATTACCCCAATTTTACTGGTGAGGAATTAAGGCACAGAAGATCTGATCCACAGCTCATTAACTCCCACTGATTTCAGTGGGTGGTGGATTAGACCTAAAGAGTTTGAGTTGCCCAAAGTCATGCAGTAAGTGTGGCAGAGCTGGGGATAAAACCCTGAGTCCTAGTCTAGTGCCTTAATCTCACACACCACCATCCTTCCTCTTGCCTTTCTGCAGTTCTTGCCTGCATTTTTCTATCCCAGCTCATTATAGAGTAAGATTCTAGTACATTTCACTATCCTGCATCTCACAAGGATAAAGCCATCTAGAAATGTGGATTGGATGATTTGCTATCTTCACCTATTATCATTTATTCAATGACATTTTTAAATCATAACCAAAAGAGAGATTAGATATTTTTGCTGATGACTCAGACCTTTTAGTTGTACAAAGATGGGTCAACATTATTATCCCCATTTTACATTTAGAGAAGCCATAGCACTGAGTTGTTAAGTCACTGATTGACTGAATTACAATCTTCTGTTAATGTCATAAACAGGACACCTGGATTCAGTTCCTAATCCTTTATAGCAACTAGATAATGCTGCTTTCGTTATGAATTAACTTATGCTGTTTAAAAGTTGTCAATAGGAAGTGGCAACTATCCAGTTGCTGCTGACACTGACAAGCAGCATTTTTTCTGCGGCTTCATAAAATTAAGTTGCACCGTAGCTAGTTACTGTACCTTTAGCTGTTTTGTCACTTTAGATGCCACTGGAAACTTGAGCACTCATTAGCATTATGTGAAACTTTAACAAAATCTTTCTGCCAGTTCAGTTACTTCACTGACAGTAGTGTTAATGACTTAAAATATTCAGCAATGTAACAAGACAATGTTGGCTGAAATTGAAAAGGCTGCACTTGCATTCCCAGGTGTTGTGCAAAGCCTTGTTTCAGCAGATATTGAGCTTAAGGCAGAGAAGCATTTGAATCCTTTATGTGGTGAATGGTGAGAACTGTATTAATCCATGAAATAAGCGAGAAAAAGAACCCCAGGGAACAGGTAGAAGTATCTTGTAAAGGACAAAGGAGGGTGCTTTTAAATACCTATTCATTTAATAAAGCACCTATATGTTTTGAACTGAAATGAGATCCTTGTAAAACTTAACATTCTAGTACATAAAACATTTTCACTGTTTGATTGCTTTCAATTTATTCATTGCACAAGTCCCTGCCTCCTTTTACAATAACACTGCTTTATATATCACTGTGATGTGATATGAGGCAAGAACTTTTTTTAATTAGTTGTGAAGACCCTGTTAACATATAGTACCTGTGAAATGGAATTACTGTGGGAAATCTCATCTTGTCTGAATTTCTCCTTAAAAATTGTTTACTGTCTCTATTTTTATATATAATAATTATTAAAATCTGCATTGTACAGCTGGGATGTAGAACAGTTATGTGACTTCAGTTTCTCTTAGTTCTAAGCATTCACTTCAGTAACAGTATAAAAAAAAACAACCCAATCAGGGTCGACCCTAGCTATTCTTGGGCCCTATGCAGCCCCCCTGGGGGGGGGGCTCCAGGCCTCAGCGGGGGGGGAGGAGGGGATGTCTTGGGGGGCGGGGAGGAACCACCCCCCTGCACTCACTGGCAGCGCAGCTGGGGCCAGGTTGCTGCACTTCCCACCGCTAGTGAGTGCAGGCCCGGCCCTCCTGCAGTCCTCGGGGTGGGGGCAGGGGTGAGACTAGGGCAGAGCAGGGGTGGGGGCTTTGGGGAAGGGGTGGAGTGGGGGTGGGAAGAGGCTGGACAGGGGCTGGAGCAGCAAGCAGGGCATCAGAAAATTTAGTGCCCCAAATTCTCTGGTGCCCTACACAGCTGCGTACTTTGTGTATGGGTAGGGATGGCCCTGCCCCCACTAAATTTAAAGCTAATTTTAGTGCTCGTAGAGGTGCCCGACTGCCAGCCCTAGATATTGAAATTCTCCTTTAAGACATAGAAATTAGTGGTGGCAATGCACGCCTCCCTGTACCACCCTCCCAGCATGCCTCAGTGCTTATCTAAAGAGACTATGCATCAGAGTGAGAGGGAAGTTCTATTAATGAAACTACAAACAGTACCAGCTGTGATGGTGGACTTTAGGTTATGGACTGAGACCACCGATTCGTCATATATTGGCCTCTGAACTGTGTTTAGCAATGACTCCTGGCTACTACAGGTTTTGAATCCGGCTTAGATGTGAAAACTTTCATAGTCTTACTGTCCCTTGGTTTGGGGGAGGACGGAATTTCCGTTCCCCACACTGACCCTATAAAGCCCAAGTATCACTTCACAAAAGTAGAGGGAATGTCATTTGCTGTGATTATGCCAGTGAAATCAGTGGTGTGACTCCTTTCATAAACAGGGCCTCAGGCCTGGGATCCCAGACGTTATGGGCAGCCCTAGTGCAAGGTAACTATGTTGAATAAGTATAAAAAATTAATATGTATAAAAATTAAACTGGGGAAGATAACTCGTTTTCTTATTATTAACTTTAGTAACTTTATTATCAGAAATAATGGACTCATGCATATTTCCATAGATTCCTCCACACTCTGGCTCTTCTTCCAATGTGAATGGTGTGCCTGAACTATTCCATTGCATAAGTCCTGAAGGTAAGCATTTAAACCACTGTTTGCTACTAACCTTCACAAAATCTTTGTTCACCTTTAAGTGACTTTGTTAGCTCGGTGATACTAGACAACTGCTAGCAATCCATCAGATTTTAATCTTAGATCCTTGACATTCCTTACTAGGTACTGACTGTTTGATAAACCATTACTACACTTGCTATATCAAGTCTGTACAGTGAGAGAGATGAATTCGATTCTAAATAATATTGCCCCTTCACCAATGGTAGCAGATTTTTAGACCTTACAGGTCAGTTTCCCATTGGAAGACAAATCACTGTCAGGCTATTATCAGTGTTTTTATTTACAAAATGTACCTATGCCTTGTTTCCTTTTAACAAAATGTCACAAGATGCACATAGGCAAATGCCTCTTTCAGAACCGTGAGCTGAAGCCACCACTGTCCTCCTATAAAGAGGCAGCTGTCTTGAGCCTCTTTCTCTTAGGAGTTCCCCTGGAATCTCACTGCTCAAAACATTGACTCAGCTCCCTGGAATTTACACCTGGGAAACCCTCTAACCCAAAGCTTGGTCACATGGTCTTGCAATATGGCCCTTCTTTTATGCTGCTGTTATGCAACCAACACACAGGAATTTCGGAAAAGGTTTCACTGTCCAGAACATGCTTTAATCCACACAATCCCATTAATGATTGCCTGGATGCAGAATGAGTTTCATTCTGAGTGCTTAACCTCAACAACTCATAATGTGCATGCCATAGCAATATCTTCATTAATACACTCCTCTTATAACTTGATTTACTATGTTATAAGCAGCAGCTCTGGTCTAAAATTTTTCTTTATGTATTGACTTCAGGACTGAGGCCCCCTTTACAAGAAGATTTCTTTGTTTCTAAAGATCTGACCTGAGGTATTCAGCCTGCCAGCATTCAAGGTTTTTCACCCAGTCCATCTTTATAACATTATACTAATCCATATTTATAATCATCTCCTTGCTCCCAAGCAACATTATTCCCAGCTGCAACTTCATCAAGTCATTCTGGAAAAAGCTGTAGGATGCAAAATGAATAAAAAGCCCTGCTCTTCAGTCAAATCCCAGTGGGCACTTTAGAGTGATACAGTCAGCGCATTCATGGAAATTATGAACATTGTGTCTCTGGTGACCCCACAAAAGTAAGGTGTTTGCAGTTGGATTGGAACTGTAGTCTTCCTCGTGGTAGCCCATTTTGCTGCAAGTGGAGTCATCAGACCAGCCAGTCCCCGCTATTCTAAACTTACCTTTTCAGTTCTGTAAGAGATCATCTTATGGATAAATCTCTGTGACCATTGTGGGAATTTCGTTAATCTTTTTGTTTTTCATTACCAAATAAGTAATCTGTTGAGAATAGGGAGGCTAGTAAAGCATTTGTGATCTTGTTCCTACAAAAATACTTGCAAATTGATGTCTCTTAATGTGTGTGAAAGAGTGGTGGTAGTCAGGGTGGGAGAGCAAGACAAGAAACTTAATAAGGAACAGGTTTTAAGGCCATGATCTTGTTTGTCCCTACTTGACTTGGCATCTATTTCCAGTGTAGATAGAAGTGTTGCTATGATCTAAAACTAGTTCTTATCTCCTTTAATAAAGCGATTAAGTCTTTAAAATGGGATGACACTATTATACTGTAGAATTTACTGGTTTTAAGGAAAGATACAATGTTTAAAAAAAAAAAAAAAGCCCTTAACATTAGCAGTTATAAAACTTATCTGTAGTTTGACGCTATGACAAAAAATCTGGTACATAGAATTTCAGTGCCAAATTTTCTAGACGACTGGGACCTGACTAGCTCTTTAATGAAACAAATCAAAGACGATGAGATCCATAGGCAATGTTGTCAGTAAAATGTAATGTCTCTTGAATGTGTTTGGTTTAATTTTAATACACAAGAAAAGTGTAATTGCAGTCTTCAATATTTGGTTGGGTATGTTGTTGCACCTTAGAGAAAGTCTTGCATAGGTGGTTTAGCCAAGAAACTTGTATGATAGCTGCTGTCTGTGCTAAGCAAGAAGGAGTCAAGAGTTGTTACTTTTTTATGGTATAAGAAAGACCTCAAACAACATAAAATATGTTTAGTCATCTGAAATTTTCCTCATTAGTTAAATGCATAAATAACTGTCTTTTTTCATTACCAAATATTTACTGTTTTTCATGAATTTGTAATTCCGTTCCTTTTTTCCTTTTTTTTTTTTTTTTTTTTGTGCTCAAGGAAAACACCAATGAAAAATAAATTTTAAAAAGAAGGCCGTCTAATAAAAAGCTAAATGTGTCAGGACATTGCTGGAGTTAAACGTTTAACTAGAATTTCTGTCACCTTTGGGATTTGTCAACATAGAAATGACAATAATATAATAATGTTTTTCTTATGTGTTAACAAGGACAAGAAGGTCACACAGCTCTGATTAAGCTATAACAGTTCTTGTTGCTGTTTTGAAATAAAAACAAAGGGACAAATTGTACTGAATGTAGTTTATTTTTACATTCCTATTTTGTTTCTAGGAATATCTGCACTGTACTCTTGAACTCTGTGGGGATATGCCATATTGCTGATGTCTCTCTCCACCTTACATTATTGTCCTTGCTTTTTGTGCAGGTGTGAATGGAAACAAGTGCTCAGCGTCATCCACTATTCTTGAGAAATACAAAGTGGGAAAGGTGATTGGTGATGGCAATTTTGCTGTAGTAAAGGAGTGCATAGAACGGTAAGCAAGAAAGTTGTTTAGCTATTTTTCAGTTCTATATCTTTTAAGCTGTTGATTTAATTAAACAGAATGCAGTGTGTATGTCTCAGAGTGTGTATATACAGTATGTGGAAAATATACACATAGGTATACATAGTATAAATGTATGTCTATCAATAGTATGTATGACAAGACAAAAAAAATCACAAAGTCATGATAGTGCAATAATAAGAAATAAATATGGCTGCTGCTTCTTCGAGTGATTGCTCATGTCCATTCAATTTAGGTGTGTGTGCTCACCACATGGACCGCTGCCAGAAGTTTTTCCCTCAACAGTATCCGTGGGGGACCAGCTCTGGCACCCCGTGGAGTGGTGCGCGTATGCTGCGGCATATAGGGCACTGCCGGCCCCCTCCACTCTCAGTTCCTTCTTGCCACCAGTGACCGTGCATGGAACTTATGCTTCTTCAGCTAGAACTGTTGCTTTTTGTTCCTTTGAACTCATTTGCCTCTTGCAAATATTACTGCGTATAGTTTCCCTCTAGGTTAGTTCAACCTATTTGTTAAGTTAGAGATTTAGTAGGTCACTAAAGGGACTTCACCTTAGGAGGGGCATGCCCCAGTGCCCAGGCTTTAAACCCCGTGATCACTGTAAAAGGTCCATGGCCATTAGCAATTCACATAATAGTTGTTTATGGTGCTTGGGTGAAGGTCATGTTAGTGATAAGTGCAAAATCTGCAAGTCCTTCAAGCCCAGAACAAAGAGAGAGCATGACATTAATTTGAAGGTGCTTCTGATGGAGTCTGCCCTTACCCTGATGCTGGAGCAGTGCTCTGATTCAACACCAAGCACCGTGACCTTGGTGCACAGCGTCCCGCTGGTACAGTCTATTAGCTGGCACTGATCTCCTTCCGTGGCTCCAGCCAAGAAGCCCAGGAAGGTCTCCAGCTTCCTTCAAGGGAAAGGACAAGTCTGGGGTGGACCAAGGCCCTGTCTCTGGTGCCTCTTCGCATCCTTAGGGATTCCGGGCTGCAGCTCAGGTCGAGTGGTGTAACCCAGCCTGTTCCCCGCTGGATAGCGGCAGAGGTCCTCGTCAGCTCTAGGTGCCATCCATACCAGAGGCCCTCAAAGCAGCGCAAGACATTATGTCCCTCCTGGTGCCAGGGTAAGCCGGCATTGGGACCACCACAGTCTCCACCTTTCTGGCAGCGCGCTCCATCACGGGGGATGTCCCACCAGTGGTCACTCTCTTGCAGCTGACACGCTTCTGACTGTGATAGGCAGAAGTTTTGCAGCCCATTCTGGTCTCTGGACCTCTAACAAGGGCAGAGAGGCTCAAGGCGCAGCTCATGGTGACTGGGCGCAGACCTTTGGAGGCACGTGCCCTCCGGCAGGAGTTTTGGTGCCCGAAATCTCCGTGGCATCAGTGCTGCTCCAGGGACAGGTGGCGTCCACCAGGGTGGCGTCACCACGTGCAGCTACATCTTCATGATGCCAAGCCCACTCTAGTTCCCGATCCTGCTCCACATCCCAGTACTGCTCATTAAACGTGAGGCATAGATCGCTGGCCTAGGGCTGTTGCGGATCCGCCAAGCACTCCGTGTCACTGAGGCCCCAATCCAGACGCTCGTCAAGGTCAGCCAGATCTAACTCCGAGGGGGGCAACTGGTACTTATCAGGACAGAGGCACCAATCAGTCCCATCTTGGTCACAGAGAAGGAACTCTGGCTCAGGTTCGGAGCAAGGTTCCATAGCAGCAGGACAGGCTCCGGCACCTATGGTGACCTCAGACTCTGTGGCCAGCACAGTGGTACCCATAGAACCCATGGGGGTTCAGTCGTCCCCCTCAGGTCACCTGCTCGGTGTCCAGAGCTTCAGAGAGATTGGCTACTGCCCCCCTTCCAGTCCAAGAGGCCTCGGCTGCAGGCACCCTGCAGGCACAGGAGGAAGTGGGGAGCAAGCCTCCAGACCACCTATGGTTGCGGAGGACCCCTTGGAACCGGCTTCTCCTCCTTATCACCAGACAAGGCCATAGTGGGGCTCCCTCCACCGGTGCCCCAGGATGATCCTAAGGCTCATCAGGAGCTGTTAAAGAGGGTTGCTGCCAACTTGAGCCTCCAGGTGGAGGAGTTAGAGGAACTCACAGATTCCCTCCTAATGTTCTCTGCCCCATGGCCCCAGCTAGGGTAGCTTTGCCACTACATGAGGTGGTCACTAAAATTACAAATGCCCTCTGGCAAACTTCCTCCTCCTTGCCTCCGATCTCCAAGAGGGTGGAGCGCAAGTACTTTGTGCCATCCAAGGGACACGAGTACCTTTATACTCACCCTGCTCCCAATTCCCTAGTGGCAGAGGCGGTCAACTACAGGGAGAGACAGGGTTAACCGGGGGCTACTCCTAAGAATAAAGACTCAAGGAGACTGGACTTGTTTGGACGTAAAGTTTATTCGTCCTCTAGTCTGCAGTTGCAGGTGGCCAACCATCAGCCTTACTAGGCCGCTATGATTTTAATATGTGGCAGGCCATGACCAAGTTCAAGAGCGTCCTTCCTGAGGCTTGTGGGAAGGCATTCCGAGTGATCCTGGATGAGGGCTCAACTGCAGCCAGAGCAGCTCTCCAAGTGGCATCGGACACGACGGACACCACTGCCTGTACCAGGGCACTGGCCATCTTGTTGTGTAGGGCTTCGTGGCTGCTCCTCTCTAGTCTTTCCTCGGAGGCTAAGCAATCAATGTAAGACCTCCCTTTCGATGGGCACACCCTGTTCGCAGAACAGATGGACATTAAGCTCCATGGCCTGAAAGATTCCCTCACAAGCCTGAAAACATTGGGCCTGTACATCCGTGGCCCTGCTTGCAAGCGGTTTTAAGCCACAGCAGCCTTAGAGCTAAGGGAACCACCCTTGCCAGGAGCCTCCCCACAAAAGATCCAGGGGCTACAAGAAGCACCTTGGCCACCAACCCCCGTTTACATCCCAGGTGGGCTCAACTTGCTGTAAGCAGACGGGCTACCAGCCATTTTGAGGGTACACTAGAGAGTGACCCACCTGACTGTTCCCCAGATCCTTCCTCTGTTTTGCCAACTGCCTTTCTTCCTTTCTCCCTGCGTGGGCGTCTATAACATCAGACCAATGGGTCCTCAATGTGATGGCGCAGGGTTACAGTTTTCAGTTACTTTCTTCCCACCCTCCCTCCCCATTCCCCTTCAGGGACCCCTCTAATGAGAATCTTCTCATACAGGAGGTAGAGGGCCTACTACAGCTGGGTGCAGTGGAGGTAGTTCCTGTGGAGTACAGGAACAAGCAGACATGCCAAACCTGCAGAAAAAACGCAGAAATTAGGCTTGTATTTGTCTTAATTGGCTTGTGGGTTGCTTGTGGGCTAGTTTTTGGCTTGTACTTTGTTGCCTTTTTTTTTTTTTTTTTTAAATAGTCTCCAGGCAAGCAGGGACAAGTGTGGGGGAGAGACACTGTGCACAGCAGGCCCACCACAGTCCCAGACTGCACACGGTGGGAGGATCTAGTCACATAGAGTTTTGGGGTTCTTGGGGATTGTCTTGTTTTGGCCTTGTTTTGAAAGGGATTAGCTTGATGTTCGGCTTATTGTGAAAGTTGGCAACTGTGGGAACAAGGGGTTCTATTCTCGATACTTTTTAATCCCCAAAGCCAAGGGCAGTCTGCGGCCCATACTAGACCTGCGGAGCTTGAACCGCTACTTAGCGAAACTGAAGTTCCACATAATCTCCCTGGCTTCCATCATCCCCTCCTTAGATCCAGGAGACTGGTAAACTGCCCTCGATCTGAAAGATGCATACTTCCGCATTGCCATCTTCAAAGGATGCAGACGCTTCCTCTGGTTCACAGTAGGTCCTGACCACTATCAGTTTGCAGTCCTCCCATTTGGCCAAGTGCATGTCAGTGGTGGCAGCTTACCTCAGATGTCGGGGTATCCAGGATCTATCCGTACCTTAACAACTGGCTCGTCAAGGGCAACTCAGGTCCAAGGGAACATCGAGTGCTGCTAGCCACGTGCCGTCGCCTCATCCTGTTGACGAATGACAAAAAATCCACATTCGTTCTGGTACAAAGGATAAAGTTCATCAGAGTGGTGCTTGACTTGACCTGTGTCAGGGCATTCCTGCTGATGGAGAGATCCAGGGCACTGACAGACCTCATTGTGGAAATCTTTATATTTCCCCTGACTATGGCCAGGGTTTGCCTATGCATACTAAGTCACATGGTAGCGTGTACATATGTGATGTGCCACGCCAGGTGCTGGATGTGACCCCTGTAGCAATGGCTAGCAACTGTGTACTCCCAGTCCAGGGACCACCATCCCTGGAGAAGGTCATCACCATCCCTGCGTCAGTACTTATCTTGCTGCAATGGTGGACCGACCCTGGGAAAGTCCTGGAAAGAGCTCCCTTCATCAGCACTCCTCACTCAGTCAAGTTGGTTTCGAATGCCTCAGACCTCAGATGGGGCACGCACCTCAGCATCCTCCAGACCCAAGGTGTGTGTTCCCCAGAGGAGTCGATGCTACACATAAACATCAAAGAGCTCAGGGCGGAATGCAGAGCATGTGTGGGCTTCTTACCTCACCTGTTGGGCAGAGTGGTCAGAGTCCTCATGGACAGCACAGCCTTGATGTTCTACATCAACAGACAAGACGGAGCATGATCTTCAGCCTTTTGCCAAGAGGCACTCATCTGTGGGACTTCTGCATCAACCATGGACTCCAGGTGCCAGGAACACGCTAGCAGATCAGCTAAGCAGGGATTTCTCCTCTCACCATGAGAGGGTGCTCCACCCAGAGGTAGCCAGCATGATCTTCCTGAGGTGAGGAACTCCCCAAGTGAATTTGTTCACCAGGAGGTGCCACAGGTTTTGCTCCAGACAGGGTCTGGGCAAGGGCTCCCTCTCCGATGCCTTCCTCCTGCCGTGGGCAGGAAGCCTGGTGTATGCGTCCCCTCCAATTCCGCTCGTCAGCAAACTCCTAGCGAAAATCAAGAGAGACAAGGCTCAGCTTATCATGCTTGCCCCGGTGTGGCCTTGCCAGTGCTGGTTCGGGACACTATCAAGCTTGTCTGCTGTCCCTCCCTGGCCCCTGCCAAACCAACCGGACCTGCTGTCACAAGATCACAGCTGACTCTTGCACCTCAAACTCGCGTCCCTCCACCTTACAGCGTGGATGTTGTGTAGTTGAACCCGGATGAACGGGCCTGTTCAGAAGGGGTCCAGAAGGTCCTCCTTCAGAGTAGAAAGCCCTTGACTAGGCAGACCTACCTGGCAAAGTGTATGAGGTTCTCCTGCTGGGCGGCTGCACAGAGCATCTCCCCTTCGCATTCAGTCTTAGACTACCTGCTTCATTTTAAGAACCAGCGCCTAGTGCATTCCTCTATTAGGGTGCAACTGGCGGCTATTTCAGCCTTTCATCCGCCAATCCAGGGGCAGACAGTGTTCTCCCATGACATGACTGTCAGGTTCCTTAGAGGCTTCAAGAGGCTCTTTCTTCAAGTTCGGTTCCCGACCCCTCAGTGGGATCTCATCTTGGTTCTGTCCAGGCTCACGGGTCCGCCCTTTGAGCCTTTGGCCTTGTGCTCCCTGTCTGACGTATCATGGAAGGTAGCTTTCCTGGTGGCAGTGACGTCAGTGAGGCGAGTCTCCGAGCCCTGACCTCAGAAGTACCATACATGATCTTCTATAAGGACAAGGTCCCAGCTCCAGTCCCACCTGGCCTTCCTTCCCAAAGTGATGTATGCTTTCCACATGAGCCAGGACATCTTTCTTCCAGTGTTCTGCCCTAAGCCCCATGAGACTAATGAAGAGAGGCATCTTCACACTTTGGATGTAAGAAAGGCCCTGGCTTTCTACTTAAATTGGACAAAACCTTTCGGTAGGCTGACTCAGCTTTTCATCTCTATAGCTGATAGGATGAAGGGCCTCCCAGTGTCCACGAAAAAGATTTTTAACTGGATCACATCTTGCATTCGGATCTGCTGCAAGTTAACGGGAGTCCCTCCGCCGCCGATCTTCAGAGCCCACTCAACTAGAGCGCAGGCATCCTCAGCGGCTTTCCTGGCACGCGTTCCAATCCAGGACCTCTGTAAATCCACGACGTGGTCCTCAGTATGCACATTCACAGCCCACTATGCCTTCACGCAACAGGCCAGGGACAATGCGGGGTTTGGTAGAGCTGTCTTGCAATCTACATGTCCGTGAACTCTGTACCCACCTCCAGGGGTACTGCTGGGCCACCTAAGTTGAATGGACATGAGCAATCACTTGAAGAAAAAGCCATTACCTTTTTCTGTAACTGGTGTTCTTCAAGATGTGTTGCTCATGTCCATTCCACAACCCATCCTCCAGTCCCCACTGTCAGAGTTTCCGGGAAGAAGGAACTGAGGGTGAGGGGGCTGGCAGCACCCTATATGCCACAGCATATGCGTGCCACTCCAAGGGGTGCCAGAGCTGGTCCCCTATGGATTCTGCTAAGGGAAAAACTTGTGGCACCAGTGCATGTGGCGAGCACACACACCTAAGTTGAATGGACATGAGCAACACATCTCAAAGAACACAGTTATGGAAAAAGGTAACTGTCTTTTATAATGTTTACAGCAAAGAATGTTTGTGGAGAGGAAAAAATGGAGTGTGTAAACAATGCAAATAAAAAAAATAAACTGCTATAGCCCTGAGATTGTTAGTTATCCATATACTGTAATAGTTTGTCTTCTAATCACATAGATATGTTTATACTGTATATAATATATTGGAAGAAAATTTCTAAGCTTTAGTTTATGAACATGAGAGAGAATATCATCCAAAACATTAGAAGAAATTAGGTAAGCAAGAACTATTTAGCAAGTTTGTCATATGTAAAAAGGTGTGTGCGCATCCATCCATCCATCCATCCATGATTGCTAGTGGAGGGGGCACTCTCTCAATTGCTAACAATATTTCTTAGAACCATCTGACACTGGCCACTGATAAAACAATGACGTGGATTTCTTTGATTAGTATTATTTTGAAGAGTCTCCAGCTTTGTCCATAGCAATGGTTTTTGTTCCAGCAAATGCCTGTGAGAGCCTTGGGGCTCACGAAAACAATTTTCACTGTTTAATCCCTATTTGTAGGCTTCTTTTTAAGAATTCATGGGAGGCTTTATATTCAGAAGCTCATGGAGCAACTGAGTCTTAATTATGAAGCGAAATGTGTCTTCATAGTCTTATCAGCTAATGAGAGAACTTTTGAAGAAACTTCTGCTGGCTAAGTCTGAGTCTGACTCATGTACGGAAATGTCAGAACATGATGGCTACCACTGCTGAACTATTACCTGCATTCTTCTCTTCTTGGTTTCAAGTGTGTAGATCTTTAAAAAATGACCTATAGTTCTGCTGCCACTGTTATGGTTTCCCAGGAGTCTTGTTTCTTGTTGCTATATCCCATTAATTCCTCTCCATTAACCAGACAAGTACTGGCAGCCAGTACACCAAAACCCTTAGGACCTTTTCAACCTGATCTAGCCCCCAAAATAGGCAGTGACTACTTGCAAATCCTCCACACTCTTCCCAGTTAGCTTTTTTGGAAAGCAGAGAAAGCTTTTAATGTAAACGTATTTGGAGTCTCAGGGCTTTTCTCTGCTCAAAACTTTCTCTACAAATGCAGAAAACCCTCAGGCAATGAAAATAAAACCAAAAACTGGCAGACACTAATAACAAATGAAGCAAAAAGGCAGAGCCAAAGCACACTTTTGCCATTGTGGATTTCTTCTCTGTCCTGTGATGGGGTGATTCCCCTGAATGACAATTTCATGTTTAGTTTTAGTGCACAGTATTAAGTAACTTTCTGTCTTTTGTTTTTACTCATCAGGGAACTCTATTGTACAAATATCCAGGCTTATGCGTTAAAGAATAAGAGTTAGAGGACTTCTGATGGAATTACTTCCTAAACCAAGCCAGATAGCTAAATTTGACCCCCGTGTGTATAGTTACTACATTAAAAGAGCTTTTTGTAATGCACTGAAGCACATTAGGGTTTAGGCTTAATGCTATCTCTCAACATTAACATCTCAATTCTTGAACACTTAAAGAACAATTTTTCCAAAATTCTAGGTTTTTAATAAGCTTCACTAGCTCAATGGGGAAATCTGTGTGGTGCTGCTCAGAAAGCTTGAGGCAAATATACAATGCAAAGAACTTTTAAAATTTATAAAATGACATAGCCAGTCTTCTAATGACTAGATTTCCATCCAGTTCACTTGGCAGGGACTACCCATGAAAGACTTGGGTCATAATAACTTGGACACTGTTTTATGGTGTAAAGGCACAAAATTGCTGTACTCAATGTACCCTGAATGTGACATTTCAGTGTCTGCACATAGATTAAACAATACTTGAAAAATGTTTTGGGATCTCAGGATAAAGACTCCTGATATTATTTTTTTGCAAGTGTCTAAATTCCATTTTCAGAATCACCTACATCATGGTGCAAGTCGCTTGGGCTCCTAAGTGACTTAGTGCTTTTGAAAATGGGTCATAAGCTCCTAAGTGAGTTAGACACTTTGATAATTTTCCCTGAATTCTTTAGAAAACAAGGTTCAGATAAAAGAAAGAGCCCTCTGGTTAAAAAGGAAATAGTAGCTAGAAATAAACTGTAAAAAAAACAAAAACAAAAAAACCCTACATTTTTTGTATAAAACTCCTTCCCGTCTAGTGAGTAGAAATATTATTGAAATCATCTGCTGATCAAAAATATCCAATCTATAACACTAGTGGGAAAGACTGGACTCGATGACCTCTTGAGGTCCCTTCCAGTTCTAGAGTCTATATATATATGGAGATATACCTATCTCCTAGAATTGGAAGGGACTCTGAAAGGTCATTGAGTCCAGCCCTCTGCCTTCACTAGCAGGACCAAATACTGATTTTGCTTAAGATCCCTACATGACCCCCTCAAGGATTGAGCTCACAACCCTGGGTTTAGTAGGCCAATGCTCAAACCACTGAGCTATTCCCCCCTCCCCGAGTTAGAAACACTCATCTGTTTGCTGTTTTATTATTTGTATTATATAGCACCTAGAAGCCTTAGTCATGGACCAGGACCCCACTGTACAAGGTGCTGTACAGACACAAGAAAACAGTCCTTGCCCCCAAAGAACTTAGTCTCAGACAACTGATGGATTCGGAGCGTGCAGTGCAAGGAAATAATGAAACAATATGATCAGCATGATAAGTGGTGGTATGAGCACACCAATGGGGTAGCCATTGTCAAGGTTATTACAGGTATCATGACAGAGGAGAATTTTAAGGAGGGATTTGAAGAAAGGTAATGAGCTAGCTTTGTGAATCTTTACAAGGATCTACTCCCTGTTATATGACAAACTCTGAAAATTTTGCACATATCTTAAATGGATTTTCCAGTGTGTTTATTATCAGGCTTTTGGATAATTTACTTAATATATCATCATACATAGATTGCAATTCTGAATTACATCCAGTGTCCATAATACAGTTTTACATGGCTTTATAGTGAATATAAGAAGATAGTATTTAAATGTCAAATGTTGTTCAGATGGAATTTCTTCTTATGTGCTACACTGAATCAGGTTGTAACTATGACAACCTAGCAGACAAAGCTGCACTTTTAGAGCAAAGGTGCTCTTAATATACTGCTGTGTTTAGTCGGGAACAGGTTTAATGTATGAAATGTAATTCCTTTTGTGAGACATTAGTCTTTATTAGCTATATCTGAAACAAATTTTTTTGTTGGCTATAGTTAACTATGAGTTTAATTATCAGAGGGGTAGCCGTGTTAGTCTGGATCTGTAAAAGCAGCAAAGAGTCCTGTGGCACCTTGTAGACTAACAGACGTTTTGGAGCATGAGCTTTCGTGGGTGAATACCCACTTCATCGGATGCATGTAGTGGAAATTTCCAGGGGGCGC